>NC_091813.1:8395171-8698201 GCF_041296235.1 Equus asinus | reverse complement strand
TAGTGTGCTCTGTTTGCCTCCATCGAAATTCTCTCCCCCTACCTCTTGCCGTAGAAGGATTATTGATTATGTGTTTTGACACCATATGTAAGGAAGTTGCACGAAAATTAGAACTTTACAGTTGTGTTTCAAGAAAAATAAACAGGCCAGGGTAGAGGATGTAGGGCAAACAAATGGCACACCCTATAAAAATTAAGTAAGCCCGTATCTGGACGGAATCTAGGGGAACGTTCAAGGATCAGGGGTCAAGTTCGAAACTTCCCAAATCCGGAAAAGAGACAGAAAAATATCTTTCCTGGAGAGTGGAATTCATCCGATTTGTCTAAGTTGTCTTGGAAACATTGTGTCCGTGAAGGGGGTTGCCAGGACCACCTCGAATTTGGAGTTTCTGATCTCAGGATGTCAAACCAACCCACATGACCACGTGTTCTCAGTGCTTAGTTTGACCTTGGCTAGGGTAGCCAAGAGTCCTACAAGTGACCGGTGCAAATTCAAGGACAACAACCAAGAGTCACGAAAGCACTCACACCTCACCCTAGAGAACATACAGCGATTAAAGAAATACAAACTAATCCCTTGGAATGAAGGAGAACGGACTGATAAGCATGTCTAAGGGAGATAGCTGAGAAAGACCATGACGAGTATACTATGGAAAAGAAAAAGAGGACCCAGAAAATGGAAGGTGAACAGAAATCACACCTGAATTATCCACAATGAAAGATGATGTCCGTCTTTAGACAGACTCTGCTGGAACGTTTGAAAGTCAGAGAAATTCACAAGCCGAAAAACGGCAGCGAAGGTCAAGCATGGGCTAACTGGGAAGGGTGAGTTATGAGACTGCTCCAAGCAGGCTCTGAAACCTGTATCCAGGAAGCATGCTGGACCTCAGAGACACAATTATGACAAATCCTCTGACATCACAATGGACCCGAAAAACAACCTAGCCTCATCTACACAGTGCTAGAGTTGGGCTCACTAGTATATTTAACTCCCATTGCACTCAAGTGCACGTTGCCACTGAACATGTAAGTGGCCGGCCGGTGGTGCAGTGGTGAGGTCCGCACCTTCTGGGTCTGTGGCCCAGTATGGGCTTTGTGGAATCCTCGGTTTGGGCCCCCTCACCACTGCTTCAGTTGTTCTGGTGCAGGCGTCCGAGGTAGAGTAGAGGCAGATGGGAAGGGACGTTGGACAGGGCCAGACTTCCACAGCAAATACAGGAGCATTGCCAGCAGATGTGAGCACAGCAATGCACTTGTGCCAAAACAAAACCAATTAAAAGTTGCAAAGAACAGAAAAACTGAAGCTAAGGAAAAAAAAAACAAAAAAACAGGAGCTTGCCATTACGAAGAATAGGATCTCTGTGAATAACCTTAGCAAAACAGGTGAATTCTATGTTAATTCAAAAACTAGCAAACCTTTGGGGAAAGAAACTGAAGAAGACACAAGAAAAAAAAAGATATCGAGGGATCGAGGAATGGAAGGATTAACACACTTGAAAGGTTCATACCGCAGTAAGGAATCTCTGGATTCCATGCAATCCCAGTCAAAGTTGCAGCAGTATTTGCCACAGAGAAGAAGAGAGAATCCTAAAGTTTCTAGCCAGCAACGCGAGACCCTGACTAGGCAAAGGAATCCTCAGGAAAACGAACAAAGCAGCACGTGTCACAATTTCTGATTTCAACATAGAGGACGAAGCGCTAGGTACCGAAACGGCACAGTCTGGGCCCCAAAACAGGCATGAAGACCCATGCAAAACAATTGAGAGCCCAGAGCCCAACTCAAACTTACATGGACAGCCCATTTTGGACCAGGGAGCCAAGTGGAGACAGCGGAGAAAGGAGAGTCTCTACAATAAACGGTGCTGGGAAGCCTGCACAGCCACATGGAACACAACGAGAGTACGCCATGATGTTGCACCTGGCACACACACCACCTGAAGTGGATTAAAGCCTTGAATGGCAGACTTGAAACCGTGAACCTTGTAGGAGAAGACCTAGGCAGAGTGCTCTTTGCCATCTGTCTGAGCCGCCTATTTGGAAGAAGCATGTCTGACTGGGCAAGGGCAACAAAGGAAACAAGAAACAAACGGGACCACATCAAATGCACACACTTCTGCCCACTCAAGGAAACCATCAACTGAATACTAAGACACCACAACAATTGGGAGAGGATGTTTGCAAACCACACATCGGACAAGGGGTGAAAAGCCCAAAGATACAATCAACTCTCACGTCTCCACAAGAAAAAAAACAAGCCAATGAAAACCTGGTCAAAAGATGGAAGCAGAGATTTCTCCGAAGAAGACAGAAAGAGGGCCAGTAGGTGCATGAAAACTTGTTCACCATCATGAAGTCTCAGGAAAATGCAAAGACAAACTGCAAGGCCATGGCAGCTCACTGTGGTCAGCATGGCTAGAAGGAAGCAGACAGGAAATAACAAGTGTCAGAGAGGAGGTGGAGAGAAGGGAAGCCTCCTGCACTGCTGGTGGGAGTGTAACCCGGTGCAGCCACGATGCCAAAGGTGTGGAACTGCCTCAGAAGTTTAAGTATCCATGTCCCGTATGACCCAGCTATTAATCTGCCGCTTGCTTATCCAAAACAGTCAGAAAGACTACCGCATAAAGACATGTGCATGGCTGTGTTCACCACAGTCTTACTCCGGATATCCAAGACTTGGAAAGCACCCTGGTGTCCAGCAAGGGATGATTGGAGAAGGAAGATGGGCTATAGCCACACAATGGTATACCACTCAGCCGGAACAAATGATGCAATCCAGCCATTTGTGACCACCAGAATGGCTGTGAGGGTTTTAGGGGAAGTGTAACAAGCCCCAGTGAGAAATTCAAATACCATAGAATCTCACTTACAAGGCGAAGAAAAAGCAAGCACTAACCAACAGGTGGCACTGAACATTTGTATGCGGGCTCCCAGAGGCAAAGAGGGGCGGTGACGGAGGGTGAAAGAGAAGATTAGGCACAAGTGTGTGGTGAGGGCCTGTGATTAGTCTTACACTGGTGAAGATGATGTAAGCTACACAGAAGTCTAAAGCAATGAGGACGTGAATCTGGAAGTTATAGTACGTTCTAATGCAGGGTCATGGCTATAAATTCACCTCAAATCAAAAATCCAAAAAGGGGTCCAGAATGATGTCATAAAGCTTTGGGGGCGGAAAGAGTTTACAGAAGGTGAACTTCCAAGGATGGAAAATCACCTCCAAATGCTTACAGATGCTACAGAAAGGCAGACCATTCCAAATAGGTGAAGAGGAATACTACGAAGAGAACATGATCAGTCCTAAACCCATGAACGAACGGAAAATGTTACCGTCCATGATGTTATTACTAATCACCTTCACGAATAATCCAAACAGGCCCACGTCTTCCCAAGTTCAGGCAAAAGGTTGGTCCAAAAGTACAATTCAGGGCCGGCCCTGTGGTGGAGCAGGTAAGTGCCCACATTCCGCTTGGGCGGCCCGGGCCTCACTGTTTCACCTTACGAGTGCATATCACATTAGTAGTGTTAGGAAATATAGATTTCATGGTATGGTGCGGGCAGAGATCATAAATAAGCAGCAATTGTGAGGATACGTTATCAATACGCACAAGAAAAGGAACCATAAGAATATTACAATCTATGGAAGTATCTGGTACACTTCCCAAAGGCAGAAGGAAGGAAAACTTGTGACCTGCCAAGGTGGAATTGGCAGAGTGCCACGAGATGACACCATCATTGTGCATCAGAACATTCCCTGGGCAACTTCAACTTGTGAGGGAGTCCAGGACTTTTTCTGGGTAAGGTCCACCCATTTTGCCATCTACCCAAGATATAAGAGATAAAACCCAGGATAATCTTACAGGAGTGAAACCAGTGTCTAGAGAGAATGTAGGAGCCCTTTCGAAGTTCAAGGAGAAAGATAGAAACTGACAACAATTGCAGAAAAAGGAAAACTATCCTACCTAGACAGGGTGAGGAGTCAGACTGGTCTGAGATGGCTGTGAAACTCTGTGTGCACGGAGGTTGTCAGGACAACTTCGAATTTTGAGGTCGCTTATGACATCACGGTGAACATGTCCCCCAGGGTGGCCGCATGGTTACAGTCTGAGGATTGGCCTAGGCTAGGCTATTAAAGGGACAGACACCCAGAAACAGGTTTGGCAAACAGAAAGCAGGCACAGAAACTAGAAGAGATAAAACAGAGTCTGATGCAAGGGATAAGAAAGGAACCCTAGGCCACAAGTGAGAATAGAGGGACAGGCACGGAGAGGAGAACATTGTCATCTATTCAAGTCTATGGGGAGGTCATGCTGATTCAAGCTTGCAACTTCATTGGAAACAAGTGGCCGGACTTGGCGTTCATCACACCTACAGTGCCCTTGTGCCTTAAGCATAATGCAAAGTCAAGAAAGATGTCTTGAGGACATTGAAGAGAAGAATCGATGCCTCCTTTCCAAGGCCCATAGCATTCTTTGCAGGTCAGTCTCTTTTTCCGAAGCTCTGGTGTCACGTGGGCCCACTGGGCACATGGTAATGTGTCCCAAGAGATGTCTTGGAAGCCTTGAAGGAATGGAGCCCTGTCACGCTTGGGGTATGTCTCTTTGTTTGGAAGTGCTCTACAAGGGTGCTGAAAAGCACCCTCTTCCACAGGGCTTCGTTCCTTCGTGAAGGCTGCCCTCCCAGGCTAGTGTGCTCTGTTTGCCTCCATCGAAATTCTCTCCCCCTACCTCTTGCCGTAGAAGGATTATTGATTATGTGTTTTGACACCATATGTAAGGAAGTTGCACGAAAATTAGAACTTTACAGTTGTGTTTCAAGAAAAATAAACAGGCCAGGGTAGAGGATGTAGGGCAAACAAATGGCACACCCTATAAAAATTAAGTAAGCCCGTATCTGGACGGAATCTAGGGGAACGTTCAAGGATCAGGGGTCAAGTTCGAAACTTCCCAAATCCGGAAAAGAGACAGAAAAATATCTTTCCTGGAGAGTGGAATTCATCCGATTTGTCTAAGTTGTCTTGGAAACATTGTGTCCGTGAAGGGGGTTGCCAGGACCACCTCGAATTTGGAGTTTCTGATCTCAGGATGTCAAACCAACCCACATGACCACGTGTTCTCAGTGCTTAGTTTGACCTTGGCTAGGGTAGCCAAGAGTCCTACAAGTGACCGGTGCAAATTCAAGGACAACAACCAAGAGTCACGAAAGCACTCACACCTCACCCTAGAGAACATACAGCGATTAAAGAAATACAAACTAATCCCTTGGAATGAAGGAGAACGGACTGATAAGCATGTCTAAGGGAGATAGCTGAGAAAGACCATGACGAGTATACTATGGAAAAGAAAAAGAGGACCCAGAAAATGGAAGGTGAACAGAAATCACACCTGAATTATCCACAATGAAAGATGATGTCCGTCTTTAGACAGACTCTGCTGGAACGTTTGAAAGTCAGAGAAATTCACAAGCCGAAAAACGGCAGCGAAGGTCAAGCATGGGCTAACTGGGAAGGGTGAGTTATGAGACTGCTCCAAGCAGGCTCTGAAACCTGTATCCAGGAAGCATGCTGGACCTCAGAGACACAATTATGACAAATCCTCTGACATCACAATGGACCCGAAAAACAACCTAGCCTCATCTACACAGTGCTAGAGTTGGGCTCACTAGTATATTTAACTCCCATTGCACTCAAGTGCACGTTGCCACTGAACATGTAAGTGGCCGGCCGGTGGTGCAGTGGTGAGGTCCGCACCTTCTGGGTCTGTGGCCCAGTATGGGCTGGGTGGAATCCTCGGTTTGGGCCCCCTCACCACTGCTTCAGTTGTTCTGGTGCAGGCGTCCGAGGTAGAGTAGAGGCAGATGGGAAGGGACGTTGGACAGGGCCAGACTTCCACAGCAAATACAGGAGCATTGCCAGCAGATGTGAGCACAGCAATGCACTTGTGCCAAAACAAAACCAATTAAAAGTTGCAAAGAACAGAAAAACTGAAGCTAAGGAAAAAAAAAACAAAAAAACAGGAGCTTGCCATTACGAAGAATAGGATCTCTGTGAATAACCTTAGCAAAACAGGTGAATTCTATGTTAATTCAAAAACTAGCAAACCTTTGGGGAAAGAAACTCAAGAAGACACAAGAAAAAAAAAGATATCGAGGGATCGAGGAATGGAAGGATTAACACACTTGAAAGGTTCATACCGCAGTAAGGAATCTCTGGATTCCATGCAATCCCAGTCAAAGTTGCAGCAGTATTTGCCACAGAGAAGAAGAGAGAATCCTAAAGTTTCTAGCCAGCAACACGAGACCCTGACTAGGCAAAGGAATCCTCAGGAAAACGAACAAAGCAGCACGTGTCACAATTTCTGATTTCAACATAGAGGACGAAGCGCTAGGTACCGAAACGGCACAGTCTGGGCCCCAAAACAGGCATGAAGACCCATGCAAAACAATTGAGAGCCCAGAGCCCAACTCAAACTTACATGGACAGCCCATTTTGGACCAGGGAGCCAAGTGGAGACAGCGGAGGAAGGAGAGTCTCTACAATAAACGGTGCTGGGAAGCCTGCACAGCCACATGGAACACAACGAGAGTACACCATGATGTTACACCTGGCACACACACCACCTGAAATGGATTAAAGCCTTGAATGGCAGACTTGAAACCGTGAACCTTGTAGGAGAAGACCTAGGCAGAGTGCTCTTTGCCATCTGTCTGAGCCGCCTATTTGGAAGAAGCATGTCTGACTGGGCAAGGGCAACAAAGGAAACAAGAAACAAACGGGACCACATCAAATGCACACACTTCTGCCCACTCAAGGAAACCATCAACTGAATACTAAGACACCACAACGATTGGGAGAGGATGTTTGCAAACCACACATCGGACAAGGGGTGAAAAGCCCAAAGATACAATCAACTCGCACGTCTCCACAAGAAAAAAAACAAGCCAATGAAAACCTGGTCAAAAGATGGAAGCAGAGATTTCTCCGAAGAAGACAGAAAGAGGGCCAGTAGGTGCATGAAAACTTGTTCACCATCATGAAGTCTCAGGAAAATGCAAATCCAAACTGCAAGGCCATGGCAGCTCACTGTGGTCAGCATGGCTAGAAGGAAGCAGACAGGAAATAACAAGTGTCAGAGAGGAGGTGGAGAGAAGGGAAGCCTCCTGCACTGCTGGTGGGAGTGTAACCCGGTGCAGCCACGATGCCAAAGGTGTGGAACTGCCTCAGAAGTTTAAGTATCCATGTCCCGTATGACCCAGCTATTAATCTGCCGCTTGCTTATCCAAAACAGTCAGAAAGACTACCGCATAAAGACATGTGCATGGCTGTGTTCACCACAGTCTTACTCCGGATATCCAAGACTTGGAAAGCACCCTGGTGTCCAGCAAGGGATGATTGGAGAAGGAAGATGGGCTATAGCCACACAATGGTATACCACTCAGCCGGAACAAATGATGCAATCCAGCCGTTTGTGACCACCAGAATGGCTGTGAGGGTTTTAGGGGAAGTGTAACAAGCCCCAGTGAGAAATTCAAATACCATAGAATCTCACTTACAAGGAGAAGAAAAAGCAAGCACTAACCAACAGGTGGCACTGAACATTTGTATGCGGGCTCCCAGAGGCAAAGAGGGGCGGTGACGGAGGGTGAAAGAGAAGATTAGGCACAAGTGTGTGGTGAGGGCCTGTGATTAGTCTTACACTGGTGAAGATGATGTAAGCTACACAGAAGTCTAAAGCAATGAGGACGTGAATCTGGAAGTTATAGTACGTTCTAATGCAGGGTCATGGCTATAAATTCACCTCAAATCAAAAATCCAAAAAGGGGTCCAGAATGATGTCATAAAGCTTTGGGGGCGGAAAGAGTTTACAGAAGGTGAACTTCCAAGGATGGAAAATCACCTCCAAATGCTTACAGATGCTACAGAAAGGCAGACCATTCCAAATAGGTGAAGAGGAATACTACGAAGAGAACATGATCAGTCCTAAACCCATGAACGAACGGAAAATGTTACCGTCCATGATGTTATTACTAATCACCTTCACGAATAATCCAAACAGGCCCACGTCTTCCCAAGTTCAGGCAAAAGGTTGGTCCAAAAGTACAATTCAGGGCCGGCCCTGTGGTGGAGCAGGTAAGTGCCCACATTCCGCTTGGGCGGCCCGGGCCACACTGTTTCACCTTACGAGTGCATATCACATTAGTAGTGTTAGGAAATATAGATTTCATGGTATGGTGCGGGCAGAGATCATAAATAAGCAGCAATTGTGAGGATACGTTATCAATACGCACAAGAAAAGGAACCATAAGAATATTACAATCTATGGAAGTATCTGGTACACTTCCCAAAGGCAGAAGGAAGGAAAACTTGTGACCTGCCAAGGTGGAATTGGCAGAGTGCCACGAGATGACACCATCATTGTGCATCAGAACATTCCCTGGGCAACTTCAACTTGTGAGGGAGTCCAGGACTTTTTCTGGGTAAGGTCCACCCATTTTGCCATCTACCCAAGATATAAGAGATAAAACCCAGGATAATCTTACAGGAGTGAAACCAGTGTCTAGAGAGAATGTAGGAGCCCTTTCGAAGTTCAAGGAGAAAGATAGAAACTGACAACAATTGCAGAAAAAGGAAAACTATCCTACCTAGACAGGGTGAGGAGTCAGACTGGTCTGAGATGGCTGTGAAACTCTGTGTGCACGGAGGTTGTCAGGACAACTTCGAATTTTGAGGTCGCTTATGACATCACGGTGAACATGTCCCCCAGGGTGGCCGCATGGTTACAGTCTGAGGATTGGCCTAGGCTAGGCTATTAAAGGGACAGACACCCAGAAACAGGTTTGGCAAACAGAAAGCAGGCACAGAAACTAGAAGAGATAAAACAGAGTCTGATGCAAGGGATAAGAAAGGAACCCTAGGCCACAAGTGAGAATAGAGGGACAGGCACGGAGAGGAGAACATTGTCATCTATTCAAGTCTATGGGGAGGTCATGCTGATTCAAGCTTGCAACTTCATTGGAAACAAGTGGCCGGACTTGGCGTTCATCACACCTACAGTGCCCTTGTGCCTTAAGCATAATGCAAAGTCAAGAAAGATGTCTTGAGGACATTGAAGAGAAGAATCGATGCCTCCTTTCCAAGGCCCATAGCATTCTTTGCAGGTCAGTCTCTTTTTCCGAAGCTCTGGTGTCACGTGGGCCCACTGGGCACATGGTAATGTGTCCCAAGAGATGTCTTGGAAGCCTTGAAGGAATGGAGCCCTGTCACGCTTGGGGTATGTCTCTTTGTTTGGAAGTGCTCTACAAGGGTGCTGAAAAGCACCCTCTTCCACAGGGCTTCGTTCCTTCGTGAAGGCTGCCCTCCCAGGCTAGTGTGCTCTGTTTGCCTCCATCGAAATTCTCTCCCCCTACCTCTTGCCGTAGAAGGATTATTGATTATGTGTTTTGACACCATATGTAAGGAAGTTGCACGAAAATTAGAACTTTACAGTTGTGTTTCAAGAAAAATAAACAGGCCAGGGTAGAGGATGTAGGGCAAACAAATGGCACACCCTATAAAAATTAAGTAAGCCCGTATCTGGACGGAATCTAGGGGAACGTTCAAGGATCAGGGGTCAAGTTCGAAACTTCCCAAATCCGGAAAAGAGACAGAAAAATATCTTTCCTGGAGAGTGGAATTCATCCGATTTGTCTAAGTTGTCTTGGAAACATTGTGTCCGTGAAGGGGGTTGCCAGGACCACCTCGAATTTGGAGTTTCTGATCTCAGGATGTCAAACCAACCCACATGACCACGTGTTCTCAGTGCTTAGTTTGACCTTGGCTAGGGTAGCCAAGAGTCCTACAAGTGACCGGTGCAAATTCAAGGACAACAACCAAGAGTCACGAAAGCACTCACACCTCACCCTAGAGAACATACAGCGATTAAAGAAATACAAACTAATCCCTTGGAATGAAGGAGAACGGACTGATAAGCATGTCTAAGGGAGATAGCTGAGAAAGACCATGACGAGTATACTATGGAAAAGAAAAAGAGGACCCAGAAAATGGAAGGTGAACAGAAATCACACCTGAATTATCCACAATGAAAGATGATGTCCGTCTTTAGACAGACTCTGCTGGAACGTTTGAAAGTCAGAGAAATTCACAAGCCGAAAAACGGCAGCGAAGGTCAAGCATGGGCTAACTGGGAAGGGTGAGTTATGAGACTGCTCCAAGCAGGCTCTGAAACCTGTATCCAGGAAGCATGCTGGACCTCAGAGACACAATTATGACAAATCCTCTGACATCACAATGGACCCGAAAAACAACCTAGCCTCATCTACACAGTGCTAGAGTTGGGCTCACTAGTATATTTAACTCCCATTGCACTCAAGTGCACGTTGCCACTGAACATGTAAGTGGCCGGCCGGTGGTGCAGTGGTGAGGTCCGCACCTTCTGGGTCTGTGGCCCAGTATGGGCTGGGTGGAATCCTCGGTTTGGGCCCCCTCACCACTGCTTCAGTTGTTCTGGTGCAGGCGTCCGAGGTAGAGTAGAGGCAGATGGGAAGGGACGTTGGACAGGGCCAGACTTCCACAGCAAATACAGGAGCATTGCCAGCAGATGTGAGCACAGCAATGCACTTGTGCCAAAACAAAACCAATTAAAAGTTGCAAAGAACAGAAAAACTGAAGCTAAGGAAAAAAAAAACAAAAAAACAGGAGCTTGCCATTACGAAGAATAGGATCTCTGTGAATAACCTTAGCAAAACAGGTGAATTCTATGTTAATTCAAAAACTAGCAAACCTTTGGGGAAAGAAACTGAAGAAGACACAAGAAAAAAAAAGATATCGAGGGATCGAGGAATGGAAGGATTAACACACTTGAAAGGTTCATACCGCAGTAAGGAATCTCTGGATTCCATGCAATCCCAGTCAAAGTTGCAGCAGTATTTGCCACAGAGAAGAAGAGAGAATCCTAAAGTTTCTAGCCAGCAACACGAGACCCTGACTAGGCAAAGGAATCCTCAGGAAAACGAACAAAGCAGCACGTGTCACAATTTCTGATTTCAACATAGAGGACGAAGCGCTAGGTACCGAAACGGCACAGTCTGGGCCCCAAAACAGGCATGAAGACCCATGCAAAACAATTGAGAGCCCAGAGCCCAACTCAAACTTACATGGACAGCCCATTTTGGACCAGGGAGCCAAGTGGAGACAGCGGAGGAAGGAGAGTCTCTACAATAAACGGTGCTGGGAAGCCTGCACAGCCACATGGAACACAACGAGAGTACGCCATGATGTTACACCTGGCACACACACCACCTGAAGTGGATTAAAGCCTTGAATGGCAGACTTGAAACCGTGAACCTTGTAGGAGAAGACCTAGGCAGAGTGCTCTTTGCCATCTGTCTGAGCCGCCTATTTTGAAGAAGCATGTCTGACTGGGCAAGGGCAACAAAGGAAACAAGAAACAAACGGGACCACATCAAATGCACACACTTCTGCCCACTCAAGGAAACCATCAACTGAATACTAAGACACCACAACGATTGGGAGAGGATGTTTGCAAACCACACATCGGACAAGGGGTGAAAAGCCCAAAGATACAATCAACTCGCACGTCTCCACAAGAAAAAAAACAAGCCAATGAAAACCTGGTCAAAAGATGGAAGCAGAGATTTCTCCGAAGAAGACAGAAAGAGGGCCAGTAGGTGCATGAAAACTTGTTCACCATCATGAAGTCTCAGGAAAATGCAAATCCAAACTGCAAGGCCATGGCAGCTCACTGTGGTCAGCATGGCTAGAAGGAAGCAGACAGGAAATAACAAGTGTCAGAGAGGAGGTGGAGAGAAGGGAAGCCTCCTGCACTGCTGGTGGGAGTGTAACCCGGTGCAGCCACGATGCCAAAGGTGTGGAACTGCCTCAGAAGTTTAAGTATCCATGTCCCGTATGACCCAGCTATTAATTTGCCGCTTGCTTATCCAAAAAAGTCAGAAAGACTACCGCATAAAGACATGTGCATGGCTGTGTTCACCACAGTCTTACTCCGGATATCCAAGACTTGGAAAGCACCCTGGTGTCCAGCAAGGGATGATTGGAGAAGGAAGATGGGCTATAGCCACACAATGGTATACCACTCAGCCGGAACAAATGATGCAATCCAGCCGTTTGTGACCACCAGAATGGCTGTGAGGGTTTTAGGGGAAGTGTAACAAGCCCCAGTGAGAAATTCAAATACCATAGAATCTCACTTACAAGGAGAAGAAAAAGCAAGCACTAACCAACAGGTGGCACTGAACATTTGTATGCGGGCTCCCAGAGGCAAAGAGGGGCGGTGACGGAGGGTGAAAGAGAAGATTAGGCACAAGTGTGTGGTGAGGGCCTGTGATTAGTCTTACACTGGTGAAGATGATGTAAGCTACACAGAAGTCTAAAGCAATGAGGACGTGAATCTGGAAGTTATAGTACGTTCTAATGCAGGGTCATGGCTATAAATTCACCTCAAATCAAAAATCCAAAAAGGGGTCCAGAATGATGTCATAAAGCTTTGGGGGCGGAAAGAGTTTACAGAAGGTGAACTTCCAAGGATGGAAAATCACCTCCAAATGCTTACAGATGCTACAGAAAGGCAGACCATTCCAAATAGGTGAAGAGGAATACTACGAAGAGAACATGATCAGTCCTAAACCCATGAACGAACGGAAAATGTTACCGTCCATGATGTTATTACTAATCACCTTCACGAATAATCCAAACAGGCCCACGTCTTCCCAAGTTCAGGCAAAAGGTTGGTCCAAAAGTACAATTCAGGGCCGGCCCTGTGGTGGAGCAGGTAAGTGCCCACATTCCGCTTGGGCGGCCCGGGCCTCACTGTTTCACCTTACGAGTGCATATCACATTAGTAGTGTTAGGAAATATAGATTTCATGGTATGGTGCGGGCAGAGATCATAAATAAGCAGCAATTGTGAGGATACGTTATCAATACGCACAAGAAAAGGAACCATAAGAATATTACAATCTATGGAAGTATCTGGTACACTTCCCAAAGGCAGAAGGAAGGAAAACTTGTGACCTGCCAAGGTGGAATTGGCAGAGTGCCACGAGATGACACCATCATTGTGCATCAGAACATTCCCTGGGCAACTTCAACTTGTGAGGGAGTCCAGGACTTTTTCTGGGTAAGGTCCACCCATTTTGCCATCTACCCAAGATATAAGAGATAAAACCCAGGATAATCTTACAGGAGTGAAACCAGTGTCTAGAGAGAATGTAGGAGCCCTTTCGAAGTTCAAGGAGAAAGATAGAAACTGACAACAATTGCAGAAAAAGGAAAACTATCCTACCTAGACAGGGTGAGGAGTCAGACTGGTCTGAGATGGCTGTGAAACTCTGTGTGCACGGAGGTTGTCAGGACAACTTCGAATTTTGAGGTCGCTTATGACATCACGGTGAACATGTCCCCCAGGGTGGCCGCATGGTTACAGTCTGAGGATTGGCCTAGGCTAGGCTATTAAAGGGACAGACACCCAGAAACAGGTTTGGCAAACAGAAAGCAGGCACAGAAACTAGAAGAGATAAAACAGAGTCTGATGCAAGGGATAAGAAAGGAACCCTAGGCCACAAGTGAGAATAGAGGGACAGGCACGGAGAGGAGAACATTGTCATCTATTCAAGTCTATGGGGAGGTCATGCTGATTCAAGCTTGCAACTTCATTGGAAACAAGTGGCCGGACTTGGCGTTCATCACACCTACAGTGCCCTTGTGCCTTAAGCATAATGCAAAGTCAAGAAAGATGTCTTGAGGACATTGAAGAGAAGAATCGATGCCTCCTTTCCAAGGCCCATAGCATTCTTTGCAGGTCAGTCTCTTTTTCCGAAGCTCTGGTGTCACGTGGGCCCACTGGGCACATGGTAATGTGTCCCAAGAGATGTCTTGGAAGCCTTGAAGGAATGGAGCCCTGTCACGCTTGGGGTATGTCTCTTTGTTTGGAAGTGCTCTACAAGGGTGCTGAAAAGCACCCTCTTCCACAGGGCTTCGTTCCTTCGTGAAGGCTGCCCTCCCAGGCTAGTGTGCTCTGTTTGCCTCCATCGAAATTCTCTCCCCCTACCTCTTGCCGTAGAAGGATTATTGATTATGTGTTTTGACACCATATGTAAGGAAGTTGCACGAAAATTAGAACTTTACAGTTGTGTTTCAAGAAAAATAAACAGGCCAGGGTAGAGGATGTAGGGCAAACAAATGGCACACCCTATAAAAATTAAGTAAGCCCGTATCTGGACGGAATCTAGGGGAACGTTCAAGGATCAGGGGTCAAGTTCGAAACTTCCCAAATCCGGAAAAGAGACAGAAAAATATCTTTCCTGGAGAGTGGAATTCATCCGATTTGTCTAAGTTGTCTTGGAAACATTGTGTCCGTGAAGGGGGTTGCCAGGACCACCTCGAATTTGGAGTTTCTGATCTCAGGATGTCAAACCAACCCACATGACCACGTGTTCTCAGTGCTTAGTTTGACCTTGGCTAGGGTAGCCAAGAGTCCTACAAGTGACCGGTGCAAATTCAAGGACAACAACCAAGAGTCACGAAAGCACTCACACCTCACCCTAGAGAACATACAGCGATTAAAGAAATACAAACTAATCCCTTGGAATGAAGGAGAACGGACTGATAAGCATGTCTAAGGGAGATAGCTGAGAAAGACCATGACGAGTATACTATGGAAAAGAAAAAGAGGACCCAGAAAATGGAAGGTGAACAGAAATCACACCTGAATTATCCACAATGAAAGATGATGTCCGTCTTTAGACAGACTCTGCTGGAACGTTTGAAAGTCAGAGAAATTCACAAGCCGAAAAACGGCAGCGAAGGTCAAGCATGGGCTAACTGGGAAGGGTGAGTTATGAGACTGCTCCAAGCAGGCTCTGAAACCTGTATCCAGGAAGCATGCTGGACCTCAGAGACACAATTATGACAAATCCTCTGACATCACAATGGACCCGAAAAACAACCTAGCCTCATCTACACAGTGCTAGAGTTGGGCTCACTAGTATATTTAACTCCCATTGCACTCAACTGCACGTTGCCACTGAACATGTAAGTGGCCGGCCGGTGGTGCAGTGGTGAGGTCCGCACCTTCTGGGTCTGTGGCCCAGTATGGGCTGGGTGGAATCCTCGGTTTGGGCCCCCTCACCACTGCTTCAGTTGTTCTGGTGCAGGCGTCCGAGGTAGAGTAGAGGCAGATGGGAAGGGACGTTGGACAGGGCCAGACTTCCACAGCAAATACAGGAGCATTGCCAGCAGATGTGAGCACAGCAATGCACTTGTGCCAAAACAAAACCAATTAAAAGTTGCAAAGAACAGAAAAACTGAAGCTAAGGAAAAAAAAAACAAAAAAACAGGAGCTTGCCATTACGAAGAATAGGATCTCTGTGAATAACCTTAGCAAAACAGGTGAATTCTATGTTAATTCAAAAACTAGCAAACCTTTGGGGAAAGAAACTCAAGAAGACACAAGAAAAAAAAAGATATCGAGGGATCGAGGAATGGAAGGATTAACACACTTGAAAGGTTCATACCGCAGTAAGGAATCTCTGGATTCCATGCAATCCCAGTCAAAGTTGCAGCAGTATTTGCCACAGAGAAGAAGAGAGAATCCTAAAGTTTCTAGCCAGCAACACGAGACCCTGACTAGGCAAAGGAATCCTCAGGAAAACGAACAAAGCAGCACGTGTCACAATTTCTGATTTCAACATAGAGGACGAAGCGCTAGGTACCGAAACGGCACAGTCTGGGCCCCAAAACAGGCATGAAGACCCATGCAAAACAATTGAGAGCCCAGAGCCCAACTCAAACTTACATGGACAGCCCATTTTGGACCAGGGAGCCAAGTGGAGACAGCGGAGGAAGGAGAGTCTCTACAATAAACGGTGCTGGGAAGCCTGCACAGCCACATGGAACACAACGAGAGTACGCCATGATGTTACACCTGGCACACACACCACCTGAAGTGGATTAAAGCCTTGAATGGCAGACTTGAAACCGTGAACCTTGTAGGAGAAGACCTAGGCAGAGTGCTCTTTGCCATCTGTCTGAGCCGCCTATTTGGAAGAAGCATGTCTGACTGGGCAAGGGCAACAAAGGAAACAAGAAACAAACGGGACCACATCAAATGCACACACTTCTGCCCACTCAAGGAAACCATCAACTGAATACTAAGACACCACAACGATTGGGAGAGGATGTTTGCAAACCACACATCGGACAAGGGGTGAAAAGCCCAAAGATACAATCAACTCGCACGTCTCCACAAGAAAAAAAACAAGCCAATGAAAACCTGGTCAAAAGATGGAAGCAGAGATTTCTCCGAAGAAGACAGAAAGAGGGCCAGTAGGTGCATGAAAACTTGTTCACCATCATGAAGTCTCAGGAAAATGCAAATCCAAACTGCAAGGCCATGGCAGCTCACTGTGGTCAGCATGGCTAGAAGGAAGCAGACAGGAAATAACAAGTGTCAGAGAGGAGGTGGAGAGAAGGGAAGCCTCCTGCACTGCTGGTGGGAGTGTAACCCGGTGCAGCCACGATGCCAAAGGTGTGGAACTGCCTCAGAAGTTTAAGTATCCATGTCCCGTATGACCCAGCTATTAATCTGCCGCTTGCTTATCCAAAACAGTCAGAAAGACTACCGCATAAAGACATGTGCATGGCTGTGTTCACCACAGTCTTACTCCGGATATCCAAGACTTGGAAAGCACCCTGGTGTCCAGCAAGGGATGATTGGAGAAGGAAGATGGGCTATAGCCACACAATGGTATACCACTCAGCCGGAACAAATGATGCAATCCAGCCATTTGTGACCACCAGAATGGCTGTGAGGGTTTTAGGGGAAGTGTAACAAGCCCCAGTGAGAAATTCAAATACCATAGAATCTCACTTACAAGGAGAAGAAAAAGCAAGCACTAACCAACAGGTGGCACTGAACATTTGTATGCGGGCTCCCAGAGGCAAAGAGGGGCGGTGACGGAGGGTGAAAGAGAAGATTAGGCACAAGTGTGTGGTGAGGGCCTGTGATTAGTCTTACACTGGTGAAGATGATGTAAGCTACACAGAAGTCTAAAGCAATGAGGACGTGAATCTGGAAGTTATAGTACGTTCTAATGCAGGGTCATGGCTATAAATTCACCTCAAATCAAAAATCCAAAAAGGGGTCCAGAATGATGTCATAAAGCTTTGGGGGCGGAAAGAGTTTACAGAAGGTGAACTTCCAAGGATGGAAAATCACCTCCAAATGCTTACAGATGCTACAGAAAGGCAGACCATTCCAAATAGGTGAAGAGGAATACTACGAAGAGAACATGATCAGTCCTAAACCCATGAACGAACGGAAAATGTTACCGTCCATGATGTTATTACTAATCACCTTCACGAATAATCCAAACAGGCCCACGTCTTCCCAAGTTCAGGCAAAAGGTTGGTCCAAAAGTACAATTCAGGGCCGGCCCTGTGGTGGAGCAGGTAAGTGCCCACATTCCGCTTGGGCGGCCCGGGCCTCACTGTTTCACCTTACGAGTGCATATCACATTAGTAGTGTTAGGAAATATAGATTTCATGGTATGGTGCGGGCAGAGATCATAAATAAGCAGCAATTGTGAGGATACGTTATCAATACGCACAAGAAAAGGAACCATAAGAATATTACAATCTATGGAAGTATCTGGTACACTTCCCAAAGGCAGAAGGAAGGAAAACTTGTGACCTGCCAAGGTGGAATTGGCAGAGTGCCACGAGATGACACCATCATTGTGCATCAGAACATTCCCTGGGCAACTTCAACTTGTGAGGGAGTCCAGGACTTTTTCTGGGTAAGGTCCACCCATTTTGCCATCTACCCAAGATATAAGAGATAAAACCCAGGATAATCTTACAGGAGTGAAACCAGTGTCTAGAGAGAATGTAGGAGCCCTTTCGAAGTTCAAGGAGAAAGATAGAAACTGACAACAATTGCAGAAAAAGGAAAACTATCCTACCTAGACAGGGTGAGGAGTCAGACTGGTCTGAGATGGCTGTGAAACTCTGTGTGCACGGAGGTTGTCAGGACAACTTCGAATTTTGAGGTCGCTTATGACATCACGGTGAACATGTCCCCCAGGGTGGCCGCATGGTTACAGTCTGAGGATTGGCCTAGGCTAGGCTATTAAAGGGACAGACACCCAGAAACAGGTTTGGCAAACAGAAAGCAGGCACAGAAACTAGAAGAGATAAAACAGAGTCTGATGCAAGGGATAAGAAAGGAACCCTAGGCCACAAGTGAGAATAGAGGGACAGGCACGGAGAGGAGAACATTGTCATCTATTCAAGTCTATGGGGAGGTCATGCTGATTCAAGCTTGCAACTTCATTGGAAACAAGTGGCCGGACTTGGCGTTCATCACACCTACAGTGCCCTTGTGCCTTAAGCATAATGCAAAGTCAAGAAAGATGTCTTGAGGACATTGAAGAGAAGAATCGATGCCTCCTTTCCAAGGCCCATAGCATTCTTTGCAGGTCAGTCTCTTTTTCCGAAGCTCTGGTGTCACGTGGGCCCACTGGGCACATGGTAATGTGTCCCAAGAGATGTCTTGGAAGCCTTGAAGGAATGGAGCCCTGTCACGCTTGGGGTATGTCTCTTTGTTTGGAAGTGCTCTACAAGGGTGCTGAAAAGCACCCTCTTCCACAGGGCTTCGTTCCTTCGTGAAGGCTGCCCTCCCAGGCTAGTGTGCTCTGTTTGCCTCCATCGAAATTCTCTCCCCCTACCTCTTGCCGTAGAAGGATTATTGATTATGTGTTTTGACACCATATGTAAGGAAGTTGCACGAAAATTAGAACTTTACAGTTGTGTTTCAAGAAAAATAAACAGGCCAGGGTAGAGGATGTAGGGCAAACAAATGGCACACCCTATAAAAATTAAGTAAGCCCGTATCTGGACGGAATCTAGGGGAACGTTCAAGGATCAGGGGTCAAGTTCGAAACTTCCCAAATCCGGAAAAGAGACAGAAAAATATCTTTCCTGGAGAGTGGAATTCATCCGATTTGTCTAAGTTGTCTTGGAAACATTGTGTCCGTGAAGGGGGTTGCCAGGACCACCTCGAATTTGGAGTTTCTGATCTCAGGATGTCAAACCAACCCACATGACCACGTGTTCTCAGTGCTTAGTTTGACCTAGGCTAGGGTAGCCAAGAGTCCTACAAGTGACCGGTGCAAATTCAAGGACAACAACCAAGAGTCACGAAAGCACTCACACCTCACCCTAGAGAACATACAGCGATTAAAGAAATACAAACTAATCCCTTGGAATGAAGGAGAACGGACTGATAAGCATGTCTAAGGGAGATAGCTGAGAAAGACCATGACGAGTATACTATGGAAAAGAAAAAGAGGACCCAGAAAATGGAAGGTGAACAGAAATCACACCTGAATTATCCACAATGAAAGATGATGTCCGTCTTTAGACAGACTCTGCTGGAACGTTTGAAAGTCAGAGAAATTCACAAGCCGAAAAACGGCAGCGAAGGTCAAGCATGGGCTAACTGGGAAGGGTGAGTTATGAGACTGCTCCAAGCAGGCTCTGAAACCTGTATCCAGGAAGCATGCTGGACCTCAGAGACACAATTATGACAAATCCTCTGACATCACAATGGACCCGAAAAACAACCTAGCCTCATCTACACAGTGCTAGAGTTGGGCTCACTAGTATATTTAACTCCCATTGCACTCAAGTGCACGTTGCCACTGAACATGTAAGTGGCCGGCCGGTGGTGCAGTGGTGAGGTCCGCACCTTCTGGGTCTGTGGCCCAGTATGGGCTGGGTGGAATCCTCGGTTTGGGCCCCCTCACCACTGCTTCAGTTGTTCTGGTGCAGGCGTCCGAGGTAGAGTAGAGGCAGATGGGAAGGGACGTTGGACAGGGCCAGACTTCCACAGCAAATACAGGAGCATTGCCAGCAGATGTGAGCACAGCAATGCACTTGTGCCAAAACAAAACCAATTAAAAGTTGCAAAGAACAGAAAAACTGAAGCTAAGGAAAAAAAAACCAAAAAAACAGGAGCTTGCCATTACGAAGAATAGGATCTCTGTGAATAACCTTAGCAAAACAGGTGAATTCTATGTTAATTCAAAAACTAGCAAACCTTTGGGGAAAGAAACTCAAGAAGACACAAGAAAAAAAAAGATATCGAGGGATCGAGGAATGGAAGGATTAACACACTTGAAAGGTTCATACCGCAGTAAGGAATCTCTGGATTCCATGCAATCCCAGTCAAAGTTGCAGCAGTATTTGCCACAGAGAAGAAGAGAGAATCCTAAAGTTTCTAGCCAGCAACACGAGACCCTGACTAGGCAAAGGAATCCTCAGGAAAACGAACAAAGCAGCACGTGTCACAATTTCTGATTTCAACATAGAGGACGAAGCGCTAGGTACCGAAACGGCACAGTCTGGGCCCCAAAACAGGCATGAAGACCCATGCAAAACAATTGAGAGCCCAGAGCCCAACTCAAACTTACATGGACAGCCCATTTTGGACCAGGGAGCCAAGTGGAGACAGCGGAGGAAGGAGAGTCTCTACAATAAACGGTGCTGGGAAGCCTGCACAGCCACATGGAACACAACGAGAGTACGCCATGATGTTACACCTGGCACACACACCACCTGAAGTGGATTAAAGCCTTGAATGGCAGACTTGAAACCGTGAACCTTGTAGGAGAAGACCTAGGCAGAGTGCTCTTTGCCATCTGTCTGAGCCGCCTATTTGGAAGAAGCATGTCTGACTGGGCAAGGGCAACAAAGGAAACAAGAAACAAACGGGACCACATCAAATGCACACACTTCTGCCCACTCAAGGAAACCATCAACTGAATACTAAGACACCACAACGATTGGGAGAGGATGTTTGCAAACCACACATCGGACAAGGGGTGAAAAGCCCAAAGATACAATCAACTCGCACGTCTCCACAAGAAAAAAAACAAGCCAATGAAAACCTGGTCAAAAGATGGAAGCAGAGATTTCTCCGAAGAAGACAGAAAGAGGGCCAGTAGGTGCATGAAAACTTGTTCACCATCATGAAGTCTCAGGAAAATGCAAATCCAAACTGCAAGGCCATGGCAGCTCACTGTGGTCAGCATGGCTAGAAGGAAGCAGACAGGAAATAACAAGTGTCAGAGAGGAGGTGGAGAGAAGGGAAGCCTCCTGCACTGCTGGTGGGAGTGTAACCCGGTGCAGCCACGATGCCAAAGGTGTGGAACTGCCTCAGAAGTTTAAGTATCCATGTCCCGTATGACCCAGCTATTAATCTGCCGCTTGCTTATCCAAAACAGTCAGAAAGACTACCGCATAAAGACATGTGCATGGCTGTGTTCACCACAGTCTTACTCCGGATATCCAAGACTTGGAAAGCACCCTGGTGTCCAGCAAGGGATGATTGGAGAAGGAAGATGGGCTATAGCCACACAACGGTATACCACTCAGCCGGAACAAATGATGCAATCCAGCCATTTGTGACCACCAGAATGGCTGTGAGGGTTTTAGGGGAAGTGTAACAAGCCCCAGTGAGAAATTCAAATACCATAGAATCTCACTTACAAGGCGAAGAAAAAGCAAGCACTAACCAACAGGTGGCACTGAACATTTGTATGCGGGCTCCCAGAGGCAAAGAGGGGCGGTGACGGAGGGTGAAAGAGAAGATTAGGCACAAGTGTGTGGTGAGGGCCTGTGATTAGTCTTACACTGGTGAAGATGATGTAAGCTACACAGAAGTCTAAAGCAATGAGGATGTGAATCTGGAAGTTATAGTACGTTCTAATGCAGGGTCATGGCTATAAATTCACCTCAAA
This sequence comes from Equus asinus, assembly GCF_041296235.1. Taxonomy (NCBI): domain Eukaryota; kingdom Metazoa; phylum Chordata; class Mammalia; order Perissodactyla; family Equidae; genus Equus; species Equus asinus. The sequence continues at coordinate 8,676,372 of NC_091813.1, read as the reverse complement.
TCAAAAATCCAAAAAGGGGTCCAGAATGATGTCATAAAGCTTTGGGGGCGGAAAGAGTTTACAGAAGGTGAACTTCCAAGGATGGAAAATCACCTCCAAATGCTTACAGATGCTACAGAAAGGCAGACCATTCCAAATAGGTGAAGAGGAATACTACGAAGAGAACATGATCAGTCCTAAACCCATGAACGAACGGAAAATGTTACCGTCCATGATGTTATTACTAATCACCTTCACGAATAATCCAAACAGGCCCACGTCTTCCCAAGTTCAGGCAAAAGGTTGGTCCAAAAGTACAATTCAGGGCCGGCCCTGTGGTGGAGCAGGTAAGTGCCCACATTCCGCTTGGGCGGCCCGGGCCTCACTGTTTCACCTTACGAGTGCATATCACATTAGTAGTGTTAGGAAATATAGATTTCATGGTATGGTGCGGGCAGAGATCATAAATAAGCAGCAATTGTGAGGATACGTTATCAATACGCACAAGAAAAGGAACCATAAGAATATTACAATCTATGGAAGTATCTGGTACACTTCCCAAAGGCAGAAGGAAGGAAAACTTGTGACCTGCCAAGGTGGAATTGGCAGAGTGCCACGAGATGACACCATCATTGTGCATCAGAACATTCCCTGGGCAACTTCAACTTGTGAGGGAGTCCAGGACTTTTTCTGGGTAAGGTCCACCCATTTTGCCATCTACCCAAGATATAAGAGATAAAACCCAGGATAATCTTACAGGAGTGAAACCAGTGTCTAGAGAGAATGTAGGAGCCCTTTCGAAGTTCAAGGAGAAAGATAGAAACTGACAACAATTGCAGAAAAAGGAAAACTATCCTACCTAGACAGGGTGAGGAGTCAGACTGGTCTGAGATGGCTGTGAAACTCTGTGTGCACGGAGGTTGTCAGGACAACTTCGAATTTTGAGGTCGCTTATGACATCACGGTGAACATGTCCCCCAGGGTGGCCGCATGGTTACAGTCTGAGGATTGGCCTAGGCTAGGCTATTAAAGGGACAGATACCCAGAAACAGGTTTGGCAAACAGAAAGCAGGCACAGAAACTAGAAGAGATAAAACAGAGTCTGATGCAAGGGATAAGAAAGGAACCCTAGGCCACAAGTGAGAATAGAGGGACAGGCACGGAGAGGAGAACATTGTCATCTATTCAAGTCTATGGGGAGGTCATGCTGATTCAAGCTTGCAACTTCATTGGAAACAAGTGGCCGGACTTGGCGTTCATCACACCTACAGTGCCCTTGTGCCTTAAGCATAATGCAAAGTCAAGAAAGATGTCTTGAGGACATTGAACAGAAGAATCGATGCCTCCTTTCCAAGGCCCATAGCATTCTTTGCAGGTCAGTCTCTTTTTCCGAAGCTCTGGTGTCACGTGGGCCCACTGGGCACATGGTAATGTGTCCCAAGAGATGTCTTGGAAGCCTTGAAGGAATGGAGCCCTGTCACGCTTGGGGTATGTCTCTTTGTTTGGAAGTGCTCTACAAGGGTGCTGAAAAGCACCCTCTTCCACAGGGCTTCGTTCCTTCGTGAAGGCTGCCCTCCCAGGCTAGTGTGCTCTGTTTGCCTCCATCGAAATTCTCTCCCCCTACCTCTTGCCGTAGAAGGATTATTGATTATGTGTTTTGACACCATATGTAAGGAAGTTGCACGAAAATTAGAACTTTACAGTTGTGTTTCAAGAAAAATAAACAGGCCAGGGTAGAGGATGTAGGGCAAACAAATGGCACACCCTATAAAAATTAAGTAAGCCCGTATCTGGACGGAATCTAGGGGAACGTTCAAGGATCAGGGGTCAAGTTCGAAACTTCCCAAATCCGGAAAAGAGACAGAAAAATATCTTTCCTGGAGAGTGGAATTCATCCGATTTGTCTAAGTTGTCTTGGAAACATTGTGTCCGTGAAGGGGGTTGCCAGGACCACCTCGAATTTGGAGTTTCTGATCTCAGGATGTCAAACCAACCCACATGACCACGTGTTCTCAGTGCTTAGTTTGACCTAGGCTAGGGTAGCCAAGAGTCCTACAAGTGACCGGTGCAAATTCAAGGACAACAACCAAGAGTCACGAAAGCACTCACACCTCACCCTAGAGAACATACAGCGATTAAAGAAATACAAACTAATCCCTTGGAATGAAGGAGAACGGACTGATAAGCATGTCTAAGGGAGATAGCTGAGAAAGACCATGACGAGTATACTATGGAAAAGAAAAAGAGGACCCAGAAAATGGAAGGTGAACAGAAATCACACCTGAATTATCCACAATGAAAGATGATGTCCGTCTTTAGACAGACTCTGCTGGAACGTTTGAAAGTCAGAGAAATTCACAAGCCGAAAAACGGCAGCGAAGGTCAAGCATGGGCTAACTGGGAAGGGTGAGTTATGAGACTGCTCCAAGCAGGCTCTGAAACCTGTATCCAGGAAGCATGCTGGACCTCAGAGACACAATTATGACAAATCCTCTGACATCACAATGGACCCGAAAAACAACCTAGCCTCATCTACACAGTGCTAGAGTTGGGCTCACTAGTATATTTAACTCCCATTGCACTCAACTGCACGTTGCCACTGAACATGTAAGTGGCCGGCCGGTGGTGCAGTGGTGAGGTCCGCACCTTCTGGGTCTGTGGCCCAGTATGGGCTGGGTGGAATCCTCGGTTTGGGCCCCCTCACCACTGCTTCAGTTGTTCTGGTGCAGGCGTCCGAGGTAGAGTAGAGGCAGATGGGAAGGGACGTTGGACAGGGCCAGACTTCCACAGCAAATACAGGAGCATTGCCAGCAGATGTGAGCACAGCAATGCACTTGTGCCAAAACAAAACCAATTAAAAGTTGCAAAGAACAGAAAAACTGAAGCTAAGGAAAAAAAAAACAAAAAAACAGGAGCTTGCCATTACGAAGAATAGGATCTCTGTGAATAACCTTAGCAAAACAGGTGAATTCTATGTTAATTCAAAAACTAGCAAACCTTTGGGGAAAGAAACTCAAGAAGACACAAGAAAAAAAAAGATATCGAGGGATCGAGGAATGGAAGGATTAACACACTTGAAAGGTTCATACCGCAGTAAGGAATCTCTGGATTCCATGCAATCCCAGTCAAAGTTGCAGCAGTATTTGCCACAGAGAAGAAGAGAGAATCCTAAAGTTTCTAGCCAGCAACACGAGACCCTGACTAGGCAAAGGAATCCTCAGGAAAACGAACAAAGCAGCACGTGTCACAATTTCTGATTTCAACATAGAGGACGAAGCGCTAGGTACCGAAACGGCACAGTCTGGGCCCCAAAACAGGCATGAAGACCCATGCAAAACAATTGAGAGCCCAGAGCCCAACTCAAACTTACATGGACAGCCCATTTTGGACCAGGGAGCCAAGTGGAGACAGCGGAGGAAGGAGAGTCTCTACAATAAACGGTGCTGGGAAGCCTGCACAGCCACATGGAACACAACGAGAGTACACCATGATGTTACACCTGGCACACACACCACCTGAAATGGATTAAAGCCTTGAATGGCAGACTTGAAACCGTGAACCTTGTAGGAGAAGACCTAGGCAGAGTGCTCTTTGCCATCTGTCTGAGCCGCCTATTTTGAAGAAGCATGTCTGACTGGGCAAGGGCAACAAAGGAAACAAGAAACAAACGGGACCACATCAAATGCACACACTTCTGCCCACTCAAGGAAACCATCAACTGAATACTAAGACACCACAACGATTGGGAGAGGATGTTTGCAAACCACACATCGGACAAGGGGTGAAAAGCCCAAAGATACAATCAACTCGCACGTCTCCACAAGAAAAAAAACAAGCCAATGAAAACCTGGTCAAAAGATGGAAGCAGAGATTTCTCCGAAGAAGACAGAAAGAGGGCCAGTAGGTGCATGAAAACTTGTTCACCATCATGAAGTCTCAGGAAAATGCAAATCCAAACTGCAAGGCCATGGCAGCTCACTGTGGTCAGCATGGCTAGAAGGAAGCAGACAGGAAATAACAAGTGTCAGAGAGGAGGTGGAGAGAAGGGAAGCCTCCTGCACTGCTGGTGGGAGTGTAACCCGGTGCAGCCACGATGCCAAAGGTGTGGAACTGCCTCAGAAGTTTAAGTATCCATGTCCCGTATGACCCAGCTATTAATCTGCCGCTTGCTTATCCAAAACAGTCAGAAAGACTACCGCATAAAGACATGTGCATGGCTGTGTTCACCACAGTCTTACTCCGGATATCCAAGACTTGGAAAGCACCCTGGTGTCCAGCAAGGGATGATTGGAGAAGGAAGATGGGCTATAGCCACACAATGGTATACCACTCAGCCGGAACAAATGATGCAATCCAGCCATTTGTGACCACCAGAATGGCTGTGAGGGTTTTAGGGGAAGTGTAACAAGCCCCAGTGAGAAATTCAAATACCGTAGAATCTCACTTACAAGGCGAAGAAAAAGCAAGCACTAACCAACAGGTGGCACTGAACATTTGTATGCGGGCTCCCAGAGGCAAAGAGGGGCGGTGACGGAGGGTGAAAGAGAAGATTAGGCACAAGTGTGTGGTGAGGGCCTGTGATTAGTCTTACACTGGTGAAGATGATGTAAGCTACACAGAAGTCTAAAGCAATGAGGACGTGAATCTGGAAGTTATAGTACGTTCTAATGCAGGGTCATGGCTATAAATTCACCTCAAATCAAAAATCCAAAAAGGGGTCCAGAATGATGTCATAAAGCTTTGGGGGCGGAAAGAGTTTACAGAAGGTGAACTTCCAAGGATGGAAAATCACCTCCAAATGCTTACAGATGCTACAGAAAGGCAGACCATTCCAAATAGGTGAAGAGGAATACTACGAAGAGAACATGATCAGTCCTAAACCCATGAACGAACGGAAAATGTTACCGTCCATGATGTTATTACTAATCACCTTCACGAATAATCCAAACAGGCCCACGTCTTCCCAAGTTCAGGCAAAAGGTTGGTCCAAAAGTACAATTCAGGGCCGGCCCTGTGGTGGAGCAGGTAAGTGCCCACATTCCGCTTGGGCGGCCCGGGCCTCACTGTTTCACATTACGAGTGCATATCACATTAGTAGTGTTAGGAAATATAGATTTCATGGTATGGTGCGGGCAGAGATCATAAATAAGCAGCAATTGTGAGGATACGTTATCAATACGCACAAGAAAAGGAACCATAAGAATATTACAATCTATGGAAGTATCTGGTACACTTCCCAAAGGCAGAAGGAAGGAAAACTTGTGACCTGCCAAGGTGGAATTGGCAGAGTGCCACGAGATGACACCATCATTGTGCATCAGAACATTCCCTGGGCAACTTCAACTTGTGAGGGAGTCCAGGACTTTTTCTGGGTAAGGTCCACCCATTTTGCCATCTACCCAAGATATAAGAGATAAAACCCAGGATAATCTTACAGGAGTGAAACCAGTGTCTAGAGAGAATGTAGGAGCCCTTTCGAAGTTCAAGGAGAAAGATAGAAACTGACAACAATTGCAGAAAAAGGAAAACTATCCTACCTAGACAGGGTGAGGAGTCAGACTGGTCTGAGATGGCTGTGAAACTCTGTGTGCACGGAGGTTGTCAGGACAACTTCGAATTTTGAGGTCGCTTATGACATCACGGTGAACATGTCCCCCAGGGTGGCCGCATGGTTACAGTCTGAGGATTGGCCTAGGCTAGGCTATTAAAGGGACAGATACCCAGAAACAGGTTTGGCAAACAGAAAGCAGGCACAGAAACTAGAAGAGATAAAACAGAGTCTGATGCAAGGGATAAGAAAGGAACCCTAGGCCACAAGTGAGAATAGAGGGACAGGCACGGAGAGGAGAACATTGTCATCTATTCAAGTCTATGGGGAGGTCATGCTGATTCAAGCTTGCAACTTCATTGGAAACAAGTGGCCGGACTTGGCGTTCATCACACCTACAGTGCCCTTGTGCCTTAAGCATAATGCAAAGTCAAGAAAGATGTCTTGAGGACATTGAACAGAAGAATCGATGCCTCCTTTCCAAGGCCCATAGCATTCTTTGCAGGTCAGTCTCTTTTTCCGAAGCTCTGGTGTCACGTGGGCCCACTGGGCACATGGTAATGTGTCCCAAGAGATGTCTTGGAAGCCTTGAAGGAATGGAGCCCTGTCACGCTTGGGGTATGTCTCTTTGTTTGGAAGTGCTCTACAAGGGTGCTGAAAAGCACCCTCTTCCACAGGGCTTCGTTCCTTCGTGAAGGCTGCCCTCCCAGGCTAGTGTGCTCTGTTTGCCTCCATCGAAATTCTCTCCCCCTACCTCTTGCCGTAGAAGGATTATTGATTATGTGTTTTGACACCATATGTAAGGAAGTTGCACGAAAATTAGAACTTTACAGTTGTGTTTCAAGAAAAATAAACAGGCCAGGGTAGAGGATGTAGGGCAAACAAATGGCACACCCTATAAAAATTAAGTAAGCCCGTATCTGGACGGAATCTAGGGGAACGTTCAAGGATCAGGGGTCAAGTTCGAAACTTCCCAAATCCGGAAAAGAGACAGAAAAATATCTTTCCTGGAGAGTGGAATTCATCCGATTTGTCTAAGTTGTCTTGGAAACATTGTGTCCGTGAAGGGGGTTGCCAGGACCACCTCGAATTTGGAGTTTCTGATCTCAGGATGTCAAACCAACCCACATGACCACGTGTTCTCAGTGCTTAGTTTGACCTAGGCTAGGGTAGCCAAGAGTCCTACAAGTGACCGGTGCAAATTCAAGGACAACAACCAAGAGTCACGAAAGCACTCACACCTCACCCTAGAGAACATACAGCGATTAAAGAAATACAAACTAATCCCTCGGAATGAAGGAGAACGGACTGATAAGCATGTCTAAGGGAGATAGCTGAGAAAGACCATGACGAGTATACTATGGAAAAGAAAAAGAGGACCCAGAAAATGGAAGGTGAACAGAAATCACACCTGAATTATCCACAATGAAAGATGATGTCCGTCTTTAGACAGACTCTGCTGGAACGTTTGAAAGTCAGAGAAATTCACAAGCCGAAAAACGGCAGCGAAGGTCAAGCATGGGCTAACTGGGAAGGGTGAGTTATGAGACTGCTCCAAGCAGGCTCTGAAACCTGTATCCAGGAAGCATGCTGGACCTCAGAGACACAATTATGACAAATCCTCTGACATCACAATGGACCCGAAAAACAACCTAGCCTCATCTACACAGTGCTAGAGTTGGGATCACTAGTATATTTAACTCCCGTTGCACTCAACTGCACGTTGCCACTGAACATGTAAGTGGCCGGCCGGTGGTGCAGTGGTGAGGTCCGCACCTTCTGGGTCTGTGGCCCAGTATGGGCTGGGTGGAATCCTCGGTTTGGGCCCCCTCACCACTGCTTCAGTTGTTCTGGTGCAGGCGTCCGAGGTAGAGTAGAGGCAGATGGGAAGGGACGTTGGACAGGGCCAGACTTCCACAGCAAATACAGGAGCATTGCCAGCAGATGTGAGCACAGCAATGCACTTGTGCCAAAACAAAACCAATTAAAAGTTGCAAAGAACAGAAAAACTGAAGCTAAGGAAAAAAAAAACAAAAAAACAGGAGCTTGCCATTACGAAGAATAGGATCTCTGTGAATAACCTTAGCAAAACAGGTGAATTCTATGTTAATTCAAAAACTAGCAAACCTTTGGGGAAAGAAACTCAAGAAGACACAAGAAAAAAAAAGATATCGAGGGATCGAGGAATGGAAGGATTAACACACTTGAAAGGTTCATACCGCAGTAAGGAATCTCTGGATTCCATGCAATCCCAGTCAAAGTTGCAGCAGTATTTGCCACAGAGAAGAAGAGAGAATCCTAAAGTTTCTAGCCAGCAACACGAGACCCTGACTAGGCAAAGGAATCCTCAGGAAAACGAACAAAGCAGCACGTGTCACAATTTCTGATTTCAACATAGAGGACGAAGCGCTAGGTACCGAAACGGCACAGTCTGGGCCCCAAAACAGGCATGAAGACCCATGCAAAACAATTGAGAGCCCAGAGCCCAACTCAAACTTACATGGACAGCCCATTTTGGACCAGGGAGCCAAGTGGAGACAGCGGAGGAAGGAGAGTCTCTACAATAAACGGTGCTGGGAAGCCTGCACAGCCACATGGAACACAACGAGAGTACACCATGATGTTACACCTGGCACACACACCACCTGAAATGGATTAAAGCCTTGAATGGCAGACTTGAAACCGTGAACCTTGTAGGAGAAGACCTAGGCAGAGTGCTCTTTGCCATCTGTCTGAGCCGCCTATTTGGAAGAAGCATGTCTGACTGGGCAAGGGCAACAAAGGAAACAAGAAACAAACGGGACCACATCAAATGCACACACTTCTGCCCACTCAAGGAAACCATCAACTGAATACTAAGACACCACAACAATTGGGAGAGGATGTTTGCAAACCACACATCGGACAAGGGGTGAAAAGCCCAAAGATACAATCAACTCGCACGTCTCCACAAGAAAAAAAACAAGCCAATGAAAACCTGGTCAAAAGATGGAAGCAGAGATTTCTCCGAAGAAGACAGAAAGAGGGCCAGTAGGTGCATGAAAACTTGTTCACCATCATTAAGTCTCAGGAAAATGCAAATCCAAACTGCAAGGCCATGGCAGCTCACTGTGGTCAGCATGGCTAGAAGGAAGCAGACAGGAAATAACAAGTGTCAGAGAGGAGGTGGAGAGAAGGGAAGCCTCCTGCACTGCTGGTGGGAGTGTAACCCGGTGCAGCCACGATGCCAAAGGTGTGGAACTGCCTCAGAAGTTTAAGTATCCATGTCCCGTATGACCCAGCTATTAATCTGCCGCTTGCTTATCCAAAAAAGTCAGAAAGACTACCGCATAAAGACATGTGCATGGCTGTGTTCACCACAGTCTTACTCCTGATATCCAAGACTTGGAAAGCACCCTGGTGTCCAGCAAGGGATGATTGGAGAAGGAAGATGGGCTATAGCCACACAATGGTATACCACTCAGCCGGAACAAATGATGCAATCCAGCCATTTGTGACCACCAGAATGGCTGTGAGGGTTTTAGGGGAAGTGTAACAAGCCCCAGTGAGAAATTCAAATACCATAGAATCTCACTTACAAGGCGAAGAAAAAGCAAGCACTAACCAACAGGTGGCACTGAACATTTGTATGCGGGCTCCCAGAGGCAAAGAGGGGCGGTGACGGAGGGTGAAAGAGAAGATTAGGCACAAGTGTGTGGTGAGGGCCTGTGATTAGTCTTACACTGGTGAAGATGATGTAAGCTACACAGAAGTCTAAAGCAATGAGGATGTGAATCTGGAAGTTATAGTACGTTCTAATGCAGGGTCATGGCTATAAATTCACCTCAAATCAAAAATCCAAAAAGGGGTCCAGAATGATGTCATAAAGCTTTGGGGGCGGAAAGAGTTTACAGAAGGTGAACTTCCAAGGATGGAAAATCACCTCCAAATGCTTACAGATGCTACAGAAAGGCAGACCATTCCAAATAGGTGAAGAGGAATACTACGAAGAGAACATGATCAGTCCTAAACCCATGAACGAACGGAAAATGTTACCGTCATGATGTTATTACTAATCACCTTCACGAATAATCCAAACAGGCCCACGTCTTCCCAAGTTCAGGCAAAAGGTTGGTCCAAAAGTACAATTCAGGGCCGGCCCTGTGGTGGAGCAGGTAAGTGCCCACATTCCGCTTGGGCGGCCCGGGCCTCACTGTTTCACATTACGAGTGCATATCACATTAGTAGTGTTAGGAAATATAGATTTCATGGTATGGTGCGGGCAGAGATCATAAATAAGCAGCAATTGTGAGGATACGTTATCAATACGCACAAGAAAAGGAACCATAAGAATATTACAATCTATGGAAGTATCTGGTACACTTCCCAAAGGCAGAAGGAAGGAAAACTTGTGACCTGCCAAGGTGGAATTGGCAGAGTGCCACGAGATGACACCATCATTGTGCATCAGAACATTCCCTGGGCAACTTCAACTTGTGAGGGAGTCCAGGACTTTTTCTGGGTAAGGTCCACCCATTTTGCCATCTACCCAAGATATAAGAGATAAAACCCAGGATAATCTTACAGGAGTGAAACCAGTGTCTAGAGAGAATGTAGGAGCCCTTTCGAAGTTCAAGGAGAAAGATAGAAACTGACAACAATTGCAGAAAAAGGAAAACTATCCTACCTAGACAGGGTGAGGAGTCAGACTGGTCTGAGATGGCTGTGAAACTCTGTGTGCACGGAGGTTGTCAGGACAACTTCGAATTTTGAGGTCGCTTATGACATCACGGTGAACATGTCCCCCAGGGTGGCCGCATGGTTACAGTCTGAGGATTGGCCTAGGCTAGGCTATTAAAGGGACAGATACCCAGAAACAGGTTTGGCAAACAGAAAGCAGGCACAGAAACTAGAAGAGATAAAACAGAGTCTGATGCAAGGGATAAGAAAGGAACCCTAGGCCACAAGTGAGAATAGAGGGACAGGCACGGAGAGGAGAACATTGTCATCTATTCAAGTCTATGGGGAGGTCATGCTGATTCAAGCTTGCAACTTCATTGGAAACAAGTGGCCGGACTTGGCGTTCATCACACCTACAGTGCCCTTGTGCCTTAAGCATAATGCAAAGTCAAGAAAGATGTCTTGAGGACATTGAACAGAAGAATCGATGCCTCCTTTCCAAGGCCCATAGCATTCTTTGAAGGTCAGTCTCTTTTTCCGAAGCTCTGGTGTCACGTGGGCCCACTGGGCACATGGTAATGTGTCCCAAGAGATGTCTTGGAAGCCTTGAAGGAATGGAGCCCTGTCACGCTTGGGGTATGTCTCTTTGTTTGGAAGTGCTCTACAAGGGTGCTGAAAAGCACCCTCTTCCACAGGGCTTCGTTCCTTCGTGAAGGCTGCCCTCCCAGGCTAGTGTGCTCTGTTTGCCTCCATCGAAATTCTCTCCCCCTACCTCTTGCCGTAGAAGGATTATTGATTATGTGTTTTGACACCATATGTAAGGAAGTTGCACGAAAATTAGAACTTTACAGTTGTGTTTCAAGAAAAATAAACAGGCCAGGGTAGAGGATGTAGGGCAAACAAATGGCACACCCTATAAAAATTAAGTAAGCCCGTATCTGGACGGAATCTAGGGGAATGTTCAAGGATCAGGGGTCAAGTTCGAAACTTCCCAAATCCGGAAAAGAGACAGAAAAATATCTTTCCTGGAGAGTGGAATTCATCCGATTTGTCTAAGTTGTCTTGGAAACATTGTGTCCGTGAAGGGGGTTGCCAGGACCACCTCGAATTTGGAGTTTCTGATCTCAGGATGTCAAACCAACCCACATGACCACGTGTTCTCAGTGCTTAGTTTGACCTAGGCTAGGGTAGCCAAGAGTCCTACAAGTGACCGGTGCAAATTCAAGGACAACAACCAAGAGTCACGAAAGCACTCACACCTCACCCTAGAGAACATACAGCGATTAACGAAATACAAACTAATCCCTCGGAATGAAGGAGAACGGACTGATAAGCATGTCTAAGGGAGATAGCTGAGAAAGACCATGACGAGTATACTATGGAAAAGAAAAAGAGGACCCAGAAAATGGAAGGTGAACAGAAATCACACCTGAATTATCCACAATGAAAGATGATGTCCGTCTTTAGACAGACTCTGCTGGAACGTTTGAAAGTCAGAGAAATTCACAAGCCAAAAAACGGCAGCGAAGGTCAAGCATGGGCTAACTGGGAAGGGTGAGTTATGAGACTGCTCCAAGCAGGCTCTGAAACCTGTATCCAGGAAGCATGCTGGACCTCAGAGACACAATTATGACAAATCCTCTGACATCACAATGGACCCGAAAAACAACCTAGCCTCATCTACACAGTGCTAGAGTTGGGCTCACTAGTATATTTAACTCCCATTGCACTCAACTGCACGTTGCCACTGAACATGTAAGTGGCCGGCCGGTGGTGCAGTGGTGAGGTCCGCACCTTCTGGGTCTGTGGCCCAGTATGGGCTGGGTGGAATCCTCGGTTTGGGCCCCCTCACCACTGCTTCAGTTGTTCTGGTGCAGGCGTCCGAGGTAGAGTAGAGGCAGAAGGGAAGGGACGTTGGACAGGGCCAGACTTCCACAGCAAATACAGGAGCATTGCCAGCAGATGTGAGCACAGCAATGCACTTGTGCCAAAACAAAACCAATTAAAAGTTGCAAAGAACAGAAAAACTGAAGCTAAGGAAAAAAAAAAACAAAAAAACAGGAGCTTGCCATTACGAAGAATAGGATCTCTGTGAATAACCTTAGCAAAACAGGTGAATTCTATGTTAATTCAAAAACTAGCAAACCTTTGGGGAAAGAAACTCAAGAAGACACAAGAAAAAAAAAGATATCGAGGGATCGAGGAATGGAAGGATTAACACACTTGAAAGGTTCATACCGCAGTAAGGAATCTCTGGATTCCATGCAATCCCAGTCAAAGTTGCAGCAGTATTTGCCACAGAGAAGAAGAGAGAATCCTAAAGTTTCTAGCCAGCAACACGAGACCCTGACTAGGCAAAGGAATCCTCAGGAAAACGAACAAAGCAGCACGTGTCACAATTTCTGATTTCAACATAGAGGACGAAGCGCTAGGTACCGAAACGGCACAGTCTGGGCCCCAAAACAGGCATGAAGACCCATGCAAAACAATTGAGAGCCCAGAGCCCAACTCAAACTTACATGGACAGCCCATTTTGGACCAGGGAGCCAAGTGGAGACAGCGGAGGAAGGAGAGTCTCTACAATAAACGGTGCTGGGAAGCCTGCACAGCCACATGGAACACAACGAGAGTACACCATGATGTTACACCTGGCACACACACCACCTGAAATGGATTAAAGCCTTGAATGGCAGACTTGAAACCGTGAACCTTGTAGGAGAAGACCTAGGCAGAGTGCTCTTTGCCATCTGTCTGAGCCGCCTATTTGGAAGAAGCATGTCTGACTGGGCAAGGGCAACAAAGGAAACAAGAAACAAACGGGACCACATCAAATGCACACACTTCTGCCCACTCAAGGAAACCATCAACTGAATACTAAGACACCACAACAATTGGGAGAGGATGTTTGCAAACCACACATCGGACAAGGGGTGAAAAGCCCAAAGATACAATCAACTCGCACGTCTCCACAAGAAAAAAAACAAGCCAATGAAAACCTGGTCAAAAGATGGAAGCAGAGATTTCTCCGAAGAAGACAGAAAGAGGGCCAGTAGGTGCATGAAAACTTGTTCACCATCATTAAGTCTCAGGAAAATGCAAATCCAAACTGCAAGGCCATGGCAGCTCACTGTGGTCAGCATGGCTAGAAGGAAGCAGACAGGAAATAACAAGTGTCAGAGAGGAGGTGGAGAGAAGGGAAGCCTCCTGCACTGCTGGTGGGAGTGTAACCCGGTGCAGCCACGATGCCAAAGGTGTGGAACTGCCTCAGAAGTTTAAGTATCCATGTCCCGTATGACCCAGCTATTAATCTGCCGCTTGCTTATCCAAAACAGTCAGAAAGACTACCGCATAAAGACATGTGCATGGCTGTGTTCACCACAGTCTTACTCCTGATATCCAAGACTTGGAAAGCACCCTGGTGTCCAGCAAGGGATGATTGGAGAAGGAAGATGGGCTATAGCCACACAATGGTATACCACTCAGCCGGAACAAATGATGCAATCCAGCCATTTGTGACCACCAGAATGGCTGTGAGGGTTTTAGGGGAAGTGTAACAAGCCCCAGTGAGAAATTCAAATACCATAGAATCTCACTTACAAGGCGAAGAAAAAGCAAGCACTAACCAACAGGTGGCACTGAACATTTGTATGCGGGCTCCCAGAGGCAAAGAGGGGCGGTGACGGAGGGTGAAAGAGAAGATTAGGCACAAGTGTGTGGTGAGGGCCTGTGATTAGTCTTACACTGGTGAAGATGATGTAAGCTACACAGAAGTCTAAAGCAATGAGGATGTGAATCTGGAAGTTATAGTACGTTCTAATGCAGGGTCATGGCTATAAATTCACCTCAAATCAAAAATCCAAAAAGGGGTCCAGAATGATGTCATAAAGCTTTGGGGGCGGAAAGAGTTTACAGAAGGTGAACTTCCAAGGATGGAAAATCACCTCCAAATGCTTACAGATGCTACAGAAAGGCAGACCATTCCAAATAGGTGAAGAGGAATACTACGAAGAGAACATGATCAGTCCTAAACCCATGAACGAACGGAAAATGTTACCGTCCATGATGTTATTACTAATCACCTTCACGAATAATCCAAACAGGCCCACGTCTTCCCAAGTTCAGGCAAAAGGTTGGTCCAAAAGTACAATTCAGGGCCGGCCCTGTGGTGGAGCAGGTAAGTGCCCACATTCCGCTTGGGCGGCCCGGGCCTCACTGTTTCACATTACGAGTGCATATCACATTAGTAGTGTTAGGAAATATAGATTTCATGGTATGGTGCGGGCAGAGATCATAAATAAGCAGCAATTGTGAGGATACGTTATCAATACGCACAAGAAAAGGAACCATAAGAATATTACAATCTATGGAAGTATCTGGTACACTTCCCAAAGGCAGAAGGAAGGAAAACTTGTGACCTGCCAAGGTGGAATTGGCAGAGTGCCACGAGATGACACCATCATTGTGCATCAGAACATTCCCTGGGCAACTTCAACTTGTGAGGGAGTCCAGGACTTTTTCTGGGTAAGGTCCACCCATTTTGCCATCTACCCAAGATATAAGAGATAAAACCCAGGATAATCTTACAGGAGTGAAACCAGTGTCTAGAGAGAATGTAGGAGCCCTTTCGAAGTTCAAGGAGAAAGATAGAAACTGACAACAATTGCAGAAAAAGGAAAACTATCCTACCTAGACAGGGTGAGGAGTCAGACTGGTCTGAGATGGCTGTGAAACTCTGTGTGCACGGAGGTTGTCAGGACAACTTCGAATTTTGAGGTCGCTTATGACATCACGGTGAACATGTCCCCCAGGGTGGCCGCATGGTTACAGTCTGAGGATTGGCCTAGGCTAGGCTATTAAAGGGACAGATACCCAGAAACAGGTTTGGCAAACAGAAAGCAGGCACAGAAACTAGAAGAGATAAAACAGAGTCTGATGCAAGGGATAAGAAAGGAACCCTAGGCCACAAGTGAGAATAGAGGGACAGGCACGGAGAGGAGAACATTGTCATCTATTCAAGTCTATGGGGAGGTCATGCTGATTCAAGCTTGCAACTTCATTGGAAACAAGTGGCCGGACTTGGGGTTCATCACACCTACAGTGCCCTTGTGCCTTAAGCATAATGCAAAGTCAAGAAAGATGTCTTGAGGACATTGAAGAGAAGAATCGATGCCTCCTTTCCAAGGCCCATAGCATTCTTTGCAGGTCAGTCTCTTTTTCCGAAGCTCTGGTGTCACGTGGGCCCACTGGGCACATGGTAATGTGTCCCAAGAGATGTCTTGGAAGCCTTGAAGGAATGGAGCCCTGTCACGCTTGGGGTATGTCTCTTTGTTTGGAAGTGCTCTACAAGGGTGCTGAAAAGCACCCTCTTCCACAGGGCTTCGTTCCTTCGTGAAGGCTGCCCTCCCAGGCTAGTGTGCTCTGTTTGCCTCCATCGAAATTCTCTCCCCCTACCTCTTGCCGTAGAAGGATTATTGATTATGTGTTTTGACACCATATGTAAGGAAGTTGCACGAAAATTAGAACTTTACAGTTGTGTTTCAAGAAAAATAAACAGGCCAGGGTAGAGGATGTAGGGCAAACAAATGGCACACCCTATAAAAATTAAGTAAGCCCGTATCTGGACGGAATCTAGGGGAACGTTCAAGGATCAGGGGTCAAGTTCGAAACTTCCCAAATCCGGAAAAGAGACAGAAAAATATCTTTCCTGGAGAGTGGAATTCATCCGATTTGTCTAAGTTGTCTTGGAAACATTGTGTCCGTGAAGGGGGTTGCCAGGACCACCTCGAATTTGGAGTTTCTGATCTCAGGATGTCAAACCAACCCACATGACCACGTGTTCTCAGTGCTTAGTTTGACCTAGGCTAGGGTAGCCAAGAGTCCTACAAGTGACCGGTGCAAATTCAAGGACAACAACCAAGAGTCACGAAAGCACTCACACCTCACCCTAGAGAACATACAGCGATTAACGAAATACAAACTAATCCCTCGGAATGAAGGAGAACGGACTGATAAGCATGTCTAAGGGAGATAGCTGAGAAAGACCATGACGAGTATACTATGGAAAAGAAAAAGAGGACCCAGAAAATGGAAGGTGAACAGAAATCACACCTGAATTATCCACAATGAAAGATGATGTCCGTCTTTAGACAGACTCTGCTGGAACGTTTGAAAGTCAGAGAAATTCACAAGCCGAAAAACGGCAGCGAAGGTCAAGCATGGGCTAACTGGGAAGGGTGAGTTATGAGACTGCTCCAAGCAGGCTCTGAAACCTGTATCCAGGAAGCATGCTGGACCTCAGAGACACAATTATGACAAATCCTCTGACATCACAATGGACCCGAAAAACAACCTAGCCTCATCTACACAGTGCTAGAGTTGGGCTCACTAGTATATTTAACTCCCATTGCACTCAACTGCACGTTGCCACTGAACATGTAAGTGGCCGGCCGGTGGTGCAGTGGTGAGGTCCGCACCTTCTGGGTCTGTGGCCCAGTATGGGCTGGGTGGAATCCTCGGTTTGGGCCCCCTCACCACTGCTTCAGTTGTTCTGGTGCAGGCGTCCGAGGTAGAGTAGAGGCAGAAGGGAAGGGACGTTGGACAGGGCCAGACTTCCACAGCAAATACAGGAGCATTGCCAGCAGATGTGAGCACAGCAATGCACTTGTGCCAAAACAAAACCAATTAAAAGTTGCAAAGAACAGAAAAACTGAAGCTAAGGAAAAAAAAAAACAAAAAAACAGGAGCTTGCCATTACGAAGAATAGGATCTCTGTGAATAACCTTAGCAAAACAGGTGAATTCTATGTTAATTCAAAAACTAGCAAACCTTTGGGGAAAGAAACTCAAGAAGACACAAGAAAAAAAAAGATATCGAGGGATCGAGGAATGGAAGGATTAACACACTTGAAAGGTTCATACCGCAGTAAGGAATCTCTGGATTCCATGCAATCCCAGTCAAAGTTGCAGCAGTATTTGCCACAGAGAAGAAGAGAGAATCCTAAAGTTTCTAGCCAGCAACACGAGACCCTGACTAGGCAAAGGAATCCTCAGGAAAACGAACAAAGCAGCACGTGTCACAATTTCTGATTTCAACATAGAGGACGAAGCGCTAGGTACCGAAACGGCACAGTCTGGGCCCCAAAACAGGCATGAAGACCCATGCAAAACAATTGAGAGCCCAGAGCCCAACTCAAACTTACATGGACAGCCCATTTTGGACCAGGGAGCCAAGTGGAGACAGCGGAGGAAGGAGAGTCTCTACAATAAACGGTGCTGGGAAGCCTGCACAGCCACATGGAACACAACGAGAGTACACCATGATGTTACACCTGGCACACACACCACCTGAAATGGATTAAAGCCTTGAATGGCAGACTTGAAACCGTGAACCTTGTAGGAGAAGACCTAGGCAGAGTGCTCTTTGCCATCTGTCTGAGCCGCCTATTTGGAAGAAGCATGTCTGACTGGGCAAGGGCAACAAAGGAAACAAGAAACAAACGGGACCACATCAAATGCACACACTTCTGCCCACTCAAGGAAACCATCAACTGAATACTAAGACACCACAACGATTGGGAGAGGATGTTTGCAAACCACACATCGGACAAGGGGTGAAAAGCCCAAAGATACAATCAACTCGCACGTCTCCACAAGAAAAAAAACAAGCCAATGAAAACCTGGTCAAAAGATGGAAGCAGAGATTTCTCCGAAGAAGACAGAAAGAGGGCCAGTAGGTGCATGAAAACTTGTTCACCATCATTAAGTCTCAGGAAAATGCAAATCCAAACTGCAAGGCCATGGCAGCTCACTGTGGTCAGCATGGCTAGAAGGAAGCAGACAGGAAATAACAAGTGTCAGAGAGGAGGTGGAGAGAAGGGAAGCCTCCTGCACTGCTGGTGGGAGTGTAACCCGGTGCAGCCACGATGCCAAAGGTGTGGAACTGCCTCAGAAGTTTAAGTATCCATGTCCCGTATGACCCAGCTATTAATCTGCCGCTTGCTTATCCAAAACAGTCAGAAAGACTACCGCATAAAGACATGTGCATGGCTGTGTTCACCACAGTCTTACTCCTGATATCCAAGACTTGGAAAGCACCCTGGTGTCCAGCAAGGGATGATTGGAGAAGGAAGATGGGCTATAGCCACACAATGGTATACCACTCAGCCGGAACAAATGATGCAATCCAGCCATTTGTGACCACCAGAATGGCTGTGAGGGTTTTAGGGGAAGTGTAACAAGCCCCAGTGAGAAATTCAAATACCATAGAATCTCACTTACAAGGCGAAGAAAAAGCAAGCACTAACCAACAGGTGGCACTGAACATTTGTATGCGGGCTCCCAGAGGCAAAGAGGGGCGGTGACGGAGGGTGAAAGAGAAGATTAGGCACAAGTGTGTGGTGAGGGCCTGTGATTAGTCTTACACTGGTGAAGATGATGTAAGCTACACAGAAGTCTAAAGCAATGAGGATGTGAATCTGGAAGTTATAGTACGTTCTAATGCAGGGTCATGGCTATAAATTCACCTCAAATCAAAAATCCAAAAAGGGGTCCAGAATGATGTCATAAAGCTTTGGGGGCGGAAAGAGTTTACAGAAGGTGAACTTCCAAGGATGGAAAATCACCTCCAAATGCTTACAGATGCTACAGAAAGGCAGACCATTCCAAATAGGTGAAGAGGAATACTACGAAGAGAACATGATCAGTCCTAAACCCATGAACGAACGGAAAATGTTACCGTCCATGATGTTATTACTAATCACCTTCACGAATAATCCAAACAGGCCCACGTCTTCCCAAGTTCAGGCAAAAGGTTGGTCCAAAAGTACAATTCAGGGCCGGCCCTGTGGTGGAGCAGGTAAGTGCCCACATTCCGCTTGGGCGGCCCGGGCCTCACTGTTTCACATTACGAGTGCATATCACATTAGTAGTGTTAGGAAATATAGATTTCATGGTATGGTGCGGGCAGAGATCATAAATAAGCAGCAATTGTGAGGATACGTTATCAATACGCACAAGAAAAGGAACCATAAGAATATTACAATCTATGGAAGTATCTGGTACACTTCCCAAAGGCAGAAGGAAGGAAAACTTGTGACCTGCCAAGGTGGAATTGGCAGAGTGCCACGAGATGACACCATCATTGTGCATCAGAACATTCCCTGGGCAACTTCAACTTGTGAGGGAGTCCAGGACTTTTTCTGGGTAAGGTCCACCCATTTTGCCATCTACCCAAGATATAAGAGATAAAACCCAGGATAATCTTACAGGAGTGAAACCAGTGTCTAGAGAGAATGTAGGAGCCCTTTCGAAGTTCAAGGAGAAAGATAGAAACTGACAACAATTGCAGAAAAAGGAAAACTATCCTACCTAGACAGGGTGAGGAGTCAGACTGGTCTGAGATGGCTGTGAAACTCTGTGTGCACGGAGGTTGTCAGGACAACTTCGAATTTTGAGGTCGCTTATGACATCACGGTGAACATGTCCCCCAGGGTGGCCGCATGGTTACAGTCTGAGGATTGGCCTAGGCTAGGCTATTAAAGGGACAGATACCCAGAAACAGGTTTGGCAAACAGAAAGCAGGCACAGAAACTAGAAGAGATAAAACAGAGTCTGATGCAAGGGATAAGAAAGGAACCCTAGGCCACAAGTGAGAATAGAGGGACAGGCACGGAGAGGAGAACATTGTCATCTATTCAAGTCTATGGGGAGGTCATGCTGATTCAAGCTTGCAACTTCATTGGAAACAAGTGGCCGGACTTGGCGTTCATCACACCTACAGTGCCCTTGTGCCTTAAGCATAATGCAAAGTCAAGAAAGATGTCTTGAGGACATTGAAGAGAAGAATCGATGCCTCCTTTCCAAGGCCCATAGCATTCTTTGAAGGTCAGTCTCTTTTTCCGAAGCTCTGGTGTCACGTGGGCCCACTGGGCACATGGTAATGTGTCCCAAGAGATGTCTTGGAAGCCTTGAAGGAATGGAGCCCTGTCACGCTTGGGGTATGTCTCTTTGTTTGGAAGTGCTCTACAAGGGTGCTGAAAAGCACCCTCTTCCACAGGGCTTCGTTCCTTCGTGAAGGCTGCCCTCCCAGGCTAGTGTGCTCTGTTTGCCTCCATCGAAATTCTCTCCCCCTACCTCTTGCCGTAGAAGGATTATTGATTATGTGTTTTGACACCATATGTAAGGAAGTTGCACGAAAATTAGAACTTTACAGTTGTGTTTCAAGAAAAATAAACAGGCCAGGGTAGAGGATGTAGGGCAAACAAATGGCACACCCTATAAAAATTAAGTAAGCCCGTATCTGGACGGAATCTAGGGGAACGTTCAAGGATCAGGGGTCAAGTTCGAAACTTCCCAAATCCGGAAAAGAGACAGAAAAATATCTTTCCTGGAGAGTGGAATTCATCCGATTTGTCTAAGTTGTCTTGGAAACATTGTGTCCGTGAAGGGGGTTGCCAGGACCACCTCGAATTTGGAGTTTCTGATCTCAGGATGTCAAACCAACCCACATGACCACGTGTTCTCAGTGCTTAGTTTGACCTTGGCTAGGGTAGCCAAGAGTCCTACAAGTGACCGGTGCAAATTCAAGGACAACAACCAAGAGTCACGAAAGCACTCACACCTCACCCTAGAGAACATACAGCGATTAAAGAAATACAAACTAATCCCTTGGAATGAAGGAGAACGGACTGATAAGCATGTCTAAGGGAGATAGCTGAGAAAGACCATGACGAGTATACTATGGAAAAGAAAAAGAGGACCCAGAAAATGGAAGGTGAACAGAAATCACACCTGAATTATCCACAATGAAAGATGATGTCCGTCTTTAGACAGACTCTGCTGGAACGTTTGAAAGTCAGAGAAATTCACAAGCCGAAAAACGGCAGCGAAGGTCAAGCATGGGCTAACTGGGAAGGGTGAGTTATGAGACTGCTCCAAGCAGGCTCTGAAACCTGTATCCAGGAAGCATGCTGGACCTCAGAGACACAATTATGACAAATCCTCTGACATCACAATGGACCCGAAAAACAACCTAGCCTCATCTACACAGTGCTAGAGTTGGGCTCACTAGTATATTTAACTCCCATTGCACTCAACTGCACGTTGCCACTGAACATGTAAGTGGCCGGCCGGTGGTGCAGTGGTGAGGTCCGCACCTTCTGGGTCTGTGGCCCAGTATGGGCTGGGTGGAATCCTCGGTTTGGGCCCCCTCACCACTGCTTCAGTTGTTCTGGTGCAGGCGTCCGAGGTAGAGTAGAGGCAGAAGGGAAGGGACGTTGGACAGGGCCAGACTTCCACAGCAAATACAGGAGCATTGCCAGCAGATGTGAGCACAGCAATGCACTTGTGCCAAAACAAAACCAATTAAAAGTTGCAAAGAACAGAAAAACTGAAGCTAAGGAAAAAAAAAAACAAAAAAACAGGAGCTTGCCATTACGAAGAATAGGATCTCTGTGAATAACCTTAGCAAAACAGGTGAATTCTATGTTAATTCAAAAACTAGCAAACCTTTGGGGAAAGAAACTCAAGAAGACACAAGAAAAAAAAAGATATCGAGGGATCGAGGAATGGAAGGATTAACACACTTGAAAGGTTCATACCGCAGTAAGGAATCTCTGGATTCCATGCAATCCCAGTCAAAGTTGCAGCAGTATTTGCCACAGAGAAGAAGAGAGAATCCTAAAGTTTCTAGCCAGCAACACGAGACCCTGACTAGGCAAAGGAATCCTCAGGAAAACGAACAAAGCAGCACGTGTCACAATTTCTGATTTCAACATAGAGGACGAAGCGCTAGGTACCGAAACGGCACAGTCTGGGCCCCAAAACAGGCATGAAGACCCATGCAAAACAATTGAGAGCCCAGAGCCCAACTCAAACTTACATGGACAGCCCATTTTGGACCAGGGAGCCAAGTGGAGACAGCGGAGGAAGGAGAGTCTCTACAATAAACGGTGCTGGGAAGCCTGCACAGCCACATGGAACACAACGAGAGTACACCATGATGTTACACCTGGCACACACACCACCTGAAATGGATTAAAGCCTTGAATGGCAGACTTGAAACCGTGAACCTTGTAGGAGAAGACCTAGGCAGAGTGCTCTTTGCCATCTGTCTGAGCCGCCTATTTGGAAGAAGCATGTCTGACTGGGCAAGGGCAACAAAGGAAACAAGAAACAAACGGGACCACATCAAATGCACACACTTCTGCCCACTCAAGGAAACCATCAACTGAATACTAAGACACCACAACGATTGGGAGAGGATGTTTGCAAACCACACATCGGACAAGGGGTGAAAAGCCCAAAGATACAATCAACTCGCACGTCTCCACAAGAAAAAAAACAAGCCAATGAAAACCTGGTCAAAAGATGGAAGCAGAGATTTCTCCGAAGAAGACAGAAAGAGGGCCAGTAGGTGCATGAAAACTTGTTCACCATCATGAAGTCTCAGGAAAATGCAAATCCAAACTGCAAGGCCATGGCAGCTCACTGTGGTCAGCATGGCTAGAAGGAAGCAGACAGGAAATAACAAGTGTCAGAGAGGAGGTGGAGAGAAGGGAAGCCTCCTGCACTGCTGGTGGGAGTGTAACCCGGTGCAGCCACGATGCCAAAGGTGTGGAACTGCCTCAGAAGTTTAAGTATCCATGTCCCGTATGACCCAGCTATTAATCTGCCGCTTGCTTATCCAAAACAGTCAGAAAGACTACCGCATAAAGACATGTGCATGGCTGTGTTCACCACAGTCTTACTCCTGATATCCAAGACTTGGAAAGCACCCTGGTGTCCAGCAAGGGATGATTGGAGAAGGAAGATGGGCTATAGCCACACAATGGTATACCACTCAGCCGGAACAAATGATGCAATCCAGCCATTTGTGACCACCAGAATGGCTGTGAGGGTTTTAGGGGAAGTGTAACAAGCCCCAGTGAGAAATTCAAATACCATAGAATCTCACTTACAAGGCGAAGAAAAAGCAAGCACTAACCAACAGGTGGCACTGAACATTTGTATGCGGGCTCCCAGAGGCAAAGAGGGGCGGTGACGGAGGGTGAAAGAGAAGATTAGGCACAAGTGTGTGGTGAGGGCCTGTGATTAGTCTTACACTGGTGAAGATGATGTAAGCTACACAGAAGTCTAAAGCAATGAGGATGTGAATCTGGAAGTTATAGTACGTTCTAATGCAGGGTCATGGCTATAAATTCACCTCAAATCAAAAATCCAAAAAGGGGTCCAGAATGATGTCATAAAGCTTTGGGGGCGGAAAGAGTTTACAGAAGGTGAACTTCCAAGGATGGAAAATCACCTCCAAATGCTTACAGATGCTACAGAAAGGCAGACCATTCCAAATAGGTGAAGAGGAATACTACGAAGAGAACATGATCAGTCCTAAACCCATGAACGAACGGAAAATGTTACCGTCCATGATGTTATTACTAATCACCTTCACGAATAATCCAAACAGGCCCACGTCTTCCCAAGTTCAGGCAAAAGGTTGGTCCAAAAGTACAATTCAGGGCCGGCCCTGTGGTGGAGCAGGTAAGTGCCCACATTCCGCTTGGGCGGCCCGGGCCTCACTGTTTCACATTACGAGTGCATATCACATTAGTAGTGTTAGGAAATATAGATTTCATGGTATGGTGCGGGCAGAGATCATAAATAAGCAGCAATTGTGAGGATACGTTATCAATACGCACAAGAAAAGGAACCATAAGAATATTACAATCTATGGAAGTATCTGGTACACTTCCCAAAGGCAGAAGGAAGGAAAACTTGTGACCTGCCAAGGTGGAATTGGCAGAGTGCCACGAGATGACACCATCATTGTGCATCAGAACATTCCCTGGGCAACTTCAACTTGTGAGGGAGTCCAGGACTTTTTCTGGGTAAGGTCCACCCATTTTGCCATCTACCCAAGATATAAGAGATAAAACCCAGGATAATCTTACAGGAGTGAAACCAGTGTCTAGAGAGAATGTAGGAGCCCTTTCGAAATTCAAGGAGAAAGATAGAAACTGACAACAATTGCAGAAAAAGGAAAACTATCCTACCTAGACAGGGTGAGGAGTCAGACTGGTCTGAGATGGCTGTGAAACTCTGTGTGCACGGAGGTTGTCAGGACAACTTCGAATTTTGAGGTCGCTTATGACATCACGGTGAACATGTCCCCCAGGGTGGCCGCATGGTTACAGTCTGAGGATTGGCCTAGGCTAGGCTATTAAAGGGACAGATACCCAGAAACAGGTTTGGCAAACAGAAAGCAGGCACAGAAACTAGAAGAGATAAAACAGAGTCTGATGCAAGGGATAAGAAAGGAACCCTAGGCCACAAGTGAGAATAGAGGGACAGGCACGGAGAGGAGAACATTGTCATCTATTCAAGTCTATGGGGAGGTCATGCTGATTCAAGCTTGCAACTTCATTGGAAACAAGTGGCCGGACTTGGCGTTCATCACACCTACAGTGCCCTTGTGCCTTAAGCATAATGCAAAGTCAAGAAAGATGTCTTGAGGACATTGAAGAGAAGAATCGATGCCTCCTTTCCAAGGCCCATAGCATTCTTTGAAGGTCAGTCTCTTTTTCCGAAGCTCTGGTGTCACGTGGGCCCACTGGGCACATGGTAATGTGTCCCAAGAGATGTCTTGGAAGCCTTGAAGGAATGGAGCCCTGTCACGCTTGGGGTATGTCTCTTTGTTTGGAAGTGCTCTACAAGGGTGCTGAAAAGCACCCTCTTCCACAGGGCTTCGTTCCTTCGTGAAGGCTGCCCTCCCAGGCTAGTGTGCTCTGTTTGCCTCCATCGAAATTCTCTCCCCCTACCTCTTGCCGTAGAAGGATTATTGATTATGTGTTTTGACACCATATGTAAGGAAGTTGCACGAAAATTAGAACTTTACAGTTGTGTTTCAAGAAAAATAAACAGGCCAGGGTAGAGGATGTAGGGCAAACAAATGGCACACCCTATAAAAATTAAGTAAGCCCGTATCTGGACGGAATCTAGGGGAACGTTCAAGGATCAGGGGTCAAGTTCGAAACTTCCCAAATCCGGAAAAGAGACAGAAAAATATCTTTCCTGGAGAGTGGAATTCATCCGATTTGTCTAAGTTGTCTTGGAAACATTGTGTCCGTGAAGGGGGTTGCCAGGACCACCTCGAATTTGGAGTTTCTGATCTCAGGATGTCAAACCAACCCACATGACCACGTGTTCTCAGTGCTTAGTTTGACCTAGGCTAGGGTAGCCAAGAGTCCTACAAGTGACCGGTGCAAATTCAAGGACAACAACCAAGAGTCACGAAAGCACTCACACCTCACCCTAGAGAACATACAGCGATTAACGAAATACAAACTAATCCCTTGGAATGAAGGAGAACGGACTGATAAGCATGTCTAAGGGAGATAGCTGAGAAAGACCATGACGAGTATACT
This sequence comes from Equus asinus, assembly GCF_041296235.1. Classification (NCBI taxonomy): domain Eukaryota; kingdom Metazoa; phylum Chordata; class Mammalia; order Perissodactyla; family Equidae; genus Equus; species Equus asinus. The sequence goes on along the minus strand of NC_091813.1, from coordinate 8,650,771 downwards.
ATGGAAAAGAAAAAGAGGACCCAGAAAATGGAAGGTGAACAGAAATCACACCTGAATTATCCACAATGAAAGATGATGTCCGTCTTTAGACAGACTCTGCTGGAACGTTTGAAAGTCAGAGAAATTCACAAGCCAAAAAACGGCAGCGAAGGTCAAGCATGGGCTAACTGGGAAGGGTGAGTTATGAGACTGCTCCAAGCAGGCTCTGAAACCTGTATCCAGGAAGCATGCTGGACCTCAGAGACACAATTATGACAAATCCTCTGACATCACAATGGACCCGAAAAACAACCTAGCCTCATCTACACAGTGCTAGAGTTGGGCTCACTAGTATATTTAACTCCCATTGCACTCAACTGCACGTTGCCACTGAACATGTAAGTGGCCGGCCGGTGGTGCAGTGGTGAGGTCCGCACCTTCTGGGTCTGTGGCCCAGTATGGGCTGGGTGGAATCCTCGGTTTGGGCCCCCTCACCACTGCTTCAGTTGTTCTGGTGCAGGCGTCCGAGGTAGAGTAGAGGCAGATGGGAAGGGACGTTGGACAGGGCCAGACTTCCACAGCAAATACAGGAGCATTGCCAGCAGATGTGAGCACAGCAATGCACTTGTGCCAAAACAAAACCAATTAAAAGTTGCAAAGAACAGAAAAACTGAAGCTAAGGAAAAAAAAACCAAAAAAACAGGAGCTTGCCATTACGAAGAATAGGATCTCTGTGAATAACCTTAGCAAAACAGGTGAATTCTATGTTAATTCAAAAACTAGCAAACCTTTGGGGAAAGAAACTCAAGAAGACACAAGAAAAAAAAAGATATCGAGGGATCGAGGAATGGAAGGATTAACACACTTGAAAGGTTCATACCGCAGTAAGGAATCTCTGGATTCCATGCAATCCCAGTCAAAGTTGCAGCAGTATTTGCCACAGAGAAGAAGAGAGAATCCTAAAGTTTCTAGCCAGCAACACGAGACCCTGACTAGGCAAAGGAATCCTCAGGAAAACGAACAAAGCAGCACGTGTCACAATTTCTGATTTCAACATAGAGGACGAAGCGCTAGGTACCGAAACGGCACAGTCTGGGCCCCAAAACAGGCATGAAGACCCATGCAAAACAATTGAGAGCCCAGAGCCCAACTCAAACTTACATGGACAGCCCATTTTGGACCAGGGAGCCAAGTGGAGACAGCGGAGGAAGGAGAGTCTCTACAATAAACGGTGCTGGGAAGCCTGCACAGCCACATGGAACACAACGAGAGTACACCATGATGTTACACCTGGCACACACACCACCTGAAATGGATTAAAGCCTTGAATGGCAGACTTGAAACCGTGAACCTTGTAGGAGAAGACCTAGGCAGAGTGCTCTTTGCCATCTGTCTGAGCCGCCTATTTGGAAGAAGCATGTCTGACTGGGCAAGGGCAACAAAGGAAACAAGAAACAAACGGGACCACATCAAATGCACACACTTCTGCCCACTCAAGGAAACCATCAACTGAATACTAAGACACCACAACGATTGGGAGAGGATGTTTGCAAACCACACATCGGACAAGGGGTGAAAAGCCCAAAGATACAATCAACTCGCACGTCTCCACAAGAAAAAAAACAAGCCAATGAAAACCTGGTCAAAAGATGGAAGCAGAGATTTCTCCGAAGAAGACAGAAAGAGGGCCAGTAGGTGCATGAAAACTTGTTCACCATCATTAAGTCTCAGGAAAATGCAAATCCAAACTGCAAGGCCATGGCAGCTCACTGTGGTCAGCATGGCTAGAAGGAAGCAGACAGGAAATAACAAGTGTCAGAGAGGAGGTGGAGAGAAGGGAAGCCTCCTGCACTGCTGGTGGGAGTGTAACCCGGTGCAGCCACGATGCCAAAGGTGTGGAACTGCCTCAGAAGTTTAAGTATCCATGTCCCGTATGACCCAGCTATTAATCTGCCGCTTGCTTATCCAAAAAAGTCAGAAAGACTACCGCATAAAGACATGTGCATGGCTGTGTTCACCACAGTCTTACTCCTGATATCCAAGACTTGGAAAGCACCCTGGTGTCCAGCAAGGGATGATTGGAGAAGGAAGATGGGCTATAGCCACACAATGGTATACCACTCAGCCGGAACAAATGATGCAATCCAGCCATTTGTGACCACCAGAATGGCTGTGAGGGTTTTAGGGGAAGTGTAACAAGCCCCAGTGAGAAATTCAAATACCATAGAATCTCACTTACAAGGCGAAGAAAAAGCAAGCACTAACCAACAGGTGGCACTGAACATTTGTATGCGGGCTCCCAGAGGCAAAGAGGGGCGGTGACGGAGGGTGAAAGAGAAGATTAGGCACAAGTGTGTGGTGAGGGCCTGTGATTAGTCTTACACTGGTGAAGATGATGTAAGCTACACAGAAGTCTAAAGCAATGAGGATGTGAATCTGGAAGTTATAGTACGTTCTAATGCAGGGTCATGGCTATAAATTCACCTCAAATCAAAAATCCAAAAAGGGGTCCAGAATGATGTCATAAAGCTTTGGGGGCGGAAAGAGTTTACAGAAGGTGAACTTCCAAGGATGGAAAATCACCTCCAAATGCTTACAGATGCTACAGAAAGGCAGACCATTCCAAATAGGTGAAGAGGAATACTACGAAGAGAACATGATCAGTCCTAAACCCATGAACGAACGGAAAATGTTACCGTCCATGATGTTATTACTAATCACCTTCACGAATAATCCAAACAGGCCCACGTCTTCCCAAGTTCAGGCAAAAGGTTGGTCCAAAAGTACAATTCAGGGCCGGCCCTGTGGTGGAGCAGGTAAGTGCCCACATTCCGCTTGGGCGGCCCGGGCCTCACTGTTTCACATTACGAGTGCATATCACATTAGTAGTGTTAGGAAATATAGATTTCATGGTATGGTGCGGGCAGAGATCATAAATAAGCAGCAATTGTGAGGATACGTTATCAATACGCACAAGAAAAGGAACCATAAGAATATTACAATCTATGGAAGTATCTGGTACACTTCCCAAAGGCAGAAGGAAGGAAAACTTGTGACCTGCCAAGGTGGAATTGGCAGAGTGCCACGAGATGACACCATCATTGTGCATCAGAACATTCCCTGGGCAACTTCAACTTGTGAGGGAGTCCAGGACTTTTTCTGGGTAAGGTCCACCCATTTTGCCATCTACCCAAGATATAAGAGATAAAACCCAGGATAATCTTACAGGAGTGAAACCAGTGTCTAGAGAGAATGTAGGAGCCCTTTCGAAGTTCAAGGAGAAAGATAGAAACTGACAACAATTGCAGAAAAAGGAAAACTATCCTACCTAGACAGGGTGAGGAGTCAGACTGGTCTGAGATGGCTGTGAAACTCTGTGTGCACGGAGGTTGTCAGGACAACTTCGAATTTTGAGGTCGCTTATGACATCACGGTGAACATGTCCCCCAGGGTGGCCGCATGGTTACAGTCTGAGGATTGGCCTAGGCTAGGCTATTAAAGGGACAGATACCCAGAAACAGGTTTGGCAAACAGAAAGCAGGCACAGAAACTAGAAGAGATAAAACAGAGTCTGATGCAAGGGATAAGAAAGGAACCCTAGGCCACAAGTGAGAATAGAGGGACAGGCACGGAGAGGAGAACATTGTCATCTATTCAAGTCTATGGGGAGGTCATGCTGATTCAAGCTTGCAACTTCATTGGAAACAAGTGGCCGGACTTGGCGTTCATCACACCTACAGTGCCCTTGTGCCTTAAGCATAATGCAAAGTCAAGAAAGATGTCTTGAGGACATTGAAGAGAAGAATCGATGCCTCCTTTCCAAGGCCCATAGCATTCTTTGCAGGTCAGTCTCTTTTTCCGAAGCTCTGGTGTCACGTGGGCCCACTGGGCACATGGTAATGTGTCCCAAGAGATGTCTTGGAAGCCTTGAAGGAATGGAGCCCTGTCACGCTTGGGGTATGTCTCTTTGTTTGGAAGTGCTCTACAAGGGTGCTGAAAAGCACCCTCTTCCACAGGGCTTCGTTCCTTCGTGAAGGCTGCCCTCCCAGGCTAGTGTGCTCTGTTTGCCTCCATCGAAATTCTCTCCCCCTACCTCTTGCGGTAGAAGGATTATTGATTATGTGTTTTGACACCATATGTAAGGAAGTTGCACGAAAATTAGAACTTTACAGTTGTGTTTCAAGAAAAATAAACAGGCCAGGGTAGAGGATGTAGGGCAAACAAATGGCACACCCTATAAAAATTAAGTAAGCCCGTATCTGGACGGAATCTAGGGGAACGTTCAAGGATCAGGGGTCAAGTTCGAAACTTCCCAAATCCGGAAAAGAGACAGAAAAATATCTTTCCTGGAGAGTGGAATTCATCCGATTTGTCTAAGTTGTCTTGGAAACATTGTGTCCGTGAAGGGGGTTGCCAGGACCACCTCGAATTTGGAGTTTCTGATCTCAGGATGTCAAACCAACCCACATGACCACGTGTTCTCAGTGCTTAGTTTGACCTAGGCTAGGGTAGCCAAGAGTCCTACAAGTGACCGGTGCAAATTCAAGGACAACAACCAAGAGTCACGAAAGCACTCACACCTCACCCTAGAGAACATACAGCGATTAACGAAATACAAACTAATCCCTTGGAATGAAGGAGAACGGACTGATAAGCATGTCTAAGGGAGATAGCTGAGAAAGACCATGACGAGTATACTATGGAAAAGAAAAAGAGGACCCAGAAAATGGAAGGTGAACAGAAATCACACCTGAATTATCCACAATGAAAGATGATGTCCGTCTTTAGACAGACTCTGCTGGAACGTTTGAAAGTCAGAGAAATTCACAAGCCAAAAAACGGCAGCGAAGGTCAAGCATGGGCTAACTGGGAAGGGTGAGTTATGAGACTGCTCCAAGCAGGCTCTGAAACCTGTATCCAGGAAGCATGCTGGACCTCAGAGACACAATTATGACAAATCCTCTGACATCACAATGGACCCGAAAAACAACCTAGCCTCATCTACACAGTGCTAGAGTTGGGCTCACTAGTATATTTAACTCCCATTGCACTCAACTGCACGTTGCCACTGAACATGTAAGTGGCCGGCCGGTGGTGCAGTGGTGAGGTCCGCACCTTCTGGGTCTGTGGCCCAGTATGGGCTGGGTGGAATCCTCGGTTTGGGCCCCCTCACCACTGCTTCAGTTGTTCTGGTGCAGGCGTCCGAGGTAGAGTAGAGGCAGATGGGAAGGGACGTTGGACAGGGCCAGACTTCCACAGCAAATACAGGAGCATTGCCAGCAGATGTGAGCACAGCAATGCACTTGTGCCAAAACAAAACCAATTAAAAGTTGCAAAGAACAGAAAAACTGAAGCTAAGGAAAAAAAAACCAAAAAAACAGGAGCTTGCCATTACGAAGAATAGGATCTCTGTGAATAACCTTAGCAAAACAGGTGAATTCTATGTTAATTCAAAAACTAGCAAACCTTTGGGGAAAGAAACTCAAGAAGACACAAGAAAAAAAAAGATATCGAGGGATCCAGGAATGGAAGGATTAACACACTTGAAAGGTTCATACCGCAGTAAGGAATCTCTGGATTCCATGCAATCCCAGTCAAAGTTGCAGCAGTATTTGCCACAGAGAAGAAGAGAGAATCCTAAAGTTTCTAGCCAGCAACACGAGACCCTGACTAGGCAAAGGAATCCTCAGGAAAACGAACAAAGCAGCACGTGTCACAATTTCTGATTTCAACATAGAGGACGAAGCGCTAGGTACCGAAACGGCACAGTCTGGGCCCCAAAACAGGCATGAAGACCCATGCAAAACAATTGAGAGCCCAGAGCCCAACTCAAACTTACATGGACAGCCCATTTTGGACCAGGGAGCCAAGTGGAGACAGCGGAGGAAGGAGAGTCTCTACAATAAACGGTGCTGGGAAGCCTGCACAGCCACATGGAACACAACGAGAGTACACCATGATGTTACACCTGGCACACACACCACCTGAAATGGATTAAAGCCTTGAATGGCAGACTTGAAACCGTGAACCTTGTAGGAGAAGACCTAGGCAGAGTGCTCTTTGCCATCTGTCTGAGCCGCCTATTTGGAAGAAGCATGTCTGACTGGGCAAGGGCAACAAAGGAAACAAGAAACAAACGGGACCACATCAAATGCACACACTTCTGCCCACTCAAGGAAACCATCAACTGAATACTAAGACACCACAACGATTGGGAGAGGATGTTTGCAAACCACACATCGGACAAGGGGTGAAAAGCCCAAAGATACAATCAACTCGCACGTCTCCACAAGAAAAAAAACAAGCCAATGAAAACCTGGTCAAAAGATGGAAGCAGAGATTTCTCCGAAGAAGACAGAAAGAGGGCCAGTAGGTGCATGAAAACTTGTTCACCATCATTAAGTCTCAGGAAAATGCAAATCCAAACTGCAAGGCCATGGCAGCTCACTGTGGTCAGCATGGCTAGAAGGAAGCAGACAGGAAATAACAAGTGTCAGAGAGGAGGTGGAGAGAAGGGAAGCCTCCTGCACTGCTGGTGGGAGTGTAACCCGGTGCAGCCACGATGCCAAAGGTGTGGAACTGCCTCAGAAGTTTAAGTATCCATGTCCCGTATGACCCAGCTATTAATCTGCCGCTTGCTTATCCAAAAAAGTCAGAAAGACTACCGCATAAAGACATGTGCATGGCTGTGTTCACCACAGTCTTACTCCTGATATCCAAGACTTGGAAAGCACCCTGGTGTCCAGCAAGGGATGATTGGAGAAGGAAGATGGGCTATAGCCACACAATGGTATACCACTCAGCCGGAACAAATGATGCAATCCAGCCATTTGTGACCACCAGAATGGCTGTGAGGGTTTTAGGGGAAGTGTAACAAGCCCCAGTGAGAAATTCAAATACCATAGAATCTCACTTACAAGGCGAAGAAAAAGCAAGCACTAACCAACAGGTGGCACTGAACATTTGTATGCGGGCTCCCAGAGGCAAAGAGGGGCGGTGACGGAGGGTGAAAGAGAAGATTAGGCACAAGTGTGTGGTGAGGGCCTGTGATTAGTCTTACACTGGTGAAGATGATGTAAGCTACACAGAAGTCTAAAGCAATGAGGATGTGAATCTGGAAGTTATAGTACGTTCTAATGCAGGGTCATGGCTATAAATTCACCTCAAATCAAAAATCCAAAAAGGGGTCCAGAATGATGTCATAAAGCTTTGGGGGCGGAAAGAGTTTACAGAAGGTGAACTTCCAAGGATGGAAAATCACCTCCAAATGCTTACAGATGCTACAGAAAGGCAGACCATTCCAAATAGGTGAAGAGGAATACTACGAAGAGAACATGATCAGTCCTAAACCCATGAACGAACGGAAAATGTTACCGTCCATGATGTTATTACTAATCACCTTCACGAATAATCCAAACAGGCCCACGTCTTCCCAAGTTCAGGCAAAAGGTTGGTCCAAAAGTACAATTCAGGGCCGGCCCTGTGGTGGAGCAGGTAAGTGCCCACATTCCGCTTGGGCGGCCCGGGCCTCACTGTTTCACATTACGAGTGCATATCACATTAGTAGTGTTAGGAAATATAGATTTCATGGTATGGTGCGGGCAGAGATCATAAATAAGCAGCAATTGTGAGGATACGTTATCAATACGCACAAGAAAAGGAACCATAAGAATATTACAATCTATGGAAGTATCTGGTACACTTCCCAAAGGCAGAAGGAAGGAAATCTTGTGACCTGCCAAGGTGGAATTGGCAGAGTGCCACGAGATGACACCATCATTGTGCATCAGAACATTCCCTGGGCAACTTCAACTTGTGAGGGAGTCCAGGACTTTTTCTGGGTAAGGTCCACCCATTTTGCCATCTACCCAAGATATAAGAGATAAAACCCAGGATAATCTTACAGGAGTGAAACCAGTGTCTAGAGAGAATGTAGGAGCCCTTTCGAAGTTCAAGGAGAAAGATAGAAACTGACAACAATTGCAGAAAAAGGAAAACTATCCTACCTAGACAGGGTGAGGAGTCAGACTGGTCTGAGATGGCTGTGAAACTCTGTGTGCACGGAGGTTGTCAGGACAACTTCGAATTTTGAGGTCGCTTATGACATCACGGTGAACATGTCCCCCAGGGTGGCCGCATGGTTACAGTCTGAGGATTGGCCTAGGCTAGGCTATTAAAGGGACAGATACCCAGAAACAGGTTTGGCAAACAGAAAGCAGGCACAGAAACTAGAAGAGATAAAACAGAGTCTGATGCAAGGGATAAGAAAGGAACCCTAGGCCACAAGTGAGAATAGAGGGACAGGCACGGAGAGGAGAACATTGTCATCTATTCAAGTCTATGGGGAGGTCATGCTGATTCAAGCTTGCAACTTCATTGGAAACAAGTGGCCGGACTTGGCGTTCATCACACCTACAGTGCCCTTGTGCCTTAAGCATAATGCAAAGTCAAGAAAGATGTCTTGAGGACATTGAACAGAAGAATCGATGCCTCCTTTCCAAGGCCCATAGCATTCTTTGCAGGTCAGTCTCTTTTTCCGAAGCTCTGGTGTCACGTGGGCCCACTGGGCACATGGTAATGTGTCCCAAGAGATGTCTTGGAAGCCTTGAAGGAATGGAGCCCTGTCACGCTTGGGGTATGTCTCTTTGTTTGGAAGTGCTCTACAAGGGTGCTGAAAAGCACCCTCTTCCACAGGGCTTCGTTCCTTCGTGAAGGCTGCCCTCCCAGGCTAGTGTGCTCTGTTTGCCTCCATCGAAATTCTCTCCCCCTACCTCTTGCCGTAGAAGGATTATTGATTATGTGTTTTGACACCATATGTAAGGAAGTTGCACGAAAATTAGAACTTTACAGTTGTGTTTCAAGAAAAATAAACAGGCCAGGGTAGAGGATGTAGGGCAAACAAATGGCACACCCTATAAAAATTAAGTAAGCCCGTATCTGGACGGAATCTAGGGGAACGTTCAAGGATCAGGGGTCAAGTTCGAAACTTCCCAAATCCGGAAAAGAGACAGAAAAATATCTTTCCTGGAGAGTGGAATTCATCCGATTTGTCTAAGTTGTCTTGGAAACATTGTGTCCGTGAAGGGGGTTGCCAGGACCACCTCGAATTTGGAGTTTCTGATCTCAGGATGTCAAACCAACCCACATGACCACGTGTTCTCAGTGCTTAGTTTGACCTAGGCTAGGGTAGCCAAGAGTCCTACAAGTGACCGGTGCAAATTCAAGGACAACAACCAAGAGTCACGAAAGCACTCACACCTCACCCTAGAGAACATACAGCGATTAAAGAAATACAAACTAATCCCTTGGAATGAAGGAGAACGGACTGATAAGCATGTCTAAGGGAGATAGCTGAGAAAGACCATGACGAGTATACTATGGAAAAGAAAAAGAGGACCCAGAAAATGGAAGGTGAACAGAAATCACACCTGAATTATCCACAATGAAAGATGATGTCCGTCTTTAGACAGACTCTGCTGGAACGTTTGAAAGTCAGAGAAATTCACAAGCCGAAAAACGGCAGCGAAGGTCAAGCATGGGCTAACTGGGAAGGGTGAGTTATGAGACTGCTCCAAGCAGGCTCTGAAACCTGTATCCAGGAAGCATGCTGGACCTCAGAGACACAATTATGACAAATCCTCTGACATCACAATGGACCCGAAAAACAACCTAGCCTCATCTACACAGTGCTAGAGTTGGGCTCACTAGTATATTTAACTCCCATTGCACTCAACTGCACGTTGCCACTGAACATGTAAGTGGCCGGCCGGTGGTGCAGTGGTGAGGTCCGCACCTTCTGGGTCTGTGGCCCAGTATGGGCTGGGTGGAATCCTCGGTTTGGGCCCCCTCACCACTGCTTCAGTTGTTCTGGTGCAGGCGTCCGAGGTAGAGTAGAGGCAGAAGGGAAGGGACGTTGGACAGGGCCAGACTTCCACAGCAAATACAGGAGCATTGCCAGCAGATGTGAGCACAGCAATGCACTTGTGCCAAAACAAAACCAATTAAAAGTTGCAAAGAACAGAAAAACTGAAGCTAAGGAAAAAAAAAAACAAAAAAACAGGAGCTTGCCATTACGAAGAATAGGATCTCTGTGAATAACCTTAGCAAAACAGGTGAATTCTATGTTAATTCAAAAACTAGCAAACCTTTGGGGAAAGAAACTCAAGAAGACACAAGAAAAAAAAAGATATCGAGGGATCGAGGAATGGAAGGATTAACACACTTGAAAGGTTCATACCGCAGTAAGGAATCTCTGGATTCCATGCAATCCCAGTCAAAGTTGCAGCAGTATTTGCCACAGAGAAGAAGAGAGAATCCTAAAGTTTCTAGCCAGCAACACGAGACCCTGACTAGGCAAAGGAATCCTCAGGAAAACGAACAAAGCAGCACGTGTCACAATTTCTGATTTCAACATAGAGGACGAAGCGCTAGGTACCGAAACGGCACAGTCTGGGCCCCAAAACAGGCATGAAGACCCATGCAAAACAATTGAGAGCCCAGAGCCCAACTCAAACTTACATGGACAGCCCATTTTGGACCAGGGAGCCAAGTGGAGACAGCGGAGGAAGGAGAGTCTCTACAATAAACGGTGCTGGGAAGCCTGCACAGCCACATGGAACACAACGAGAGTACACCATGATGTTACACCTGGCACACACACCACCTGAAATGGATTAAAGCCTTGAATGGCAGACTTGAAACCGTGAACCTTGTAGGAGAAGACCTAGGCAGAGTGCTCTTTGCCATCTGTCTGAGCCGCCTATTTGGAAGAAGCATGTCTGACTGGGCAAGGGCAACAAAGGAAACAAGAAACAAACGGGACCACATCAAATGCACACACTTCTGCCCACTCAAGGAAACCATCAACTGAATACTAAGACACCACAACGATTGGGAGAGGATGTTTGCAAACCACACATCGGACAAGGGGTGAAAAGCCCAAAGATACAATCAACTCGCACGTCTCCACAAGAAAAAAAACAAGCCAATGAAAACCTGGTCAAAAGATGGAAGCAGAGATTTCTCCGAAGAAGACAGAAAGAGGGCCAGTAGGTGCATGAAAACTTGTTCACCATCATGAAGTCTCAGGAAAATGCAAATCCAAACTGCAAGGCCATGGCAGCTCACTGTGGTCAGCATGGCTAGAAGGAAGCAGACAGGAAATAACAAGTGTCAGAGAGGAGGTGGAGAGAAGGGAAGCCTCCTGCACTGCTGGTGGGAGTGTAACCCGGTGCAGCCACGATGCCAAAGGTGTGGAACTGCCTCAGAAGTTTAAGTATCCATGTCCCGTATGACCCAGCTATTAATCTGCCGCTTGCTTATCCAAAACAGTCAGAAAGACTACCGCATAAAGACATGTGCATGGCTGTGTTCACCACAGTCTTACTCCTGATATCCAAGACTTGGAAAGCACCCTGGTGTCCAGCAAGGGATGATTGGAGAAGGAAGATGGGCTATAGCCACACAATGGTATACCACTCAGCCGGAACAAATGATGCAATCCAGCCATTTGTGACCACCAGAATGGCTGTGAGGGTTTTAGGGGAAGTGTAACAAGCCCCAGTGAGAAATTCAAATACCATAGAATCTCACTTACAAGGCGAAGAAAAAGCAAGCACTAACCAACAGGTGGCACTGAACATTTGTATGCGGGCTCCCAGAGGCAAAGAGGGGCGGTGACGGAGGGTGAAAGAGAAGATTAGGCACAAGTGTGTGGTGAGGGCCTGTGATTAGTCTTACACTGGTGAAGATGATGTAAGCTACACAGAAGTCTAAAGCAATGAGGATGTGAATCTGGAAGTTATAGTACGTTCTAATGCAGGGTCATGGCTATAAATTCACCTCAAATCAAAAATCCAAAAAGGGGTCCAGAATGATGTCATAAAGCTTTGGGGGCGGAAAGAGTTTACAGAAGGTGAACTTCCAAGGATGGAAAATCACCTCCAAATGCTTACAGATGCTACAGAAAGGCAGACCATTCCAAATAGGTGAAGAGGAATACTACGAAGAGAACATGATCAGTCCTAAACCCATGAACGAACGGAAAATGTTACCGTCCATGATGTTATTACTAATCACCTTCACGAATAATCCAAACAGGCCCACGTCTTCCCAAGTTCAGGCAAAAGGTTGGTCCAAAAGTACAATTCAGGGCCGGCCCTGTGGTGGAGCAGGTAAGTGCCCACATTCCGCTTGGGCGGCCCGGGCCTCACTGTTTCACATTACGAGTGCATATCACATTAGTAGTGTTAGGAAATATAGATTTCATGGTATGGTGCGGGCAGAGATCATAAATAAGCAGCAATTGTGAGGATACGTTATCAATACGCACAAGAAAAGGAACCATAAGAATATTACAATCTATGGAAGTATCTGGTACACTTCCCAAAGGCAGAAGGAAGGAAAACTTGTGACCTGCCAAGGTGGAATTGGCAGAGTGCCACGAGATGACACCATCATTGTGCATCAGAACATTCCCTGGGCAACTTCAACTTGTGAGGGAGTCCAGGACTTTTTCTGGGTAAGGTCCACCCATTTTGCCATCTACCCAAGATATAAGAGATAAAACCCAGGATAATCTTACAGGAGTGAAACCAGTGTCTAGAGAGAATGTAGGAGCCCTTTCGAAGTTCAAGGAGAAAGATAGAAACTGACAACAATTGCAGAAAAAGGAAAACTATCCTACCTAGACAGGGTGAGGAGTCAGACTGGTCTGAGATGGCTGTGAAACTCTGTGTGCACGGAGGTTGTCAGGACAACTTCGAATTTTGAGGTCGCTTATGACATCACGGTGAACATGTCCCCCAGGGTGGCCGCATGGTTACAGTCTGAGGATTGGCCTAGGCTAGGCTATTAAAGGGACAGATACCCAGAAACAGGTTTGGCAAACAGAAAGCAGGCACAGAAACTAGAAGAGATAAAACAGAGTCTGATGCAAGGGATAAGAAAGGAACCCTAGGCCACAAGTGAGAATAGAGGGACAGGCACGGAGAGGAGAACATTGTCATCTATTCAAGTCTATGGGGAGGTCATGCTGATTCAAGCTTGCAACTTCATTGGAAACAAGTGGCCGGACTTGGCGTTCATCACACCTACAGTGCCCTTGTGCCTTAAGCATAATGCAAAGTCAAGAAAGATGTCTTGAGGACATTGAAGAGAAGAATCGATGCCTCCTTTCCAAGGCCCATAGCATTCTTTGAAGGTCAGTCTCTTTTTCCGAAGCTCTGGTGTCACGTGGGCCCACTGGGCACATGGTAATGTGTCCCAAGAGATGTCTTGGAAGCCTTGAAGGAATGGAGCCCTGTCACGCTTGGGGTATGTCTCTTTGTTTGGAAGTGCTCTACAAGGGTGCTGAAAAGCACCCTCTTCCACAGGGCTTCGTTCCTTCGTGAAGGCTGCCCTCCCAGGCTAGTGTGCTCTGTTTGCCTCCATCGAAATTCTCTCCCCCTACCTCTTGCCGTAGAAGGATTATTGATTATGTGTTTTGACACCATATGTAAGGAAGTTGCACGAAAATTAGAACTTTACAGTTGTGTTTCAAGAAAAATAAACAGGCCAGGGTAGAGGATGTAGGGCAAACAAATGGCACACCCTATAAAAATTAAGTAAGCCCGTATCTGGACGGAATCTAGGGGAACGTTCAAGGATCAGGGGTCAAGTTCGAAACTTCCCAAATCCGGAAAAGAGACAGAAAAATATCTTTCCTGGAGAGTGGAATTCATCCGATTTGTCTAAGTTGTCTTGGAAACATTGTGTCCGTGAAGGGGGTTGCCAGGACCACCTCGAATTTGGAGTTTCTGATCTCAGGATGTCAAACCAACCCACATGACCACGTGTTCTCAGTGCTTAGTTTGACCTAGGCTAGGGTAGCCAAGAGTCCTACAAGTGACCGGTGCAAATTCAAGGACAACAACCAAGAGTCACGAAAGCACTCACACCTCACCCTAGAGAACATACAGCGATTAACGAAATACAAACTAATCCCTTGGAATGAAGGAGAACGGACTGATAAGCATGTCTAAGGGAGATAGCTGAGAAAGACCATGACGAGTATACTATGGAAAAGAAAAAGAGGACCCAGAAAATGGAAGGTGAACAGAAATCACACCTGAATTATCCACAATGAAAGATGATGTCCGTCTTTAGACAGACTCTGCTGGAACGTTTGAAAGTCAGAGAAATTCACAAGCCAAAAAACGGCAGCGAAGGTCAAGCATGGGCTAACTGGGAAGGGTGAGTTATGAGACTGCTCCAAGCAGGCTCTGAAACCTGTATCCAGGAAGCATGCTGGACCTCAGAGACACAATTATGACAAATCCTCTGACATCACAATGGACCCGAAAAACAACCTAGCCTCATCTACACAGTGCTAGAGTTGGGCTCACTAGTATATTTAACTCCCATTGCACTCAACTGCACGTTGCCACTGAACATGTAAGTGGCCGGCCGGTGGTGCAGTGGTGAGGTCCGCACCTTCTGGGTCTGTGGCCCAGTATGGGCTGGGTGGAATCCTCGGTTTGGGCCCCCTCACCACTGCTTCAGTTGTTCTGGTGCAGGCGTCCGAGGTAGAGTAGAGGCAGATGGGAAGGGACGTTGGACAGGGCCAGACTTCCACAGCAAATACAGGAGCATTGCCAGCAGATGTGAGCACAGCAATGCACTTGTGCCAAAACAAAACCAATTAAAAGTTGCAAAGAACAGAAAAACTGAAGCTAAGGAAAAAAAAACCAAAAAAACAGGAGCTTGCCATTACGAAGAATAGGATCTCTGTGAATAACCTTAGCAAAACAGGTGAATTCTATGTTAATTCAAAAACTAGCAAACCTTTGGGGAAAGAAACTCAAGAAGACACAAGAAAAAAAAAGATATCGAGGGATCGAGGAATGGAAGGATTAACACACTTGAAAGGTTCATACCGCAGTAAGGAATCTCTGGATTCCATGCAATCCCAGTCAAAGTTGCAGCAGTATTTGCCACAGAGAAGAAGAGAGAATCCTAAAGTTTCTAGCCAGCAACACGAGACCCTGACTAGGCAAAGGAATCCTCAGGAAAACGAACAAAGCAGCACGTGTCACAATTTCTGATTTCAACATAGAGGACGAAGCGCTAGGTACCGAAACGGCACAGTCTGGGCCCCAAAACAGGCATGAAGACCCATGCAAAACAATTGAGAGCCCAGAGCCCAACTCAAACTTACATGGACAGCCCATTTTGGACCAGGGAGCCAAGTGGAGACAGCGGAGGAAGGAGAGTCTCTACAATAAACGGTGCTGGGAAGCCTGCACAGCCACATGGAACACAACGAGAGTACACCATGATGTTACACCTGGCACACACACCACCTGAAATGGATTAAAGCCTTGAATGGCAGACTTGAAACCGTGAACCTTGTAGGAGAAGACCTAGGCAGAGTGCTCTTTGCCATCTGTCTGAGCCGCCTATTTGGAAGAAGCATGTCTGACTGGGCAAGGGCAACAAAGGAAACAAGAAACAAACGGGACCACATCAAATGCACACACTTCTGCCCACTCAAGGAAACCATCAACTGAATACTAAGACACCACAACGATTGGGAGAGGATGTTTGCAAACCACACATCGGACAAGGGGTGAAAAGCCCAAAGATACAATCAACTCGCACGTCTCCACAAGAAAAAAAACAAGCCAATGAAAACCTGGTCAAAAGATGGAAGCAGAGATTTCTCCGAAGAAGACAGAAAGAGGGCCAGTAGGTGCATGAAAACTTGTTCACCATCATGAAGTCTCAGGAAAATGCAAATCCAAACTGCAAGGCCATGGCAGCTCACTGTGGTCAGCATGGCTAGAAGGAAGCAGACAGGAAATAACAAGTGTCAGAGAGGAGGTGGAGAGAAGGGAAGCCTCCTGCACTGCTGGTGGGAGTGTAACCCGGTGCAGCCACGATGCCAAAGGTGTGGAACTGCCTCAGAAGTTTAAGTATCCATGTCCCGTATGACCCAGCTATTAATCTGCCGCTTGCTTATCCAAAACAGTCAGAAAGACTACCGCATAAAGACATGTGCATGGCTGTGTTCACCACAGTCTTACTCCTGATATCCAAGACTTGGAAAGCACCCTGGTGTCCAGCAAGGGATGATTGGAGAAGGAAGATGGGCTATAGCCACACAATGGTATACCACTCAGCCGGAACAAATGATGCAATCCAGCCATTTGTGACCACCAGAATGGCTGTGAGGGTTTTAGGGGAAGTGTAACAAGCCCCAGTGAGAAATTCAAATACCATAGAATCTCACTTACAAGGCGAAGAAAAAGCAAGCACTAACCAACAGGTGGCACTGAACATTTGTATGCGGGCTCCCAGAGGCAAAGAGGGGCGGTGACGGAGGGTGAAAGAGAAGATTAGGCACAAGTGTGTGGTGAGGGCCTGTGATTAGTCTTACACTGGTGAAGATGATGTAAGCTACACAGAAGTCTAAAGCAATGAGGATGTGAATCTGGAAGTTATAGTACGTTCTAATGCAGGGTCATGGCTATAAATTCACCTCAAATCAAAAATCCAAAAAGGGGTCCAGAATGATGTCATAAAGCTTTGGGGGCGGAAAGAGTTTACAGAAGGTGAACTTCCAAGGATGGAAAATCACCTCCAAATGCTTACAGATGCTACAGAAAGGCAGACCATTCCAAATAGGTGAAGAGGAATACTACGAAGAGAACATGATCAGTCCTAAACCCATGAACGAACGGAAAATGTTACCGTCCATGATGTTATTACTAATCACCTTCACGAATAATCCAAACAGGCCCACGTCTTCCCAAGTTCAGGCAAAAGGTTGGTCCAAAAGTACAATTCAGGGCCGGCCCTGTGGTGGAGCAGGTAAGTGCCCACATTCCGCTTGGGCGGCCCGGGCCTCACTGTTTCACATTACGAGTGCATATCACATTAGTAGTGTTAGGAAATATAGATTTCATGGTATGGTGCGGGCAGAGATCATAAATAAGCAGCAATTGTGAGGATACGTTATCAATACGCACAAGAAAAGGAACCATAAGAATATTACAATCTATGGAAGTATCTGGTACACTTCCCAAAGGCAGAAGGAAGGAAAACTTGTGACCTGCCAAGGTGGAATTGGCAGAGTGCCACGAGATGACACCATCATTGTGCATCAGAACATTCCCTGGGCAACTTCAACTTGTGAGGGAGTCCAGGACTTTTTCTGGGTAAGGTCCACCCATTTTGCCATCTACCCAAGATATAAGAGATAAAACCCAGGATAATCTTACAGGAGTGACACCAGTGTCTAGAGAGAATGTAGGAGCCCTTTCGAAGTTCAAGGAGAAAGATAGAAACTGACAACAATTGCAGAAAAAGGAAAACTATCCTACCTAGACAGGGTGAGGAGTCAGACTGGTCTGAGATGGCTGTGAAACTCTGTGTGCACGGAGGTTGTCAGGACAACTTCGAATTTTGAGGTCGCTTATGACATCACGGTGAACATGTCCCCCAGGGTGGCCGCATGGTTACAGTCTGAGGATTGGCCTAGGCTAGGCTATTAAAGGGACAGATACCCAGAAACAGGTTTGGCAAACAGAAAGCAGGCACAGAAACTAGAAGAGATAAAACAGAGTCTGATGCAAGGGATAAGAAAGGAACCCTAGGCCACAAGTGAGAATAGAGGGACAGGCACGGAGAGGAGAACATTGTCATCTATTCAAGTCTATGGGGAGGTCATGCTGATTCAAGCTTGCAACTTCATTGGAAACAAGTGGCCGGACTTGGCGTTCATCACACCTACAGTGCCCTTGTGCCTTAAGCATAATGCAAAGTCAAGAAAGATGTCTTGAGGACATTGAAGAGAAGAATCGATGCCTCCTTTCCAAGGCCCATAGCATTCTTTGAAGGTCAGTCTCTTTTTCCGAAGCTCTGGTGTCACGTGGGCCCACTGGGCACATGGTAATGTGTCCCAAGAGATGTCTTGGAAGCCTTGAAGGAATGGAGCCCTGTCACGCTTGGGGTATGTCTCTTTGTTTGGAAGTGCTCTACAAGGGTGCTGAAAAGCACCCTCTTCCACAGGGCTTCGTTCCTTCGTGAAGGCTGCCCTCCCAGGCTAGTGTGCTCTGTTTGCCTCCATCGAAATTCTCTCCCCCTACCTCTTGCCGTAGAAGGATTATTGATTATGTGTTTTGACACCATATGTAAGGAAGTTGCACGAAAATTAGAACTTTACAGTTGTGTTTCAAGAAAAATAAACAGGCCAGGGTAGAGGATGTAGGGCAAACAAATGGCACACCCTATAAAAATTAAGTAAGCCCGTATCTGGACGGAATCTAGGGGAACGTTCAAGGATCAGGGGTCAAGTTCGAAACTTCCCAAATCCGGAAAAGAGACAGAAAAATATCTTTCCTGGAGAGTGGAATTCATCCGATTTGTCTAAGTTGTCTTGGAAACATTGTGTCCGTGAAGGGGGTTGCCAGGACCACCTCGAATTTGGAGTTTCTGATCTCAGGATGTCAAACCAACCCACATGACCACGTGTTCTCAGTGCTTAGTTTGACCTAGGCTAGGGTAGCCAAGAGTCCTACAAGTGACCGGTGCAAATTCAAGGACAACAACCAAGAGTCACGAAAGCACTCACACCTCACCCTAGAGAACATACAGCGATTAACGAAATACAAACTAATCCCTTGGAATGAAGGAGAACGGACTGATAAGCATGTCTAAGGGAGATAGCTGAGAAAGACCATGACGAGTATACTATGGAAAAGAAAAAGAGGACCCAGAAAATGGAAGGTGAACAGAAATCACACCTGAATTATCCACAATGAAAGATGATGTCCGTCTTTAGACAGACTCTGCTGGAACGTTTGAAAGTCAGAGAAATTCACAAGCCAAAAAACGGCAGCGAAGGTCAAGCATGGGCTAACTGGGAAGGGTGAGTTATGAGACTGCTCCAAGCAGGCTCTGAAACCTGTATCCAGGAAGCATGCTGGACCTCAGAGACACAATTATGACAAATCCTCTGACATCACAATGGACCCGAAAAACAACCTAGCCTCATCTACACAGTGCTAGAGTTGGGCTCACTAGTATATTTAACTCCCATTGCACTCAACTGCACGTTGCCACTGAACATGTAAGTGGCCGGCCGGTGGTGCAGTGGTGAGGTCCGCACCTTCTGGGTCTGTGGCCCAGTATGGGCTGGGTGGAATCCTCGGTTTGGGCCCCCTCACCACTGCTTCAGTTGTTCTGGTGCAGGCGTCCGAGGTAGAGTAGAGGCAGATGGGAAGGGACGTTGGACAGGGCCAGACTTCCACAGCAAATACAGGAGCATTGCCAGCAGATGTGAGCACAGCAATGCACTTGTGCCAAAACAAAACCAATTAAAAGTTGCAAAGAACAGAAAAACTGAAGCTAAGGAAAAAAAAACCAAAAAAACAGGAGCTTGCCATTACGAAGAATAGGATCTCTGTGAATAACCTTAGCAAAACAGGTGAATTCTATGTTAATTCAAAAACTAGCAAACCTTTGGGGAAAGAAACTCAAGAAGACACAAGAAAAAAAAAGATATCGAGGGATCGAGGAATGGAAGGATTAACACACTTGAAAGGTTCATACCGCAGTAAGGAATCTCTGGATTCCATGCAATCCCAGTCAAAGTTGCAGCAGTATTTGCCACAGAGAAGAAGAGAGAATCCTAAAGTTTCTAGCCAGCAACACGAGACCCTGACTAGGCAAAGGAATCCTCAGGAAAACGAACAAAGCAGCACGTGTCACAATTTCTGATTTCAACATAGAGGACGAAGCGCTAGGTACCGAAACGGCACAGTCTGGGCCCCAAAACAGGCATGAAGACCCATGCAAAACAATTGAGAGCCCAGAGCCCAACTCAAACTTACATGGACAGCCCATTTTGGACCAGGGAGCCAAGTGGAGACAGCGGAGGAAGGAGAGTCTCTACAATAAACGGTGCTGGGAAGCCTGCACAGCCACATGGAACACAACGAGAGTACACCATGATGTTACACCTGGCACACACACCACCTGAAATGGATTAAAGCCTTGAATGGCAGACTTGAAACCGTGAACCTTGTAGGAGAAGACCTAGGCAGAGTGCTCTTTGCCATCTGTCTGAGCCGCCTATTTGGAAGAAGCATGTCTGACTGGGCAAGGGCAACAAAGGAAACAAGAAACAAACGGGACCACATCAAATGCACACACTTCTGCCCACTCAAGGAAACCATCAACTGAATACTAAGACACCACAACGATTGGGAGAGGATGTTTGCAAACCACACATCGGACAAGGGGTGAAAAGCCCAAAGATACAATCAACTCGCACGTCTCCACAAGAAAAAAAACAAGCCAATGAAAACCTGGTCAAAAGATGGAAGCAGAGATTTCTCCGAAGAAGACAGAAAGAGGGCCAGTAGGTGCATGAAAACTTGTTCACCATCATTAAGTCTCAGGAAAATGCAAATCCAAACTGCAAGGCCATGGCAGCTCACTGTGGTCAGCATGGCTAGAAGGAAGCAGACAGGAAATAACAAGTGTCAGAGAGGAGGTGGAGAGAAGGGAAGCCTCCTGCACTGCTGGTGGGAGTGTAACCCGGTGCAGCCACGATGCCAAAGGTGTGGAACTGCCTCAGAAGTTTAAGTATCCATGTCCCGTATGACCCAGCTATTAATCTGCCGCTTGCTTATCCAAAAAAGTCAGAAAGACTACCGCATAAAGACATGTGCATGGCTGTGTTCACCACAGTCTTACTCCTGATATCCAAGACTTGGAAAGCACCCTGGTGTCCAGCAAGGGATGATTGGAGAAGGAAGATGGGCTATAGCCACACAATGGTATACCACTCAGCCGGAACAAATGATGCAATCCAGCCATTTGTGACCACCAGAATGGCTGTGAGGGTTTTAGGGGAAGTGTAACAAGCCCCAGTGAGAAATTCAAATACCATAGAATCTCACTTACAAGGCGAAGAAAAAGCAAGCACTAACCAACAGGTGGCACTGAACATTTGTATGCGGGCTCCCAGAGGCAAAGAGGGGCGGTGACGGAGGGTGAAAGAGAAGATTAGGCACAAGTGTGTGGTGAGGGCCTGTGATTAGTCTTACACTGGTGAAGATGATGTAAGCTACACAGAAGTCTAAAGCAATGAGGATGTGAATCTGGAAGTTATAGTACGTTCTAATGCAGGGTCATGGCTATAAATTCACCTCAAATCAAAAATCCAAAAAGGGGTCCAGAATGATGTCATAAAGCTTTGGGGGCGGAAAGAGTTTACAGAAGGTGAACTTCCAAGGATGGAAAATCACCTCCAAATGCTTACAGATGCTACAGAAAGGCAGACCATTCCAAATAGGTGAAGAGGAATACTACGAAGAGAACATGATCAGTCCTAAACCCATGAACGAACGGAAAATGTTACCGTCCATGATGTTATTACTAATCACCTTCACGAATAATCCAAACAGGCCCACGTCTTCCCAAGTTCAGGCAAAAGGTTGGTCCAAAAGTACAATTCAGGGCCGGCCCTGTGGTGGAGCAGGTAAGTGCCCACATTCCGCTTGGGCGGCCCGGGCCTCACTGTTTCACATTACGAGTGCATATCACATTAGTAGTGTTAGGAAATATAGATTTCATGGTATGGTGCGGGCAGAGATCATAAATAAGCAGCAATTGTGAGGATACGTTATCAATACGCACAAGAAAAGGAACCATAAGAATATTACAATCTATGGAAGTATCTGGTACACTTCCCAAAGGCAGAAGGAAGGAAAACTTGTGACCTGCCAAGGTGGAATTGGCAGAGTGCCACGAGATGACACCATCATTGTGCATCAGAACATTCCCTGGGCAACTTCAACTTGTGAGGGAGTCCAGGACTTTTTCTGGGTAAGGTCCACCCATTTTGCCATCTACCCAAGATATAAGAGATAAAACCCAGGATAATCTTACAGGAGTGAAACCAGTGTCTAGAGAGAATGTAGGAGCCCTTTCGAAGTTCAAGGAGAAAGATAGAAACTGACAACAATTGCAGAAAAAGGAAAACTATCCTACCTAGACAGGGTGAGGAGTCAGACTGGTCTGAGATGGCTGTGAAACTCTGTGTGCACGGAGGTTGTCAGGACAACTTCGAATTTTGAGGTCGCTTATGACATCACGGTGAACATGTCCCCCAGGGTGGCCGCATGGTTACAGTCTGAGGATTGGCCTAGGCTAGGCTATTAAAGGGACAGATACCCAGAAACAGGTTTGGCAAACAGAAAGCAGGCACAGAAACTAGAAGAGATAAAACAGAGTCTGATGCAAGGGATAAGAAAGGAACCCTAGGCCACAAGTGAGAATAGAGGGACAGGCACGGAGAGGAGAACATTGTCATCTATTCAAGTCTATGGGGAGGTCATGCTGATTCAAGCTTGCAACTTCATTGGAAACAAGTGGCCGGACTTGGCGTTCATCACACCTACAGTGCCCTTGTGCCTTAAGCATAATGCAAAGTCAAGAAAGATGTCTTGAGGACATTGAAGAGAAGAATCGATGCCTCCTTTCCAAGGCCCATAGCATTCTTTGCAGGTCAGTCTCTTTTTCCGAAGCTCTGGTGTCACGTGGGCCCACTGGGCACATGGTAATGTGTCCCAAGAGATGTCTTGGAAGCCTTAAAGGAATGGAGCCCTGTCACGCTTGGGGTATGTCTCTTTGTTTGGAAGTGCTCTACAAGGGTGCTGAAAAGCACCCTCTTCCACAGGGCTTCGTTCCTTCGTGAAGGCTGCCCTCCCAGGCTAGTGTGCTCTGTTTGCCTCCATCGAAATTCTCTCCCCCTACCTCTTGCGGTAGAAGGATTATTGATTATGTGTTTTGACACCATATGTAAGGAAGTTGCACGAAAATTAGAACTTTACAGTTGTGTTTCAAGAAAAATAAACAGGCCAGGGTAGAGGATGTAGGGCAAACAAATGGCACACCCTATAAAAATTAAGTAAGCCCGTATCTGGACGGAATCTAGGGGAACGTTCAAGGATCAGGGGTCAAGTTCGAAACTTCCCAAATCCGGAAAAGAGACAGAAAAATATCTTTCCTGGAGAGTGGAATTCATCCGATTTGTCTAAGTTGTCTTGGAAACATTGTGTCCGTGAAGGGGGTTGCCAGGACCACCTCGAATTTGGAGTTTCTGATCTCAGGATGTCAAACCAACCCACATGACCACGTGTTCTCAGTGCTTAGTTTGACCTAGGCTAGGGTAGCCAAGAGTCCTACAAGTGACCGGTGCAAATTCAAGGACAACAACCAAGAGTCACGAAAGCACTCACACCTCACCCTAGAGAACATACAGCGATTAACGAAATACAAACTAATCCCTTGGAATGAAGGAGAACGGACTGATAAGCATGTCTAAGGGAGATAGCTGAGAAAGACCATGACGAGTATACTATGGAAAAGAAAAAGAGGACCCAGAAAATGGAAGGTGAACAGAAATCACACCTGAATTATCCACAATGAAAGATGATGTCCGTCTTTAGACAGACTCTGCTGGAACGTTTGAAAGTCAGAGAAATTCACAAGCCAAAAAACGGCAGCGAAGGTCAAGCATGGGCTAACTGGGAAGGGTGAGTTATGAGACTGCTCCAAGCAGGCTCTGAAACCTGTATCCAGGAAGCATGCTGGACCTCAGAGACACAATTATGACAAATCCTCTGACATCACAATGGACCCGAAAAACAACCTAGCCTCATCTACACAGTGCTAGAGTTGGGCTCACTAGTATATTTAACTCCCATTGCACTCAACTGCACGTTGCCACTGAACATGTAAGTGGCCGGCCGGTGGTGCAGTGGTGAGGTCCGCACCTTCTGGGTCTGTGGCCCAGTATGGGCTGGGTGGAATCCTCGGTTTGGGCCCCCTCACCACTGCTTCAGTTGTTCTGGTGCAGGCGTCCGAGGTAGAGTAGAGGCAGATGGGAAGGGACGTTGGACAGGGCCAGACTTCCACAGCAAATACAGGAGCATTGCCAGCAGATGTGAGCACAGCAATGCACTTGTGCCAAAACAAAACCAATTAAAAGTTGCAAAGAACAGAAAAACTGAAGCTAAGGAAAAAAAAACCAAAAAAACAGGAGCTTGCCATTACGAAGAATAGGATCTCTGTGAATAACCTTAGCAAAACAGGTGAATTCTATGTTAATTCAAAAACTAGCAAACCTTTGGGGAAAGAAACTCAAGAAGACACAAGAAAAAAAAAGATATCGAGGGATCCAGGAATGGAAGGATTAACACACTTGAAAGGTTCATACCGCAGTAAGGAATCTCTGGATTCCATGCAATCCCAGTCAAAGTTGCAGCAGTATTTGCCACAGAGAAGAAGAGAGAATCCTAAAGTTTCTAGCCAGCAACACGAGACCCTGACTAGGCAAAGGAATCCTCAGGAAAACGAACAAAGCAGCACGTGTCACAATTTCTGATTTCAACATAGAGGACGAAGCGCTAGGTACCGAAACGGCACAGTCTGGGCCCCAAAACAGGCATGAAGACCCATGCAAAACAATTGAGAGCCCAGAGCCCAACTCAAACTTACATGGACAGCCCATTTTGGACCAGGGAGCCAAGTGGAGACAGCGGAGGAAGGAGAGTCTCTACAATAAACGGTGCTGGGAAGCCTGCACAGCCACATGGAACACAACGAGAGTACACCATGATGTTACACCTGGCACACACACCACCTGAAATGGATTAAAGCCTTGAATGGCAGACTTGAAACCGTGAACCTTGTAGGAGAAGACCTAGGCAGAGTGCTCTTTGCCATCTGTCTGAGCCGCCTATTTGGAAGAAGCATGTCTGACTGGGCAAGGGCAACAAAGGAAACAAGAAACAAACGGGACCACATCAAATGCACACACTTCTGCCCACTCAAGGAAACCATCAACTGAATACTAAGACACCACAACGATTGGGAGAGGATGTTTGCAAACCACACATCGGACAAGGGGTGAAAAGCCCAAAGATACAATCAACTCGCACGTCTCCACAAGAAAAAAAACAAGCCAATGAAAACCTGGTCAAAAGATGGAAGCAGAGATTTCTCCGAAGAAGACAGAAAGAGGGCCAGTAGGTGCATGAAAACTTGTTCACCATCATTAAGTCTCAGGAAAATGCAAATCCAAACTGCAAGGCCATGGCAGCTCACTGTGGTCAGCATGGCTAGAAGGAAGCAGACAGGAAATAACAAGTGTCAGAGAGGAGGTGGAGAGAAGGGAAGCCTCCTGCACTGCTGGTGGGAGTGTAACCCGGTGCAGCCACGATGCCAAAGGTGTGGAACTGCCTCAGAAGTTTAAGTATCCATGTCCCGTATGACCCAGCTATTAATCTGCCGCTTGCTTATCCAAAAAAGTCAGAAAGACTACCGCATAAAGACATGTGCATGGCTGTGTTCACCACAGTCTTACTCCTGATATCCAAGACTTGGAAAGCACCCTGGTGTCCAGCAAGGGATGATTGGAGAAGGAAGATGGGCTATAGCCACACAATGGTATACCACTCAGCCGGAACAAATGATGCAATCCAGCCATTTGTGACCACCAGAATGGCTGTGAGGGTTTTAGGGGAAGTGTAACAAGCCCCAGTGAGAAATTCAAATACCATAGAATCTCACTTACAAGGCGAAGAAAAAGCAAGCACTAACCAACAGGTGGCACTGAACATTTGTATGCGGGCTCCCAGAGGCAAAGAGGGGCGGTGACGGAGGGTGAAAGAGAAGATTAGGCACAAGTGTGTGGTGAGGGCCTGTGATTAGTCTTACACTGGTGAAGATGATGTAAGCTACACAGAAGTCTAAAGCAATGAGGATGTGAATCTGGAAGTTATAGTACGTTCTAATGCAGGGTCATGGCTATAAATTCACCTCAAATCAAAAATCCAAAAAGGGGTCCAGAATGATGTCATAAAGCTTTGGGGGCGGAAAGAGTTTACAGAAGGTGAACTTCCAAGGATGGAAAATCACCTCCAAATGCTTACAGATGCTACAGAAAGGCAGACCATTCCAAATAGGTGAAGAGGAATACTACGAAGAGAACATGATCAGTCCTAAACCCATGAACGAACGGAAAATGTTACCGTCCATGATGTTATTACTAATCACCTTCACGAATAATCCAAACAGGCCCACGTCTTCCCAAGTTCAGGCAAAAGGTTGGTCCAAAAGTACAATTCAGGGCCGGCCCTGTGGTGGAGCAGGTAAGTGCCCACATTCCGCTTGGGCGGCCCGGGCCTCACTGTTTCACATTACGAGTGCATATCACATTAGTAGTGTTAGGAAATATAGATTTCATGGTATGGTGCGGGCAGAGATCATAAATAAGCAGCAATTGTGAGGATACGTTATCAATACGCACAAGAAAAGGAACCATAAGAATATTACAATCTATGGAAGTATCTGGTACACTTCCCAAAGGCAGAAGGAAGGAAATCTTGTGACCTGCCAAGGTGGAATTGGCAGAGTGCCACGAGATGACACCATCATTGTGCATCAGAACATTCCCTGGGCAACTTCAACTTGTGAGGGAGTCCAGGACTTTTTCTGGGTAAGGTCCACCCATTTTGCCATCTACCCAAGATATAAGAGATAAAACCCAGGATAATCTTACAGGAGTGAAACCAGTGTCTAGAGAGAATGTAGGAGCCCTTTCGAAGTTCAAGGAGAAAGATAGAAACTGACAACAATTGCAGAAAAAGGAAAACTATCCTACCTAGACAGGGTGAGGAGTCAGACTGGTCTGAGATGGCTGTGAAACTCTGTGTGCACGGAGGTTGTCAGGACAACTTCGAATTTTGAGGTCGCTTATGACATCACGGTGAACATGTCCCCCAGGGTGGCCGCATGGTTACAGTCTGAGGATTGGCCTAGGCTAGGCTATTAAAGGGACAGATACCCAGAAACAGGTTTGGCAAACAGAAAGCAGGCACAGAAACTAGAAGAGATAAAACAGAGTCTGATGCAAGGGATAAGAAAGGAACCCTAGGCCACAAGTGAGAATAGAGGGACAGGCACGGAGAGGAGAACATTGTCATCTATTCAAGTCTATGGGGAGGTCATGCTGATTCAAGCTTGCAACTTCATTGGAAACAAGTGGCCGGACTTGGCGTTCATCACACCTACAGTGCCCTTGTGCCTTAAGCATAATGCAAAGTCAAGAAAGATGTCTTGAGGACATTGAACAGAAGAATCGATGCCTCCTTTCCAAGGCCCATAGCATTCTTTGCAGGTCAGTCTCTTTTTCCGAAGCTCTGGTGTCACGTGGGCCCACTGGGCACATGGTAATGTGTCCCAAGAGATGTCTTGGAAGCCTTGAAGGAATGGAGCCCTGTCACGCTTGGGGTATGTCTCTTTGTTTGGAAGTGCTCTACAAGGGTGCTGAAAAGCACCCTCTTCCACAGGGCTTCGTTCCTTCGTGAAGGCTGCCCTCCCAGGCTAGTGTGCTCTGTTTGCCTCCATCGAAATTCTCTCCCCCTACCTCTTGCCGTAGAAGGATTATTGATTATGTGTTTTGACACCATATGTAAGGAAGTTGCACGAAAATTAGAACTTTACAGTTGTGTTTCAAGAAAAATAAACAGGCCAGGGTAGAGGATGTAGGGCAAACAAATGGCACACCCTATAAAAATTAAGTAAGCCCGTATCTGGACGGAATCTAGGGGAACGTTCAAGGATCAGGGGTCAAGTTCGAAACTTCCCAAATCCGGAAAAGAGACAGAAAAATATCTTTCCTGGAGAGTGGAATTCATCCGATTTGTCTAAGTTGTCTTGGAAACATTGTGTCCGTGAAGGGGGTTGCCAGGACCACCTCGAATTTGGAGTTTCTGATCTCAGGATGTCAAACCAACCCACATGACCACGTGTTCTCAGTGCTTAGTTTGACCTAGGCTAGGGTAGCCAAGAGTCCTACAAGTGACCGGTGCAAATTCAAGGACAACAACCAAGAGTCACGAAAGCACTCACACCTCACCCTAGAGAACATACAGCGATTAAAGAAATACAAACTAATCCCTCGGAATGAAGGAGAACGGACTGATAAGCATGTCTAAGGGAGATAGCTGAGAAAGACCATGACGAGTATACTATGGAAAAGAAAAAGAGGACCCAGAAAATGGAAGGTGAACAGAAATCACACCTGAATTATCCACAATGAAAGATGATGTCTGTCTTTAGACAGACTCTGCTGGAACGTTTGAAAGTCAGAGAAATTCAGAAGCCAAAAAACGGCAGCGAAGGTCAAGCATGGGCTAACTGGGAAGGGTGAGTTATGAGACTGCTCCAAGCAGGCTCTGAAACCTGTATCCAGGAAGCATGCTGGACCTCAGAGACACAATTATGACAAATCCTCTGACATCACAATGGACCCGAAAAACAACCTAGCCTCATCTACACAGTGCTAGAGTTGGGCTCACTAGTATATTTAACTCCCATTGCACTCAACTGCACGTTGCCACTGAACATGTAAGTGGCCGGCCGGTGGTGCAGTGGTGAGGTCCGCACCTTCTGGGTCTGTGGCCCAGTATGGGCTGGGTGGAATCCTCGGTTTGGGCCCCCTCACCACTGCTTCAGTTGTTCTGGTGCAGGCGTCCGAGGTAGAGTAGAGGCAGATGGGAAGGGACGTTGGACAGGGCCAGACTTCCACAGCAAATACAGGAGCATTGCCAGCAGATGTGAGCACAGCAATGCACTTGTGCCAAAACAAAACCAATTAAAAGTTGCAAAGAACAGAAAAACTGAAGCTAAGGAAAAAAAAAACAAAAAAACAGGAGCTTGCCATTACGAAGAATAGGATCTCTGTGAATAACCTTAGCAAAACAGGTGAATTCTATGTTAATTCAAAAACTAGCAAACCTTTGGGGAAAGAAACTCAAGAAGACACAAGAAAAAAAAAGATATCGAGGGATCGAGGAATGGAAGGATTAACACACTTGAAAGGTTCATACCGCAGTAAGGAATCTCTGGATTCCATGCAATCCCAGTCAAAGTTGCAGCAGTATTTGCCACAGAGAAGAAGAGAGAATCCTAAAGTTTCTAGCCAGCAACACGAGACCCTGACTAGGCAAAGGAATCCTCAGGAAAACGAACAAAGCAGCACGTGTCACAATTTCTGATTTCAACATAGAGGACGAAGCGCTAGGTACCGAAACGGCACAGTCTGGGCCCCAAAACAGGCATGAAGACCCATGCAAAACAATTGAGAGCCCAGAGCCCAACTCAAACTTACATGGACAGCCCATTTTGGACCAGGGAGCCAAGTGGAGACAGCGGAGGAAGGAGAGTCTCTACAATAAACGGTGCTGGGAAGCCTGCACAGCCACATGGAACACAACGAGAGTACACCATGATGTTACACCTGGCACACACACCACCTGAAATGGATTAAAGCCTTGAATGGCAGACTTGAAACCGTGAACCTTGTAGGAGAAGACCTAGGCAGAGTGCTCTTTGCCATCTGTCTGAGCCGCCTATTTGGAAGAAGCATGTCTGACTGGGCAAGGGCAACAAAGGAAACAAGAAACAAACGGGACCACATCAAATGCACACACTTCTGCCCACTCAAGGAAACCATCAACTGAATACTAAGACACCACAACGATTGGGAGAGGATGTTTGCAAACCACACATCGGACAAGGGGTGAAAAGCCCAAAGATACAATCAACTCGCACGTCTCCACAAGAAAAAAAACAAGCCAATGAAAACCTGGTCAAAAGATGGAAGCAGAGATTTCTCCGAAGAAGACAGAAAGAGGGCCAGTAGGTGCATGAAAACTTGTTCACCATCATGAAGTCTCAGGAAAATGCAAATCCAAACTGCAAGGCCATGGCAGCTCACTGTGGTCAGCATGGCTAGAAGGAAGCAGACAGGAAATAACAAGTGTCAGAGAGGAGGTGGAGAGAAGGGAAGCCTCCTGCACTGCTGGTGGGAGTGTAACCCGGTGCAGCCACGATGCCAAAGGTGTGGAACTGCCTCAGAAGTTTAAGTATCCATGTCCCGTATGACCCAGCTATTAATCTGCCGCTTGCTTATCCAAAAAAGTCAGAAAGACTACCGCATAAAGACATGTGCATGGCTGTGTTCACCACAGTCTTACTCCGGATATCCAAGACTTGGAAAGCACCCTGGTGTCCAGCAAGGGATGATTGGAGAAGGAAGATGGGCTATAGCCACACAATGGTATACCACTCAGCCGGAACAAATGATGCAATCCAGCCATTTGTGACCACCAGAATGGCTGTGAGGGTTTTAGGGGAAGTGTAACAAGCCCCAGTGAGAAATTCAAATACCATAGAATCTCACTTACAAGGCGAAGAAAAAGCAAGCACTAACCAACAGGTGGCACTGAACATTTGTATGCGGGCTCCCAGAGGCAAAGAGGGGCGGTGACGGAGGGTGAAAGAGAAGATTAGGCACAAGTGTGTGGTGAGGGCCTGTGATTAGTCTTACACTGGTGAAGATGATGTAAGCTACACAGAAGTCTAAAGCAATGAGGATGTGAATCTGGAAGTTATAGTACGTTCTAATGCAGGGTCATGGCTATAAATTCACCTCAAATCAAAAATCCAAAAAGGGGTCCAGAATGATGTCATAAAGCTTTGGGGGCGGAAAGAGTTTACAGAAGGTGAACTTCCAAGGATGGAAAATCACCTCCAAATGCTTACAGATGCTACAGAAAGGCAGACCATTCCAAATAGGTGAAGAGGAATACTACGAAGAGAACATGATCAGTCCTAAACCCATGAACGAACGGAAAATGTTACCGTCCATGATGTTATTACTAATCACCTTCACGAATAATCCAAACAGGCCCACGTCTTCCCAAGTTCAGGCAAAAGGTTGGTCCAAAAGTACAATTCAGGGCCGGCCCTGTGGTGGAGCAGGTAAGTGCCCACATTCCGCTTGGGCGGCCCGGGCCTCACTGTTTCACATTACGAGTGCATATCACATTAGTAGTGTTAGGAAATATAGATTTCATGGTATGGTGCGGGCAGAGATCACAAATAAGCAGCAATTGTGAGGATACGTTATCAATACGCACAAGAAAAGGAACCATAAGAATATTACAATCTATGGAAGTATCTGGTACACTTCCCAAAGGCAGAAGGAAGGAAAACTTGTGACCTGCCAAGGTGGAATTGGCAGAGTGCCACGAGATGACACCATCATTGTGCATCAGAACATTCCCTGGGCAACTTCAACTTGTGAGGGAGTCCAGGACTTTTTCTGGGTAAGGTCCACCCATTTTGCCATCTACCCAAGATATAAGAGATAAAACCCAGGATAATCTTACAGGAGTGACACCAGTGTCTAGAGAGAATGTAGGAGCCCTTTCGAAGTTCAAGGAGAAAGATAGAAACTGACAACAATTGCAGAAAAAGGAAAACTATCCTACCTAGACAGGGTGAGGAGTCAGACTGGTCTGAGATGGCTGTGAAACTCTGTGTGCACGGAGGTTGTCAGGACAACTTCGAATTTTGAGGTCGCTTATGACATCACGGTGAACATGTCCCCCAGGGTGGCCGCATGGTTACAGTCTGAGGATTGGCCTAGGCTAGGCTATTAAAGGGACAGATACCCAGAAACAGGTTTGGCAAACAGAAAGCAGGCACAGAAACTAGAAGAGATAAAACAGAGTCTGATGCAAGGGATAAGAAAGGAACCCTAGGCCACAAGTGAGAATAGAGGGACAGGCACGGAGAGGAGAACATTGTCATCTATTCAAGTCTATGGGGAGGTCATGCTGATTCAAGCTTGCAACTTCATTGGAAACAAGTGGCCGGACTTGGCGTTCATCACACCTACAGTGCCCTTGTGCCTTAAGCATAATGCAAAGTCAAGAAAGATGTCTTGAGGACATTGAAGAGAAGAATCGATGCCTCCTTTCCAAGGCCCATAGCATTCTTTGAAGGTCAGTCTCTTTTTCCGAAGCTCTGGTGTCACGTGGGCCCACTGGGCACATGGTAATGTGTCCCAAGAGATGTCTTGGAAGCCTTGAAGGAATGGAGCCCTGTCACGCTTGGGGTATGTCTCTTTGTTTGGAAGTGCTCTACAAGGGTGCTGAAAAGCACCCTCTTCCACAGGGCTTCGTTCCTTCGTGAAGGCTGCCCTCCCAGGCTAGTGTGCTCTGTTTGCCTCCATCGAAATTCTCTCCCCCTACCTCTTGCCGTAGAAGGATTATTGATTATGTGTTTTGACACCATATGTAAGGAAGTTGCACGAAAATTAGAACTTTACAGTTGTGTTTCAAGAAAAATAAACAGGCCAGGGTAGAGGATGTAGGGCAAACAAATGGCACACCCTATAAAAATTAAGTAAGCCCGTATCTGGACGGAATCTAGGGGAACGTTCAAGGATCAGGGGTCAAGTTCGAAACTTCCCAAATCCGGAAAAGAGACAGAAAAATATCTTTCCTGGAGAGTGGAATTCATCCGATTTGTCTAAGTTGTCTTGGAAACATTGTGTCCGTGAAGGGGGTTGCCAGGACCACCTCGAATTTGGAGTTTCTGATCTCAGGATGTCAAACCAACCCACATGACCACGTGTTCTCAGTGCTTAGTTTGACCTAGGCTAGGGTAGCCAAGAGTCCTACAAGTGACCGGTGCAAATTCAAGGACAACAACCAAGAGTCACGAAAGCACTCACACCTCACCCTAGAGAACATACAGCGATTAACGAAATACAAACTAATCCCTTGGAATGAAGGAGAACGGACTGATAAGCATGTCTAAGGGAGATAGCTGAGAAAGACCATGACGAGTATACTATGGAAAAGAAAAAGAGGACCCAGAAAATGGAAGGTGAACAGAAATCACACCTGAATTATCCACAATGAAAGATGATGTCCGTCTTTAGACAGACTCTGCTGGAACGTTTGAAAGTCAGAGAAATTCACAAGCCAAAAAACGGCAGCGAAGGTCAAGCATGGGCTAACTGGGAAGGGTGAGTTATGAGACTGCTCCAAGCAGGCTCTGAAACCTGTATCCAGGAAGCATGCTGGACCTCAGAGACACAATTATGACAAATCCTCTGACATCACAATGGACCCGAAAAACAACCTAGCCTCATCTACACAGTGCTAGAGTTGGGCTCACTAGTATATTTAACTCCCATTGCACTCAACTGCACGTTGCCACTGAACATGTAAGTGGCCGGCCGGTGGTGCAGTGGTGAGGTCCGCACCTTCTGGGTCTGTGGCCCAGTATGGGC
Organism: Equus asinus; assembly: GCF_041296235.1. Lineage (NCBI taxonomy): Eukaryota > Metazoa > Chordata > Mammalia > Perissodactyla > Equidae > Equus > Equus asinus. The sequence goes on along the minus strand of NC_091813.1, from coordinate 8,617,581 downwards.
TGGGTGGAATCCTCGGTTTGGGCCCCCTCACCACTGCTTCAGTTGTTCTGGTGCAGGCGTCCGAGGTAGAGTAGAGGCAGATGGGAAGGGACGTTGGACAGGGCCAGACTTCCACAGCAAATACAGGAGCATTGCCAGCAGATGTGAGCACAGCAATGCACTTGTGCCAAAACAAAACCAATTAAAAGTTGCAAAGAACAGAAAAACTGAAGCTAAGGAAAAAAAAAACAAAAAAACAGGAGCTTGCCATTACGAAGAATAGGATCTCTGTGAATAACCTTAGCAAAACAGGTGAATTCTATGTTAATTCAAAAACTAGCAAACCTTTGGGGAAAGAAACTCAAGAAGACACAAGAAAAAAAAAGATATCGAGGGATCTAGGAATGGAAGGATTAACACACTTGAAAGGTTCATACCGCAGTAAGGAATCTCTGGATTCCATGCAATCCCAGTCAAAGTTGCAGCAGTATTTGCCACAGAGAAGAAGAGAGAATCCTAAAGTTTCTAGCCAGCAACACGAGACCCTGACTAGGCAAAGGAATCCTCAGGAAAACGAACAAAGCAGCACGTGTCACAATTTCTGATTTCAACATAGAGGACGAAGCGCTAGGTACCGAAACGGCACAGTCTGGGCCCCAAAACAGGCATGAAGACCCATGCAAAACAATTGAGAGCCCAGAGCCCAACTCAAACTTACATGGACAGCCCATTTTGGACCAGGGAGCCAAGTGGAGACAGCGGAGGAAGGAGAGTCTCTACAATAAACGGTTCTGGGAAGCCTGCACAGCCACATGGAACACAACGAGAGTACACCATGATGTTACACCTGGCACACACACCACCTGAAATGGATTAAAGCCTTGAATGGCAGACTTGAAACCGTGAACCTTGTAGGAGAAGACCTAGGCAGAGTGCTCTTTGCCATCTGTCTGAGCCGCCTATTTGGAAGAAGCATGTCTGACTGGGCAAGGGCAACAAAGGAAACAAGAAACAAACGGGACCACATCAAATGCACACACTTCTGCCCACTCAAGGAAACCATCAACTGAATACTAAGACACCACAACGATTGGGAGAGGATGTTTGCAAACCACACATCGGACAAGGGGTGAAAAGCCCAAAGATACAATCAACTCGCACGTCTCCACAAGAAAAAAAACAAGCCAATGAAAACCTGGTCAAAAGATGGAAGCAGAGATTTCTCCGAAGAAGACAGAAAGAGGGCCAGTAGGTGCATGAAAACTTGTTCACCATCATTAAGTCTCAGGAAAATGCAAATCCAAACTGCAAGGCCATGGCAGCTCACTGTGGTCAGCATGGCTAGAAGGAAGCAGACAGGAAATAACAAGTGTCAGAGAGGAGGTGGAGAGAAGGGAAGCCTCCTGCACTGCTGGTGGGAGTGTAACCCGGTGCAGCCACGATGCCAAAGGTGTGGAACTGCCTCAGAAGTTTAAGTATCCATGTCCCGTATGACCCAGCTATTAATCTGCCGCTTGCTTATCCAAAAAAGTCAGAAAGACTACCGCATAAAGACATGTGCATGGCTGTGTTCACCACAGTCTTACTCCGGATATCCAAGACTTGGAAAGCACCCTGGTGTCCAGCAAGGGATGATTGGAGAAGGAAGATGGGCTATAGCCACACAATGGTATACCACTCAGCCGGAACAAATGATGCAATCCAGCCATTTGTGACCACCAGAATGGCTGTGAGGGTTTTAGGGGAAGTGTAACAAGCCCCAGTGAGAAATTCAAATACCATAGAATCTCACTTACAAGGCGAAGAAAAAGCAAGCACTAACCAACAGGTGGCACTGAACATTTGTATGCGGGCTCCCAGAGGCAAAGAGGGGCGGTGACGGAGGGTGAAAGAGAAGATTAGGCACAAGTGTGTGGTGAGGGCCTGTGATTAGTCTTACACTGGTGAAGATGATGTAAGCTACACAGAAGTCTAAAGCAATGAGGATGTGAATCTGGAAGTTATAGTACGTTCTAATGCAGGGTCATGGCTATAAATTCACCTCAAATCAAAAATCCAAAAAGGGGTCCAGAATGATGTCATAAAGCTTTGGGGGCGGAAAGAGTTTACAGAAGGTGAACTTCCAAGGATGGAAAATCACCTCCAAATGCTTACAGATGCTACAGAAAGGCAGACCATTCCAAATAGGTGAAGAGGAATACTACGAAGAGAACATGATCAGTCCTAAACCCATGAACGAACGGAAAATGTTACCGTCCATGATGTTATTACTAATCACCTTCACGAATAATCCAAACAGGCCCACGTCTTCCCAAGTTCAGGCAAAAGGTTGGTCCAAAAGTACAATTCAGGGCCGGCCCTGTGGTGGAGCAGGTAAGTGCCCACATTCCGCTTGGGCGGCCCGGGCCTCACTGTTTCACATTACGAGTGCATATCACATTAGTAGTGTTAGGAAATATAGATTTCATGGTATGGTGCGGGCAGAGATCATAAATAAGCAGCAATTGTGAGGATACGTTATCAATACGCACAAGAAAAGGAACCATAAGAATATTACAATCTATGGAAGTATCTGGTACACTTCCCAAAGGCAGAAGGAAGGAAAACTTGTGACCTGCCAAGGTGGAATTGGCAGAGTGCCACGAGATGACACCATCATTGTGCATCAGAACATTCCCTGGGCAACTTCAACTTGTGAGGGAGTCCAGGACTTTTTCTGGGTAAGGTCCACCCATTTTGCCATCTACCCAAGATATAAGAGATAAAACCCAGGATAATCTTACAGGAGTGAAACCAGTGTCTAGAGAGAATGTAGGAGCCCTTTCGAAGTTCAAGGAGAAAGATAGAAACTGACAACAATTGCAGAAAAAGGAAAACTATCCTACCTAGACAGGGTGAGGAGTCAGACTGGTCTGAGATGGCTGTGAAACTCTGTGTGCACGGAGGTTGTCAGGACAACTTCGAATTTTGAGGTCGCTTATGACATCACGGTGAACATGTCCCCCAGGGTGGCCGCATGGTTACAGTCTGAGGATTGGCCTAGGCTAGGCTATTAAAGGGACAGATACCCAGAAACAGGTTTGGCAAACAGAAAGCAGGCACAGAAACTAGAAGAGATAAAACAGAGTCTGATGCAAGGGATAAGAAAGGAACCCTAGGCCACAAGTGAGAATAGAGGGACAGGCACGGAGAGGAGAACATTGTCATCTATTCAAGTCTATGGGGAGGTCATGCTGATTCAAGCTTGCAACTTCATTGGAAACAAGTGGCCGGACTTGGCGTTCATCACACCTACAGTGCCCTTGTGCCTTAAGCATAATGCAAAGTCAAGAAAGATGTCTTGAGGACATTGAAGAGAAGAATCGATGCCTCCTTTCCAAGGCCCATAGCATTCTTTGCAGGTCAGTCTCTTTTTCCGAAGCTCTGGTGTCACGTGGGCCCACTGGGCACATGGTAATGTGTCCCAAGAGATGTCTTGGAAGCCTTGAAGGAATGGAGCCCTGTCACGCTTGGGGTACGTCTCTTTGTTTGGAAGTGCTCTACAAGGGTGCTGAAAAGCACCCTCTTCCACAGGGCTTCGTTCCTTCGTGAAGGCTGCCCTCCCAGGCTAGTGTGCTCTGTTTGCCTCCATCGAAATTCTCTCCCCCTACCTCTTGCCGTAGAAGGATTATTGATTATGTGTTTTGACACCATATGTAAGGAAGTTGCACGAAAATTAGAACTTTACAGTTGTGTTTCAAGAAAAATAAACAGGCCAGGGTAGAGGATGTAGGGCAAACAAATGGCACACCCTATAAAAATTAAGTAAGCCCGTATCTGGACGGAATCTAGGGGAACGTTCAAGGATCAGGGGTCAAGTTCGAAACTTCCCAAATCCGGAAAAGAGACAGAAAAATATCTTTCCTGGAGAGTGGAATTCATCCGATTTGTCTAAGTTGTCTTGGAAACATTGTGTCCGTGAAGGGGGTTGCCAGGACCACCTCGAATTTGGAGTTTCTGATCTCAGGATGTCAAACCAACCCACATGACCACGTGTTCTCAGTGCTTAGTTTGACCTAGGCTAGGGTAGCCAAGAGTCCTACAAGTGACCGGTGCAAATTCAAGGACAACAACCAAGAGTCACGAAAGCACTCACACCTCACCCTAGAGAACATACAGCGATTAACGAAATACAAACTAATCCCTTGGAATGAAGGAGAACGGACTGATAAGCATGTCTAAGGGAGATAGCTGAGAAAGACCATGACGAGTATACTATGGAAAAGAAAAAGAGGACCCAGAAAATGGAAGGTGAACAGAAATCACACCTGAATTATCCACAATGAAAGATGATGTCCGTCTTTAGACAGACTCTGCTGGAACGTTTGAAAGTCAGAGAAATTCACAAGCCAAAAAACGGCAGCGAAGGTCAAGCATGGGCTAACTGGGAAGGGTGAGTTATGAGACTGCTCCAAGCAGGCTCTGAAACCTGTATCCAGGAAGCATGCTGGACCTCAGAGACACAATTATGACAAATCCTCTGACATCACAATGGACCCGAAAAACAACCTAGCCTCATCTACACAGTGCTAGAGTTGGGCTCACTAGTATATTTAACTCCCATTGCACTCAACTGCACGTTGCCACTGAACATGTAAGTGGCCGGCCGGTGGTGCAGTGGTGAGGTCCGCACCTTCTGGGTCTGTGGCCCAGTATGGGCTGGGTGGAATCCTCGGTTTGGGCCTCCTCACCACTGCTTCAGTTGTTCTGGTGCAGGCGTCCGAGGTAGAGTAGAGGCAGATGGGAAGGGACGTTGGACAGGGCCAGACTTCCACAGCAAATACAGGAGCATTGCCAGCAGATGTGAGCACAGCAATGCACTTGTGCCAAAACAAAACCAATTAAAAGTTGCAAAGAACAGAAAAACTGAAGCTAAGGAAAAAAAAAACAAAAAAACAGGAGCTTGCCATTACGAAGAATAGGATCTCTGTGAATAACCTTAGCAAAACAGGTGAATTCTATGTTAATTCAAAAACTAGCAAACCTTTGGGGAAAGAAACTCAAGAAGACACAAGAAAAAAAAAGATATCGAGGGATCGAGGAATGGAAGGATTAACACACTTGAAAGGTTCATACCACAGTAAGGAATCTCTGGATTCCATGCAATCCCAGTCAAAGTTGCAGCAGTATTTGCCACAGAGAAGAAGAGAGAATCCTAAAGTTTCTAGCCAGCAACACGAGACCCTGACTAGGCAAAGGAATCCTCAGGAAAACGAACAAAGCAGCACGTGTCACAATTTCTGATTTCAACATAAAGGACGAAGCGCTAGGTACAGAAACGGCACAGTCTGGGCCCCAAAACAGGCATGAAGACCCATGCAAAACAATTGAGAGCCCAGAGCCCAACTCAAACTTACATGGACAGCCCATTTTGGACCAGGGAGCCAAGTGGAGACAGCGGAGGAAGGAGAGTCTCTACAATAAACGGTGCTGGGAAGCCTGCACAGCCACATGGAACACAACGAGAGTACACCATGATGTTACACCTGGCACACACACCACCTGAAATGGATTAAAGCCTTGAATGGCAGACTTGAAACCGTGAACCTTGTAGGAGAAGACCTAGGCAGAGTGCTCTTTGCCATCTGTCTGAGCCGCCTATTTGGAAGAAGCATGTCTGACTGGGCAAGGGCAACAAAGGAAACAAGAAACAAACGGGACCACATCAAATGCACACACTTCTGCCCACTCAAGGAAACCATCAACTGTATACTAAGACACCACAACAATTGGGAGAGGATGTTTGCAAACCACACATCGGACAAGGGGTGAAAAGCCCAAAGATACAATCAACTCGCACGTCTCCACAAGAAAAAAAACAAGCCAATGAAAACCTGGTCAAAAGATGGAAGCAGAGATTTCTCCGAAGAAGACAGAAAGAGGGCCAGTAGGTGCATGAAAACTTGTTCACCATCATGAAGTCTCAGGAAAATGCAAATCCAAACTGCAAGGCCATGGCAGCTCACTGTGGTCAGCATGGCTAGAAGGAAGCAGACAGGAAATAACAAGTGTCAGAGAGGAGGTGGAGAGAAGGGAAGCCTCCTGCACTGCTGGTGGGAGTGTAACCCGGTGCAGCCACGATGCCAAAGGTGTGGAACTGCCTCAGAAGTTTAAGTATCCATGTCCCGTATGACCCAGCTATTAATCTGCCGCTTGCTTATCCAAAACAGTCAGAAAGACTACCGCATAAAGACATGTGCATGGCTGTGTTCACCACAGTCTTACTCCGGATATCCAAGACTTGGAAAGCACCCTGGTGTCCAGCAAGGGATGATTGGAGAAGGAAGATGGGCTATAGCCACACAATGGTATACCACTCAGCCGGAACAAATGATGCAATCCAGCCATTTGTGACCACCAGAATGGCTGTGAGGGTTTTAGGGGAAGTGTAACAAGCCCCAGTGAGAAATTCAAATACCATAGAATCTCACTTACAAGGAGAAGAAAAAGCAAGCACTAACCAACAGGTGGCACTGAACATTTGTATGCGGGCTCCCAGAGGCAAAGAGGGGCGGTGACGGAGGGTGAAAGAGAAGATTAGGCACAAGTGTGTGGTGAGGGCCTGTGATTAGTCTTACACTGGTGAAGATGATGTAAGCTACACAGAAGTCTAAAGCAATGAGGACGTGAATCTGGAAGTTATAGTACGTTCTAATGCAGGGTCATGGCTATAAATTCACCTCAAATCAAAAATCCAAAAAGGGGTCCAGAATGATGTCATAAAGCTTTGGGGGCGGAAAGAGTTTACAGAAGGTGAACTTCCAAGGATGGAAAATCACCTCCAAATGCTTACAGATGCTACAGAAAGGCAGACCATTCCAAATAGGTGAAGAGGAATACTACGAAGAGAACATGATCAGTCCTAAACCCATGAACGAACGGAAAATGTTACCGTCCATGATGTTATTACTAATCACCTTCACGAATAATCCAAACAGGCCCACGTCTTCCCAAGTTCAGGCAAAAGGTTGGTCCAAAAGTACAATTCAGGGCCGGCCCTGTGGTGGAGCAGGTAAGTGCCCACATTCCGCTTGGGCGGCCCGGGCCTCACTGTTTCACATTACGAGTGCATATCACATTAGTAGTGTTAGGAAATATAGATTTCATGGTATGGTGCGGGCAGAGATCATAAATAAGCAGCAATTGTGAGGATACGTTATCAATACGCACAAGAAAAGGAACCATAAGAATATTACAATCTATGGAAGTATCTGGTACACTTCCCAAAGGCAGAAGGAAGGAAAACTTGTGACCTGCCAAGGTGGAATTGGCAGAGTGCCACGAGATGACACCATCATTGTGCATCAGAACATTCCCTGGGCAACTTCAACTTGTGAGGGAGTCCAGGACTTTTTCTGGGTAAGGTCCACCCATTTTGCCATCTACCCAAGATATAAGAGATAAAACCCAGGATAATCTTACAGGAGTGAAACCAGTGTCTAGAGAGAATGTAGGAGCCCTTTCGAAGTTCAAGGAGAAAGATAGAAACTGACAACAATTGCAGAAAAAGGAAAACTATCCTACCTAGACAGGGTGAGGAGTCAGACTGGTCTGAGATGGCTGTGAAACTCTGTGTGCACGGAGGTTGTCAGGACAACTTCGAATTTTGAGGTCGCTTATGACATCACGGTGAACATGTCCCCCAGGGTGGCCGCATGGTTACAGTCTGAGGATTGGCCTAGGCTAGGCTATTAAAGGGACAGATACCCAGAAACAGGTTTGGCAAACAGAAAGCAGGCACAGAAACTAGAAGAGATAAAACAGAGTCTGATGCAAGGGATAAGAAAGGAACCCTAGGCCACAAGTGAGAATAGAGGGACAGGCACGGAGAGGAGAACATTGTCATCTATTCAAGTCTATGGGGAGGTCATGCTGATTCAAGCTTGCAACTTCATTGGAAACAAGTGGCCGGACTTGGCGTTCATCACACCTACAGTGCCCTTGTGCCTTAAGCATAATGCAAAGTCAAGAAAGATGTCTTGAGGACATTGAAGAGAAGAATCGATGCCTCCTTTCCAAGGCCCATAGCATTCTTTGCAGGTCAGTCTCTTTTTCCGAAGCTCTGGTGTCACGTGGGCCCACTGGGCACATGGTAATGTGTCCCAAGAGATGTCTTGGAAGCCTTGAAGGAATGGAGCCCTGTCACGCTTGGGGTATGTCTCTTTGTTTGGAAGTGCTCTACAAGGGTGCTGAAAAGCACCCTCTTCCACAGGGCTTCGTTCCTTCGTGAAGGCTGCCCTCCCAGGCTAGTGTGCTCTGTTTGCCTCCATCGAAATTCTCTCCCCCTACCTCTTGCCGTAGAAGGATTATTGATTATGTGTTTTGACACCATATGTAAGGAAGTTGCACGAAAATTAGAACTTTACAGTTGTGTTTCAAGAAAAATAAACAGGCCAGGGTAGAGGATGTAGGGCAAACAAATGGCACACCCTATAAAAATTAAGTAAGCCCGTATCTGGACGGAATCTAGGGGAACGTTCAAGGATCAGGGGTCAAGTTCGAAACTTCCCAAATCCGGAAAAGAGACAGAAAAATATCTTTCCTGGAGAGTGGAATTCATCCGATTTGTCTAAGTTGTCTTGGAAACATTGTGTCCGTGAAGGGGGTTGCCAGGACCACCTCGAATTTGGAGTTTCTGATCTCAGGATGTCAAACCAACCCACATGACCACGTGTTCTCAGTGCTTAGTTTGACCTAGGCTAGGGTAGCCAAGAGTCCTACAAGTGACCGGTGCAAATTCAAGGACAACAACCAAGAGTCACGAAAGCACTCACACCTCACCCTAGAGAACATACAGCGATTAACGAAATACAAACTAATCCCTTGGAATGAAGGAGAACGGACTGATAAGCATGTCTAAGGGAGATAGCTGAGAAAGACCATGACGAGTATACTATGGAAAAGAAAAAGAGGACCCAGAAAATGGAAGGTGAACAGAAATCACACCTGAATTATCCACAATGAAAGATGATGTCCGTCTTTAGACAGACTCTGCTGGAACGTTTGAAAGTCAGAGAAATTCACAAGCCAAAAAACGGCAGCGAAGGTCAAGCATGGGCTAACTGGGAAGGGTGAGTTATGAGACTGCTCCAAGCAGGCTCTGAAACCTGTATCCAGGAAGCATGCTGGACCTCAGAGACACAATTATGACAAATCCTCTGACATCACAATGGACCCGAAAAACAACCTAGCCTCATCTACACAGTGCTAGAGTTGGGCTCACTAGAATATTTAACTCCCGTTGCACTCAACTGCACGTTGCCACTGAACATGTAAGTGGCCGGCCGGTGGTGCAGTGGTGAGGTCCGCACCTTCTGGGTCTGTGGCCCAGTATGGGCTGGGTGGAATCCTCGGTTTGGGCCTCCTCACCACTGCTTCAGTTGTTCTGGTGCAGGCGTCCGAGGTAGAGTAGAGGCAGATGGGAAGGGACGTTGGACAGGGCCAGACTTCCACAGCAAATACAGGAGCATTGCCAGCAGATGTGAGCACAGCAATGCACTTGTGCCAAAACAAAACCAATTAAAAGTTGCAAAGAACAGAAAAACTGAAGCTAAGGAAAAAAAAAACAAAAAAACAGGAGCTTGCCATTACGAAGAATAGGATCTCTGTGAATAACCTTAGCAAAACAGGTGAATTCTATGTTAATTCAAAAACTAGCAAACCTTTGGGGAAAGAAACTCAAGAAGACACAAGAAAAAAAAAGATATCGAGGGATCGAGGAATGGAAGGATTAACACACTTGAAAGGTTCATACCGCAGTAAGGAATCTCTGGATTCCATGCAATCCCAGTCAAAGTTGCAGCAGTATTTGCCACAGAGAAGAAGAGAGAATCCTAAAGTTTCTAGCCAGCAACACGAGACCCTGACTAGGCAAAGGAATCCTCAGGAAAACGAACAAAGCAGCACGTGTCACAATTTCTGATTTCAACATAGAGGACGAAGCGCTAGGTACCGAAACGGCACAGTCTGGGCCCCAAAACAGGCATGAAGACCCATGCAAAACAATTGAGAGCCCAGAGCCCAACTCAAACTTACATGGACAGCCCATTTTGGACCAGGGAGCCAAGTGGAGACAGCGGAGGAAGGAGAGTCTCTACAATAAACGGTGCTGGGAAGCCTGCACAGCCACATGGAACACAACGAGAGTACACCATGATGTTACACCTGGCACACACACCACCTGAAATGGATTAAAGCCTTGAATGGCAGACTTGAAACCGTGAACCTTGTAGGAGAAGACCTAGGCAGAGTGCTCTTTGCCATCTGTCTGAGCCGCCTATTTGGAAGAAGCATGTCTGACTGGGCAAGGGCAACAAAGGAAACAAGAAACAAACGGGACCACATCAAATGCACACACTTCTGCCCACTCAAGGAAACCATCAACTGAATACTAAGACACCACAACAATTGGGAGAGGATGTTTGCAAACCACACATCGGACAAGGGGTGAAAAGCCCAAAGATACAATCAACTCGCACGTCTCCACAAGAAAAAAAACAAGCCAATGAAAACCTGGTCAAAAGATGGAAGCAGAGATTTCTCCGAAGAAGACAGAAAGAGGGCCAGTAGGTGCATGAAAACTTGTTCACCATCATGAAGTCTCAGGAAAATGCAAATCCAAACTGCAAGGCCATGGCAGCTCACTGTGGTCAGCATGGCTAGAAGGAAGCAGACAGGAAATAACAAGTGTCAGAGAGGAGGTGCAGAGAAGGGAAGCCTCCTGCACTGCTGGTGGGAGTGTAACCCGGTGCAGCCACGATGCCAAAGGTGTGGAACTGCCTCAGAAGTTTAAGTATCCATGTCCCGTATGACCCAGCTATTAATCTGCCGCTTGCTTATCCAAAACAGTCAGAAAGACTACCGCATAAAGACATGTGCATGGCTGTGTTCACCACAGTCTTACTCCGGATATCCAAGACTTGGAAAGCACCCTGGTGTCCAGCAAGGGATGATTGGAGAAGGAAGATGGGCTATAGCCACACAATGGTATACCACTCAGCCGGAACAAATGATGCAATCCAGCCATTTGTGACCACCAGAATGGCTGTGAGGGTTTTAGGGGAAGTGTAACAAGCCCCAGTGAGAAATTCAAATACCATAGAATCTCACTTACAAGGAGAAGAAAAAGCAAGCACTAACCAACAGGTGGCACTGAACATTTGTATGCGGGCTCCCAGAGGCAAAGAGGGGCGGTGACGGAGGGTGAAAGAGAAGATTAGGCACAAGTGTGTGGTGAGGGCCTGTGATTAGTCTTACACTGGTGAAGATGATGTAAGCTACACAGAAGTCTAAAGCAATGAGGACGTGAATCTGGAAGTTATAGTACGTTCTAATGCAGGGTCATGGCTATAAATTCACCTCAAATCAAAAATCCAAAAAGGGGTCCAGAATGATGTCATAAAGCTTTGGGGGCGGAAAGAGTTTACAGAAGGTGAACTTCCAAGGATGGAAAATCACCTCCAAATGCTTACAGATGCTACAGAAAGGCAGACCATTCCAAATAGGTGAAGAGGAATACTACGAAGAGAACATGATCAGTCCTAAACCCATGAACGAACGGAAAATGTTACCGTCCATGATGTTATTACTAATCACCTTCACGAATAATCCAAACAGGCCCACGTCTTCCCAAGTTCAGGCAAAAGGTTGGTCCAAAAGTACAATTCAGGGCCGGCCCTGTGGTGGAGCAGGTAAGTGCCCACATTCCGCTTGGGCGGCCCGGGCCTCACTGTTTCACATTACGAGTGCATATCACATTAGTAGTGTTAGGAAATATAGATTTCATGGTATGGTGCGGGCAGAGATCATAAATAAGCAGCAATTGTGAGGATACGTTATCAATACGCACAAGAAAAGGAACCATAAGAATATTACAATCTATGGAAGTATCTGGTACACTTCCCAAAGGCAGAAGGAAGGAAAACTTGTGACCTGCCAAGGTGGAATTGGCAGAGTGCCACGAGATGACACCATCATTGTGCATCAGAACATTCCCTGGGCAACTTCAACTTGTGAGGGAGTCCAGGACTTTTTCTGGGTAAGGTCCACCCATTTTGCCATCTACCCAAGATATAAGAGATAAAACCCAGGATAATCTTACAGGAGTGAAACCAGTGTCTAGAGAGAATGTAGGAGCCCTTTCGAAGTTCAAGGAGAAAGATAGAAACTGACAACAATTGCAGAAAAAGGAAAACTATCCTACCTAGACAGGGTGAGGAGTCAGACTGGTCTGAGATGGCTGTGAAACTCTGTGTGCACGGAGGTTGTCAGGACAACTTCGAATTTTGAGGTCGCTTATGACATCACGGTGAACATGTCCCCCAGGGTGGCCGCATGGTTACAGTCTGAGGATTGGCCTAGGCTAGGCTATTAAAGGGACAGATACCCAGAAACAGGTTTGGCAAACAGAAAGCAGGCACAGAAACTAGAAGAGATAAAACAGAGTCTGATGCAAGGGATAAGAAAGGAACCCTAGGCCACAAGTGAGAATAGAGGGACAGGCACGGAGAGGAGAACATTGTCATCTATTCAAGTCTATGGGGAGGTCATGCTGATTCAAGCTTGCAACTTCATTGGAAACAAGTGGCCGGACTTGGCGTTCATCACACCTACAGTGCCCTTGTGCCTTAAGCATAATGCAAAGTCAAGAAAGATGTCTTGAGGACATTGAAGAGAAGAATCGATGCCTCCTTTCCAAGGCCCATAGCATTCTTTGAAGGTCAGTCTCTTTTTCCGAAGCTCTGGTGTCACGTGGGCCCACTGGGCACATGGTAATGTGTCCCAAGAGATGTCTTGGAAGCCTTGAAGGAATGGAGCCCTGTCACGCTTGGGGTATGTCTCTTTGTTTGGAAGTGCTCTACAAGGGTGCTGAAAAGCACCCTCTTCCACAGGGCTTCGTTCCTTCGTGAAGGCTGCCCTCCCAGGCTAGTGTGCTCTGTTTGCCTCCATCGAAATTCTCTCCCCCTACCTCTTGCCGTAGAAGGATTATTGATTATGTGTTTTGACACCACATGTAAGGAAGTTGCACGAAAATTAGAACTTTACAGTTGTGTTTCAAGAAAAATAAACAGGCCAGGGTAGAGGATGTAGGGCAAACAAATGGCACACCCTATAAAAATTAAGTAAGCCCGTATCTGGACGGAATCTAGGGGAACGTTCAAGGATCAGGGGTCAAGTTCGAAACTTCCCAAATCCGGAAAAGAGACAGAAAAATATCTTTCCTGGAGAGTGGAATTCATCCGATTTGTCTAAGTTGTCTTGGAAACATTGTGTCCGTGAAGGGGGTTGCCAGGACCACCTCGAATTTGGAGTTTCTGATCTCAGGATGTCAAACCAACCCACATGACCACGTGTTCTCAGTGCTTAGTTTGACCTAGGCTAGGGTAGCCAAGAGTCCTACAAGTGACCGGTGCAAATTCAAGGACAACAACCAAGAGTCACGAAAGCACTCACACCTCACCCTAGAGAACATACAGCGATTAACGAAATACAAACTAATCCCTTGGAATGAAGGAGAACGGACTGATAAGCATGTCTAAGGGAGATAGCTGAGAAAGACCATGACGAGTATACTATGGAAAAGAAAAAGAGGACCCAGAAAATGGAAGGTGAACAGAAATCACACCTGAATTATCCACAATGAAAGATGATGTCCGTCTTTAGACAGACTCTGCTGGAACGTTTGAAAGTCAGAGAAATTCACAAGCCAAAAAACGGCAGCGAAGGTCAAGCATGGGCTAACTGGGAAGGGTGAGTTATGAGACTGCTCCAAGCAGGCTCTGAAACCTGTATCCAGGAAGCATGCTGGACCTCAGAGACACAATTATGACAAATCCTCTGACATCACAATGGACCCGAAAAACAACCTAGCCTCATCTACACAGTGCTAGAGTTGGGCTCACTAGAATATTTAACTCCCGTTGCACTCAACTGCACGTTGCCACTGAACATGTAAGTGGCCGGCCGGTGGTGCAGTGGTGAGGTCCGCACCTTCTGGGTCTGTGGCCCAGTATGGGCTGGGTGGAATCCTCGGTTTGGGCCTCCTCACCACTGCTTCAGTTGTTCTGGTGCAGGCGTCCGAGGTAGAGTAGAGGCAGATGGGAAGGGACGTTGGACAGGGCCAGACTTCCACAGCAAATACAGGAGCATTGCCAGCAGATGTGAGCACAGCAATGCACTTGTGCCAAAACAAAACCAATTAAAAGTTGCAAAGAACAGAAAAACTGAAGCTAAGGAAAAAAAAAACAAAAAAACAGGAGCTTGCCATTACGAAGAATAGGATCTCTGTGAATAACCTTAGCAAAACAGGTGAATTCTATGTTAATTCAAAAACTAGCAAACCTTTGGGGAAAGAAACTCAAGAAGACACAAGAAAAAAAAAGATATCGAGGGATCGAGGAATGGAAGGATTAACACACTTGAAAGGTTCATACCGCAGTAAGGAATCTCTGGATTCCATGCAATCCCAGTCAAAGTTGCAGCAGTATTTGCCACAGAGAAGAAGAGAGAATCCTAAAGTTTCTAGCCAGCAACACGAGACCCTGACTAGGCAAAGGAATCCTCAGGAAAACGAACAAAGCAGCACGTGTCACAATTTCTGATTTCAACATAGAGGACGAAGCGCTAGGTACCGAAACGGCACAGTCTGGGCCCCAAAACAGGCATGAAGACCCATGCAAAACAATTGAGAGCCCAGAGCCCAACTCAAACTTACATGGACAGCCCATTTTGGACCAGGGAGCCAAGTGGAGACAGCGGAGGAAGGAGAGTCTCTACAATAAACGGTGCTGGGAAGCCTGCACAGCCACATGGAACACAACGAGAGTACACCATGATGTTACACCTGGCACACACACCACCTGAAATGGATTAAAGCCTTGAATGGCAGACTTGAAACCGTGAACCTTGTAGGAGAAGACCTAGGCAGAGTGCTCTTTGCCATCTGTCTGAGCCGCCTATTTGGAAGAAGCATGTCTGACTGGGCAAGGGCAACAAAGGAAACAAGAAACAAACGGGACCACATCAAATGCACACACTTCTGCCCACTCAAGGAAACCATCAACTGAATACTAAGACACCACAACAATTGGGAGAGGATGTTTGCAAACCACACATCGGACAAGGGGTGAAAAGCCCAAAGATACAATCAACTCGCACGTCTCCACAAGAAAAAAAACAAGCCAATGAAAACCTGGTCAAAAGATGGAAGCAGAGATTTCTCCGAAGAAGACAGAAAGAGGGCCAGTAGGTGCATGAAAACTTGTTCACCATCATGAAGTCTCAGGAAAATGCAAATCCAAACTGCAAGGCCATGGCAGCTCACTGTGGTCAGCATGGCTAGAAGGAAGCAGACAGGAAATAACAAGTGTCAGAGAGGAGGTGGAGAGAAGGGAAGCCTCCTGCACTGCTGGTGGGAGTGTAACCCGGTGCAGCCACGATGCCAAAGGTGTGGAACTGCCTCAGAAGTTTAAGTATCCATGTCCCGTATGACCCAGCTATTAATCTGCCGCTTGCTTATCCAAAACAGTCAGAAAGACTACCGCATAAAGACATGTGCATGGCTGTGTTCACCACAGTCTTACTCCGGATATCCAAGACTTGGAAAGCACCCTGGTGTCCAGCAAGGGATGATTGGAGAAGGAAGATGGGCTATAGCCACACAATGGTATACCACTCAGCCGGAACAAATGATGCAATCCAGCCATTTGTGACCACCAGAATGGCTGTGAGGGTTTTAGGGGAAGTGTAACAAGCCCCAGTGAGAAATTCAAATACCATAGAATCTCACTTACAAGGAGAAGAAAAAGCAAGCACTAACCAACAGGTGGCACTGAACATTTGTATGCGGGCTCCCAGAGGCAAAGAGGGGCGGTGACGGAGGGTGAAAGAGAAGATTAGGCACAAGTGTGTGGTGAGGGCCTGTGATTAGTCTTACACTGGTGAAGATGATGTAAGCTACACAGAAGTCTAAAGCAATGAGGACGTGAATCTGGAAGTTATAGTACGTTCTAATGCAGGGTCATGGCTATAAATTCACCTCAAATCAAAAATCCAAAAAGGGGTCCAGAATGATGTCATAAAGCTTTGGGGGCGGAAAGAGTTTACAGAAGGTGAACTTCCAAGGATGGAAAATCACCTCCAAATGCTTACAGATGCTACAGAAAGGCAGACCATTCCAAATAGGTGAAGAGGAATACTACGAAGAGAACATGATCAGTCCTAAACCCATGAACGAACGGAAAATGTTACCGTCCATGATGTTATTACTAATCACCTTCACGAATAATCCAAACAGGCCCACGTCTTCCCAAGTTCAGGCAAAAGGTTGGTCCAAAAGTACAATTCAGGGCCGGCCCTGTGGTGGAGCAGGTAAGTGCCCACATTCCGCTTGGGCGGCCCGGGCCTCACTGTTTCACATTACGAGTGCATATCACATTAGTAGTGTTAGGAAATATAGATTTCATGGTATGGTGCGGGCAGAGATCATAAATAAGCAGCAATTGTGAGGATACGTTATCAATACGCACAAGAAAAGGAACCATAAGAATATTACAATCTATGGAAGTATCTGGTACACTTCCCAAAGGCAGAAGGAAGGAAAACTTGTGACCTGCCAAGGTGGAATTGGCAGAGTGCCACGAGATGACACCATCATTGTGCATCAGAACATTCCCTGGGCAACTTCAACTTGTGAGGGAGTCCAGGACTTTTTCTGGGTAAGGTCCACCCATTTTGCCATCTACCCAAGATATAAGAGATAAAACCCAGGATAATCTTACAGGAGTGAAACCAGTGTCTAGAGAGAATGTAGGAGCCCTTTCGAAGTTCAAGGAGAAAGATAGAAACTGACAACAATTGCAGAAAAAGGAAAACTATCCTACCTAGACAGGGTGAGGAGTCAGACTGGTCTGAGATGGCTGTGAAACTCTGTGTGCACGGAGGTTGTCAGGACAACTTCGAATTTTGAGGTCGCTTATGACATCACGGTGAACATGTCCCCCAGGGTGGCCGCATGGTTACAGTCTGAGGATTGGCCTAGGCTAGGCTATTAAAGGGACAGACACCCAGAAACAGGTTTGGCAAACAGAAAGCAGGCACAGAAACTAGAAGAGATAAAACAGAGTCTGATGCAAGGGATAAGAAAGGAACCCTAGGCCACAAGTGAGAATAGAGGGACAGGCACGGAGAGGAGAACATTGTCATCTATTCAAGTCTATGGGGAGGTCATGCTGATTCAAGCTTGCAACTTCATTGGAAACAAGTGGCCGGACTTGGCGTTCATCACACCTACAGTGCCCTTGTGCCTTAAGCATAATGCAAAGTCAAGAAAGATGTCTTGAGGACATTGAAGAGAAGAATCGATGCCTCCTTTCCAAGGCCCATAGCATTCTTTGCAGGTCAGTCTCTTTTTCCGAAGCTCTGGTGTCACGTGGGCCCACTGGGCACATGGTAATGTGTCCCAAGAGATGTCTTGGAAGCCTTGAAGGAATGGAGCCCTGTCACGCTTGGGGTATGTCTCTTTGTTTGGAAGTGCTCTACAAGGGTGCTGAAAAGCACCCTCTTCCACAGGGCTTCGTTCCTTCGTGAAGGCTGCCCTCCCAGGCTAGTGTGCTCTGTTTGCCTCCATCGAAATTCTCTCCCCCTACCTCTTGCCGTAGAAGGATTATTGATTATGTGTTTTGACACCACATGTAAGGAAGTTGCACGAAAATTAGAACTTTACAGTTGTGTTTCAAGAAAAATAAACAGGCCAGGGTAGAGGATGTAGGGCAAACAAATGGCACACCCTATAAAAATTAAGTAAGCCCGTATCTGGACGGAATCTAGGGGAACGTTCAAGGATCAGGGGTCAAGTTCGAAACTTCCCAAATCCGGAAAAGAGACAGAAAAATATCTTTCCTGGAGAGTGGAATTCATCCGATTTGTCTAAGTTGTCTTGGAAACATTGTGTCCGTGAAGGGGGTTGCCAGGACCACCTCGAATTTGGAGTTTCTGATCTCAGGATGTCAAACCAACCCACATGACCACGTGTTCTCAGTGCTTAGTTTGACCTAGGCTAGGGTAGCCAAGAGTCCTACAAGTGACCGGTGCAAATTCAAGGACAACAACCAAGAGTCACGAAAGCACTCACACCTCACCCTAGAGAACATACAGCGATTAACGAAATACAAACTAATCCCTTGGAATGAAGGAGAACGGACTGATAAGCATGTCTAAGGGAGATAGCTGAGAAAGACCATGACGAGTATACTATGGAAAAGAAAAAGAGGACCCAGAAAATGGAAGGTGAACAGAAATCACACCTGAATTATCCACAATGAAAGATGATGTCCGTCTTTAGACAGACTCTGCTGGAACGTTTGAAAGTCAGAGAAATTCACAAGCCAAAAAACGGCAGCGAAGGTCAAGCATGGGCTAACTGGGAAGGGTGAGTTATGAGACTGCTCCAAGCAGGCTCTGAAACCTGTATCCAGGAAGCATGCTGGACCTCAGAGACACAATTATGACAAATCCTCTGACATCACAATGGACCCGAAAAACAACCTAGCCTCATCTACACAGTGCTAGAGTTGGGCTCACTAGTATATTTAACTCCCGTTGCACTCAACTGCACGTTGCCACTGAACATGTAAGTGGCCGGCCGGTGGTGCAGTGGTGAGGTCCGCACCTTCTGGGTCTGTGGCCCAGTATGGGCTGGGTGGAATCCTCGGTTTGGGCCTCCTCACCACTGCTTCAGTTGTTCTGGTGCAGGCGTCCGAGGTAGAGTAGAGGCAGATGGGAAGGGACGTTGGACAGGGCCAGACTTCCACAGCAAATACAGGAGCATTGCCAGCAGATGTGAGCACAGCAATGCACTTGTGCCAAAACAAAACCAATTAAAAGTTGCAAAGAACAGAAAAACTGAAGCTAAGGAAAAAAAAAACAAAAAAACAGGAGCTTGCCATTACGAAGAATAGGATCTCTGTGAATAACCTTAGCAAAACAGGTGAATTCTATGTTAATTCAAAAACTAGCAAACCTTTGGGGAAAGAAACTCAAGAAGACACAAGAAAAAAAAAGATATCGAGGGATCGAGGAATGGAAGGATTAACACACTTGAAAGGTTCATACCGCAGTAAGGAATCTCTGGATTCCATGCAATCCCAGTCAAAGTTGCAGCAGTATTTGCCACAGAGAAGAAGAGAGAATCCTAAAGTTTCTAGCCAGCAACACGAGACCCTGACTAGGCAAAGGAATCCTCAGGAAAACGAACAAAGCAGCACGTGTCACAATTTCTGATTTCAACATAGAGGACGAAGCGCTAGGTACCGAAACGGCACAGTCTGGGCCCCAAAACAGGCATGAAGACCCATGCAAAACAATTGAGAGCCCAGAGCCCAACTCAAACTTACATGGACAGCCCATTTTGGACCAGGGAGCCAAGTGGAGACAGCGGAGGAAGGAGAGTCTCTACAATAAACGGTGCTGGGAAGCCTGCACAGCCACATGGAACACAACGAGAGTACACCATGATGTTACACCTGGCACACACACCACCTGAAATGGATTAAAGCCTTGAATGGCAGACTTGAAACCGTGAACCTTGTAGGAGAAGACCTAGGCAGAGTGCTCTTTGCCATCTGTCTGAGCCGCCTATTTGGAAGAAGCATGTCTGACTGGGCAAGGGCAACAAAGGAAACAAGAAACAAACGGGACCACATCAAATGCACACACTTCTGCCCACTCAAGGAAACCATCAACTGAATACTAAGACACCACAACGATTGGGAGAGGATGTTTGCAAACCACACATCGGACAAGGGGTGAAAAGCCCAAAGATACAATCAACTCGCACGTCTCCACAAGAAAAAAAACAAGCCAATGAAAACCTGGTCAAAAGATGGAAGCAGAGATTTCTCCGAAGAAGACAGAAAGAGGGCCAGTAGGTGCATGAAAACTTGTTCACCATCATGAAGTCTCAGGAAAATGCAAATCCAAACTGCAAGGCCATGGCAGCTCACTGTGGTCAGCATGGCTAGAAGGAAGCAGACAGGAAATAACAAGTGTCAGAGAGGAGGTGGAGAGAAGGGAAGCCTCCTGCACTGCTGGTGGGAGTGTAACCCGGTGCAGCCACGATGCCAAAGGTGTGGAACTGCCTCAGAAGTTTAAGTATCCATGTCCCGTATGACCCAGCTATTAATCTGCCGCTTGCTTATCCAAAACAGTCAGAAAGACTACCGCATAAAGACATGTGCATGGCTGTGTTCACCACAGTCTTACTCCGGATATCCAAGACTTGGAAAGCACCCTGGTGTCCAGCAAGGGATGATTGGAGAAGGAAGATGGGCTATAGCCACACAATGGTATACCACTCAGCCGGAACAAATGATGCAGTCCAGCCATTTGTGACCACCAGAATGGCTGTGAGGGTTTTAGGGGAAGTGTAACAAGCCCCAGTGAGAAATTCAAATACCATAGAATCTCACTTACAAGGAGAAGAAAAAGCAAGCACTAACCAACAGGTGGCACTGAACATTTGTATGCGGGCTCCCAGAGGCAAAGAGGGGCGGTGACGGAGGGTGAAAGAGAAGATTAGGCACAAGTGTGTGGTGAGGGCCTGTGATTAGTCTTACACTGGTGAAGATGATGTAAGCTACACAGAAGTCTAAAGCAATGAGGACGTGAATCTGGAAGTTATAGTACGTTCTAATGCAGGGTCATGGCTATAAATTCACCTCAAATCAAAAATCCAAAAAGGGGTCCAGAATGATGTCATAAAGCTTTGGGGGCGGAAAGAGTTTACAGAAGGTGAACTTCCAAGGATGGAAAATCACCTCCAAATGCTTACAGATGCTACAGAAAGGCAGACCATTCCAAATAGGTGAAGAGGAATACTACGAAGAGAACATGATCAGTCCTAAACCCATGAACGAACGGAAAATGTTACCGTCCATGATGTTATTACTAATCACCTTCACGAATAATCCAAACAGGCCCACGTCTTCCCAAGTTCAGGCAAAAGGTTGGTCCAAAAGTACAATTCAGGGCCGGCCCTGTGGTGGAGCAGGTAAGTGCCCACATTCCGCTTGGGCGGCCCGGGCCTCACTGTTTCACATTACGAGTGCATATCACATTAGTAGTGTTAGGAAATATAGATTTCATGGTATGGTGCGGGCAGAGATCATAAATAAGCAGCAATTGTGAGGATACGTTATCAATACGCACAAGAAAAGGAACCATAAGAATATTACAATCTATGGAAGTATCTGGTACACTTCCCAAAGGCAGAAGGAAGGAAAACTTGTGACCTGCCAAGGTGGAATTGGCAGAGTGCCACGAGATGACACCATCATTGTGCATCAGAACATTCCCTGGGCAACTTCAACTTGTGAGGGAGTCCAGGACTTTTTCTGGGTAAGGTCCACCCATTTTGCCATCTACCCAAGATATAAGAGATAAAACCCAGGATAAGCTTACAGGAGTGAAACCAGTGTCTAGAGAGAATGTAGGAGCCCTTTCGAAGTTCAAGGAGAAAGATAGAAACTGACAACAATTGCAGAAAAAGGAAAACTATCCTACCTAGACAGGGTGAGGAGTCAGACTGGTCTGAGATGGCTGTGAAACTCTGTGTGCACGGAGGTTGTCAGGACAACTTCGAATTTTGAGGTCGCTTATGACATCACGGTGAACATGTCCCCCAGGGTGGCCGCATGGTTACAGTCTGAGGATTGGCCTAGGCTAGGCTATTAAAGGGACAGACACCCAGAAACAGGTTTGGCAAACAGAAAGCAGGCACAGAAACTAGAAGAGATAAAACAGAGTCTGATGCAAGGGATAAGAAAGGAACCCTAGGCCACAAGTGAGAATAGAGGGACAGGCACGGAGAGGAGAACATTGT
This sequence comes from Equus asinus, assembly GCF_041296235.1. Taxonomy (NCBI): domain Eukaryota; kingdom Metazoa; phylum Chordata; class Mammalia; order Perissodactyla; family Equidae; genus Equus; species Equus asinus. The sequence continues at coordinate 8,595,686 of NC_091813.1, read as the reverse complement.
CATCTATTCAAGTCTATGGGGAGGTCATGCTGATTCAAGCTTGCAACTTCATTGGAAACAAGTGGCCGGACTTGGCGTTCATCACACCTACAGTGCCCTTGTGCCTTAAGCATAATGCAAAGTCAAGAAAGATGTCTTGAGGACATTGAAGAGAAGAATCGATGCCTCCTTTCCAAGGCCCATAGCATTCTTTGCAGGTCAGTCTCTTTTTCCGAAGCTCTGGTGTCACGTGGGCCCACTGGGCACATGGTAATGTGTCCCAAGAGATGTCTTGGAAGCCTTGAAGGAATGGAGCCCTGTCACGCTTGGGGTATGTCTCTTTGTTTGGAAGTGCTCTACAAGGGTGCTGAAAAGCACCCTCTTCCACAGGGCTTCGTTCCTTCGTGAAGGCTGCCCTCCCAGGCTAGTGTGCTCTGTTTGCCTCCATCGAAATTCTCTCCCCCTACCTCTTGCCGTAGAAGGATTATTGATTATGTGTTTTGACACCACATGTAAGGAAGTTGCACGAAAATTAGAACTTTACAGTTGTGTTTCAAGAAAAATAAACAGGCCAGGGTAGAGGATGTAGGGCAAACAAATGGCACACCCTATAAAAATTAAGTAAGCCCGTATCTGGACGGAATCTAGGGGAACGTTCAAGGATCAGGGGTCAAGTTCGAAACTTCCCAAATCCGGAAAAGAGACAGAAAAATATCTTTCCTGGAGAGTGGAATTCATCCGATTTGTCTAAGTTGTCTTGGAAACATTGTGTCCGTGAAGGGGGTTGCCAGGACCACCTCGAATTTGGAGTTTCTGATCTCAGGATGTCAAACCAACCCACATGACCACGTGTTCTCAGTGCTTAGTTTGACCTAGGCTAGGGTAGCCAAGAGTCCTACAAGTGACCGGTGCAAATTCAAGGACAACAACCAAGAGTCACGAAAGCACTCACACCTCACCCTAGAGAACATACAGCGATTAAAGAAATACAAACTAATCCCTTGGAATGAAGGAGAACGGACTGATAAGCATGTCTAAGGGAGATAGCTGAGAAAGACCATGACGAGTATACTATGGAAAAGAAAAAGAAGACCCAGAAAATGGAAGGTGAACAGAAATCACACCTGAATTATCCACAATGAAAGATGATGTCCGTCTTTAGACAGACTCTGCTGGAACGTTTGAAAGTCAGAGAAATTCACAAGCCAAAAAACGGCAGCGAAGGTCAAGCATGGGCTAACTGGGAAGGGTGAGTTATGAGACTGCTCCAAGCAGGCTCTGAAACCTGTATCCAGGAAGCATGCTGGACCTCAGAGACACAATTATGACAAATCCTCTGACATCACAATGGACCCGAAAAACAACCTAGCCTCATCTACACAGTGCTAGAGTTGGGCTCACTAGTATATTTAACTCCCGTTGCACTCAACTGCACGTTGCCACTGAACATGTAAGTGGCCGGCCGGTGGTGCAGTGGTGAGGTCCGCACCTTCTGGGTCTGTGGCCCAGTATGGGCTGGGTGGAATCCTCGGTTTGGGCCTCCTCACCACTGCTTCAGTTGTTCTGGTGCAGGCGTCCGAGGTAGAGTAGAGGCAGATGGGAAGGGACGTTGGACAGGGCCAGACTTCCACAGCAAATACAGGAGCATTGCCAGCAGATGTGAGCACAGCAATGCACTTGTGCCAAAACAAAACCAATTAAAAGTTGCAAAGAACAGAAAAACTGAAGCTAAGGAAAAAAAAAACAAAAAAACAGGAGCTTGCCATTACAAAGAATAGGATCTCTGTGAATAACCTTAGCAAAACAGGTGAATTCTATGTTAATTCAAAAACTAGCAAACCTTTGGGGAAAGAAACTCAAGAAGACACAAGAAAAAAAAAGATATCGAGGGATCGAGGAATGGAAGGATTAACACACTTGAAAGGTTCATACCGCAGTAAGGAATCTCTGGATTCCATGCAATCCCAGTCAAAGTTGCAGCAGTATTTGCCACAGAGAAGAAGAGAGAATCCTAAAGTTTCTAGCCAGACCCTGACTAGGCAAAGGAATCCTCAGGAAAACGAACAAAGCAGCACGTGTCACAATTTCTGATTTCAACATAGAGGACGAAGCGCTAGGTACCGAAACGGCACAGTCTGGGCCCCAAAACAGGCATGAAGACCCATGCAAAACAATTGAGAGCCCAGAGCCCAACTCAAACTTACATGGACAGCCCATTTTGGACCAGGGAGCCAAGTGGAGACAGCGGAGGAAGGAGAGTCTCTACAATAAACGGTGCTGGGAAGCCTGCACAGAAACATGGAACACAACGAGAGTACACCATGATGTTACACCTGGCACACACACCACCTGAAATGGATTAAAGCCTTGAATGGCAGACTTGAAACCGTGAACCTTGTAGGAGAAGACCTAGGCAGAGTGCTCTTTGCCATCTGTCTGAGCCGCCTATTTGGAAGAAGCATGTCTGACTGGGCAAGGGCAACAAAGGAAACAAGAAACAAACGGGACCACATCAAATGCACACACTTCTGCCCACTCAAGGAAACCATCAACTGAATACTAAGACACCACAACGATTGGGAGAGGATGTTTGCAAACCACACATCGGACAAGGGGTGAAAAGCCCAAAGATACAATCAACTCGCACGTCTCCACAAGAAAAAAAACAAGCCAATGAAAACCTGGTCAAAAGATGGAAGCAGAGATTTCTCCGAAGAAGACAGAAAGAGGGCCAGTAGGAGCATGAAAACTTGTTCACCATCATGAAGTCTCAGGAAAATGCAAATCCAAACTGCAAGGCCATGGCAGCTCACTGTGGTCAGCATGGCTAGAAGGAAGCAGACAGGAAATAACAAGTGTCAGAGAGGAGGTGCAGAGAAGGGAAGCCTCCTGCACTGCTGGTGGGAGTGTAACCCGGTGCAGCCACGATGCCAAAGGTGTGGAACTGCCTCAGAAGTTTAAGTATCCATGTCCCGTATGACCCAGCTATTAATCTGCCGCTTGCTTATCCAAAACAGTCAGAAAGACTACCGCATAAAGACATGTGCATGGCTGTGTTCACCACAGTCTTACTCCGGATATCCAAGACTTGGAAAGCACCCTGGTGTCCAGCAAGGGATGATTGGAGAAGGAAGATGGGCTATAGCCACACAATGGTATACCACTCAGCCGGAACAAATGATGCAGTCCAGCCATTTGTGACCACCAGAATGGCTGTGAGGGTTTTAGGGGAAGTGTAACAAGCCCCAGTGAGAAATTCAAATACCATAGAATCTCACTTACAAGGAGAAGAAAAAGCAAGCACTAACCAACAGGTGGCACTGAACATTTGTATGCGGGCTCCCAGAGGCAAAGAGGGGCGGTGACGGAGGGTGAAAGAGAAGATTAGGCACAAGTGTGTGGTGAGGGCCTGTGATTAGTCTTACACTGGTGAAGATGATGTAAGCTACACAGAAGTCTAAAGCAATGAGGACGTGAATCTGGAAGTTATAGTACGTTCTAATGCAGGGTCATGGCTATAAATTCACCTCAAATCAAAAATCCAAAAAGGGGTCCAGAATGATGTCATAAAGCTTTGGGGGCAGAAAGAGTTTACAGAAGGTGAACTTCCAAGGATGGAAAATCACCTCCAAATGCTTACAGATGCTACAGAAAGGCAGACCATTCCAAATAGGTGAAGAGGAATACTACGAAGAGAACATGATCAGTCCTAAACCCATGAACGAACGGAAAATGTTACCGTCCATGATGTTATTACTAATCACCTTCACGAATAATCCAAACAGGCCCACGTCTTCCCAAGTTCAGGCAAAAGGTTGGTCCAAAAGTACAATTCAGGGCCGGCCCTGTGGTGGAGCAGGTAAGTGCCCACATTCCGCTTGGGCGGCCCGGGCCTCACTGTTTCACCTTACGAGTGCATATCACATTAGTAGTGTTAGGAAATATAGATTTCATGGTATGGTGCGGGCAGAGATCATAAATAAGCAGCAATTGTGAGGATACGTTATCAATACGCACAAGAAAAGGAACCATAAGAATATTACAATCTATGGAAGTATCTGGTACACTTCCCAAAGGCAGAAGGAAGGAAAACTTGTGACCTGCCAAGGTGGAATTGGCAGAGTGCCACGAGATGACACCATCATTGTGCATCAGAACATTCCCTGGGCAACTTCAACTTGTGAGGGAGTCCAGGACTTTTTCTGGGTAAGGTCCACCCATTTTGCCATCTACCCAAGATATAAGAGATAAAACCCAGGATAATCTTACAGGAGTGAAACCAGTGTCTAGAGAGAATGTAGGAGCCCTTTCGAAGTTCAAGGAGAAAGATAGAAACTGACAACAATTGCAGAAAAAGGAAAACTATCCTACCTAGACAGGGTGAGGAGTCAGACTGGTCTGAGATGGCTGTGAAACTCTGTGTGCACGGAGGTTGTCAGGACAACTTCGAATTTTGAGGTCGCTTATGACATCACGGTGAACATGTCCCCCAGGGTGGCCGCATGGTTACAGTCTGAGGATTGGCCTAGGCTAGGCTATTAAAGGGACAGATACCCAGAAACAGGTTTGGCAAACAGAAAGCAGGCACAGAAACTAGAAGAGATAAAACAGAGTCTGATGCAAGGGATAAGAAAGGAACCCTAGGCCACAAGTGAGAATAGAGGGACAGGCACGGAGAGGAGAACATTGTCATCTATTCAAGTCTATGGGGAGGTCATGCTGATTCAAGCTTGCAACTTCATTGGAAACAAGTGGCCGGACTTGGCGTTCATCACACCTACAGTGCCCTTGTGCCTTAAGCATAATGCAAAGTCAAGAAAGATGTCTTGAGGACATTGAAGAGAAGAATCGATGCCTCCTTTCCAAGGCCCATAGCATTCTTTGCAGGTCAGTCTCTTTTTCCGAAGCTCTGGTGTCACGTGGGCCCACTGGGCACATGGTAATGTGTCCCAAGAGATGTCTTGGAAGCCTTGAAGGAATGGAGCCCTGTCACGCTTGGGGTATGTCTCTTTGTTTGGAAGTGCTCTACAAGGGTGCTGAAAAGCACCCTCTTCCACAGGGCTTCGTTCCTTCGTGAAGGCTGCCCTCCCAGGCTAGTGTGCTCTGTTTGCCTCCATCGAAATTCTCTCCCCCTACCTCTTGCCGTAGAAGGATTATTGATTATGTGTTTTGACACCATATGTAAGGAAGTTGCACGAAAATTAGAACTTTACAGTTGTGTTTCAAGAAAAATAAACAGGCCAGGGTAGAGGATGTAGGGCAAACAAATGGCACACCCTATAAAAATTAAGTAAGCCCGTATCTGGACGGAATCTAGGGGAACGTTCAAGGATCAGGGGTCAAGTTCGAAACTTCCCAAATCCGGAAAAGAGACAGAAAAATATCTTTCCTGGAGAGTGGAATTCATCCGATTTGTCTAAGTTGTCTTGGAAACATTGTGTCCGTGAAGGGGGTTGCCAGGACCACCTCGAATTTGGAGTTTCTGATCTCAGGATGTCAAACCAACCCACATGACCACGTGTTCTCAGTGCTTAGTTTGACCTTGGCTAGGGTAGCCAAGAGTCCTACAAGTGACCGGTGCAAATTCAAGGACAACAACCAAGAGTCACGAAAGCACTCACACCTCACCCTAGAGAACATACAGCGATTAAAGAAATACAAACTAATCCCTTGGAATGAAGGAGAACGGACTGATAAGCATGTCTAAGGGAGATAGCTGAGAAAGACCATGACGAGTATACTATGGAAAAGAAAAAGAGGACCCAGAAAATGGAAGGTGAACAGAAATCACACCTGAATTATCCACAATGAAAGATGATGTCCGTCTTTAGACAGACTCTGCTGGAACGTTTGAAAGTCAGAGAAATTCACAAGGCAAAAAACGGCAGCGAAGGTCAAGCATGGGCTAACTGGGAAGGGTGAGTTATGAGACTGCTCCAAGCAGGCTCTGAAACCTGTATCCAGGAAGCATGCTGGACCTCAGAGACACAATTATGACAAATCCTCTGACATCACAATGGACCCGAAAAACAACCTAGCCTCATCTACACAGTGCTAGAGTTGGGCTCACTAGTATATTTAACTCCCATTGCACTCAACTGCACGTTGCCACTGAACATGTAAGTGGCCGGCCGGTGGTGCAGTGGTGAGGTCCGCACCTTCTGGGTCTGTGGCCCAGTATGGGCTGGGTGGAATCCTCGGTTTGGGCCTCCTCACCACTGCTTCAGTTGTTCTGGTGCAGGCGTCCGAGGTAGAGTAGAGGCAGATGGGAAGGGACGTTGGACAGGGCCAGACTTCCACAGCAAATACAGGAGCATTGCCAGCAGATGTGAGCACAGCAATGCACTTGTGCCAAAACAAAACCAATTAAAAGTTGCAAAGAACAGAAAAACTGAAGCTAAGGAAAAAAAAAACAAAAAAACAGGAGCTTGCCATTACGAAGAATAGGATCTCTGTGAATAACCTTAGCAAAACAGGTGAATTCTATGTTAATTCAAAAACTAGCAAACCTTTGGGGAAAGAAACTCAAGAAGACACAAGAAAAAAAAAGATATCGAGGGATCTAGGAATGGAAGGATTAACACACTTGAAAGGTTCATACCGCAGTAAGGAATCTCTGGATTCCATGCAATCCCAGTCAAAGTTGCAGCAGTATTTGCCACAGAGAAGAAGAGAGAATCCTAAAGTTTCTGGCCAGCAACACGAGACCCTGACTAGGCAAAGGAATCCTCAGGAAAACGAACAAAGCAGCACGTGTCACAATTTCTGATTTCAACATAGAGGACGAAGCGCGAGGTACCGAAACGGCACAGTCTGGGCCCCAAAACAGGCATGAAGACCCATGCAAAACAATTGAGAGCCCAGAGCCCAACTCAAACTTACATGGACAGCCCATTTTGGACCAGGGAGCCAAGTGGAGACAGCGGAGAAAGGAGAGTCTCTACAATAAACGGTGCTGGGAAGCCTGCACAGCCACATGGAACACAACGAGAGTACACCATGATGTTACACCTGGCACACACACCACCTGAAGTGGATTAAAGCCTTGAATGGCAGACTTGAAACCGTGAACCTTGTAGGAGAAGACCTAGGCAGAGTGCTCTTTGCCATCTGTCTGAGCCGCCTATTTGGAAGAAGCATGTCTGACTGGGCAAGGGCAACAAAGGAAACAAGAAACAAACGGGACCACATCAAATGCACACACTTCTGCCCACTCAAGGAAACCATCAACTGAATACTAAGACACCACAACAATTGGGAGAGGATGTTTGCAAACCACACATCGGACAAGGGGTGAAAAGCCCAAAGATACAATCAACTCGCACGTCTCCACAAGAAAAAAAACAAGCCAATGAAAACCTGGTCAAAAGATGGAAGCAGAGATTTCTCCGAAGAAGACAGAAAGAGGGCCAGTAGGTGCATGAAAACTTGTTCACCATCATGAAGTCTCAGGAAAATGCAAATCCAAACTGCAAGGCCATGGCAGCTCACTGTGGTCAGCATGGCTAGAAGGAAGCAGACAGGAAATAACAAGTGTCAGAGAGGAGGTGGAGAGAAGGGAAGCCTCCTGCACTGCTGGTGGGAGTGTAACCCGGTGCAGCCACGATGCCAAAGGTGTGGAACTGCCTCAGAAATTTAAGTATCCATGTCCCGTATGACCCAGCTATTAATCTGCCGCTTGCTTATCCAAAAAAGTCAGAAAGACTACCGCATAAAGACATGTGCATGGCTGTGTTCACCACAGTCTTACTCCGGATATCCAAGACTTGGAAAGCACCCTGGTGTCCAGCAAGGGATGATTGGAGAAGGAAGATGGGCTATAGCCACACAATGGTATACCACTCAGCCGGAACAAATGATGCAGTCCAGCCATTTGTGACCACCAGAATGGCTGTGAGGGTTTTAGGGGAAGTGTAACAAGCCCCAGTGAGAAATTCAAATACCATAGAATCTCACTTACAAGGAGAAGAAAAAGCAAGCACTAACCAACAGGTGGCACTGAACATTTGTATGCGGGCTCCCAGAGGCAAAGAGGGGCGGTGACGGAGGGTGAAAGAGAAGATTAGGCACAAGTGTGTGGTGAGGGCCTGTGATTAGTCTTACACTGGTGAAGATGATGTAAGCTACACAGAAGTCTAAAGCAATGAGGACGTGAATCTGGAAGTTATAGTACGTTCTAATGCAGGGTCATGGCTATAAATTCACCTCAAATCAAAAATCCAAAAAGGGGTCCAGAATGATGTCATAAAGCTTTGGGGGCAGAAAGAGTTTACAGAAGGTGAACTTCCAAGGATGGAAAATCACCTCCAAATGCTTACAGATGCTACAGAAAGGCAGACCATTCCAAATAGGTGAAGAGGAATACTACGAAGAGAACATGATCAGTCCTAAACCCATGAACGAACGGAAAATGTTACCGTCCATGATGTTATTACTAATCACCTTCACGAATAATCCAAACAGGCCCACGTCTTCCCAAGTTCAGGCAAAAGGTTGGTCCAAAAGTACAATTCAGGGCCGGCCCTGTGGTGGAGCAGGTAAGTGCCCACATTCCGCTTGGGCGGCCCGGGCCTCACTGTTTCACCTTACGAGTGCATATCACATTAGTAGTGTTAGGAAATATAGATTTCATGGTATGGTGCGGGCAGAGATCATAAATAAGCAGCAATTGTGAGGATACGTTATCAATACGCACAAGAAAAGGAACCATAAGAATATTACAATCTATGGAAGTATCTGGTACACTTCCCAAAGGCAGAAGGAAGGAAAACTTGTGACCTGCCAAGGTGGAATTGGCAGAGTGCCACGAGATGACACCATCATTGTGCATCAGAACATTCCCTGGGCAACTTCAACTTGTGAGGGAGTCCAGGACTTTTTCTGGGTAAGGTCCACCCATTTTGCCATCTACCCAAGATATAAGAGATAAAACCCAGGATAATCTTACAGGAGTGAAACCAGTGTCTAGAGAGAATGTAGGAGCCCTTTCGAAGTTCAAGGAGAAAGATAGAAACTGACAACAATTGCAGAAAAAGGAAAACTATCCTACCTAGACAGGGTGAGGAGTCAGACTGGTCTGAGATGGCTGTGAAACTCTGTGTGCACGGAGGTTGTCAGGACAACTTCGAATTTTGAGGTCGCTTATGACATCACGGTGAACATGTCCCCCAGGGTGGCCGCATGGTTACAGTCTGAGGATTGGCCTAGGCTAGGCTATTAAAGGGACAGATACCCAGAAACAGGTTTGGCAAACAGAAAGCAGGCACAGAAACTAGAAGAGATAAAACAGAGTCTGATGCAAGGGATAAGAAAGGAACCCTAGGCCACAAGTGAGAATAGAGGGACAGGCACGGAGAGGAGAACATTGTCATCTATTCAAGTCTATGGGGAGGTCATGCTGATTCAAGCTTGCAACTTCATTGGAAACAAGTGGCCGGACTTGGCGTTCATCACACCTACAGTGCCCTTGTGCCTTAAGCATAATGCAAAGTCAAGAAAGATGTCTTGAGGACATTGAAGAGAAGAATCGATGCCTCCTTTCCAAGGCCCATAGCATTCTTTGCAGGTCAGTCTCTTTTTCCGAAGCTCTGGTGTCACGTGGGCCCACTGGGCACATGGTAATGTGTCCCAAGAGATGTCTTGGAAGCCTTGAAGGAATGGAGCCCTGTCACGCTTGGGGTATGTCTCTTTGTTTGGAAGTGCTCTACAAGGGTGCTGAAAAGCACCCTCTTCCACAGGGCTTCGTTCCTTCGTGAAGGCTGCCCTCCCAGGCTAGTGTGCTCTGTTTGCCTCCATCGAAATTCTCTCCCCCTACCTCTTGCCGTAGAAGGATTATTGATTATGTGTTTTGACACCATATGTAAGGAAGTTGCACGAAAATTAGAACTTTACAGTTGTGTTTCAAGAAAAATAAACAGGCCAGGGTAGAGGATGTAGGGCAAACAAATGGCACACCCTATAAAAATTAAGTAAGCCCGTATCTGGACGGAATCTAGGGGAACGTTCAAGGATCAGGGGTCAAGTTCGAAACTTCCCAAATCCGGAAAAGAGACAGAAAAATATCTTTCCTGGAGAGTGGAATTCATCCGATTTGTCTAAGTTGTCTTGGAAACATTGTGTCCGTGAAGGGGGTTGCCAGGACCACCTCGAATTTGGAGTTTCTGATCTCAGGATGTCAAACCAACCCACATGACCACGTGTTCTCAGTGCTTAGTTTGACCTAGGCTAGGGTAGCCAAGAGTCCTACAAGTGACCGGTGCAAATTCAAGGACAACAACCAAGAGTCACGAAAGCACTCACACCTCACCCTAGAGAACATACAGCGATTAACGAAATACAAACTAATCCCTTGGAATGAAGGAGAACGGACTGATAAGCATGTCTAAGGGAGATAGCTGAGAAAGACCATGACGAGTATACTATGGAAAAGAAAAAGAGGACCCAGAAAATGGAAGGTGAACAGAAATCACACCTGAATTATCCACAATGAAAGATGATGTCCGTCTTTAGACAGACTCTGCTGGAACGTTTGAAAGTCAGAGAAATTCACAAGCCGAAAAACGGCAGCGAAGGTCAAGCATGGGCTAACTGGGAAGGGTGAGTTATGAGACTGCTCCAAGCAGGCTCTGAAACCTGTATCCAGGAAGCATGCTGGACCTCAGAGACACAATTATGACAAATCCTCTGACATCACAATGGACCCGAAAAACAACCTAGCCTCATCTACACAGTGCTAGAGTTGGGCTCACTAGTATATTTAACTCCCGTTGCACTCAACTGCACGTTGCCACTGAACATGTAAGTGGCCGGCCGGTGGTGCAGTGGTGAGGTCCGCACCTTCTGGGTCTGTGGCCCAGTATGGGCTGGGTGGAATCCTCGGTTTGGGCCTCCTCACCACTGCTTCAGTTGTTCTGGTGCAGGCGTCCGAGGTAGAGTAGAGGCAGATGGGAAGGGACGTTGGACAGGGCCAGACTTCCACAGCAAATACAGGAGCATTGCCAGCAGATGTGAGCACAGCAATGCACTTGTGCCAAAACAAAACCAATTAAAAGTTGCAAAGAACAGAAAAACTGAAGCTAAGGAAAAAAAAAACAAAAAAACAGGAGCTTGCCATTACGAAGAATAGGATCTCTGTGAATAACCTTAGCAAAACAGGTGAATTCTATGTTAATTCAAAAACTAGCAAACCTTTGGGGAAAGAAACTCAAGAAGACACAAGAAAAAAAAAGATATCGAGGGATCGAGGAATGGAAGGATTAACACACTTGAAAGGTTCATACCGCAGTAAGGAATCTCTGGATTCCATGCAATCCCAGTCAAAGTTGCAGCAGTATTTGCCACAGAGAAGAAGAGAGAATCCTAAAGTTTCTGGCCAGCAACACGAGACCCTGACTAGGCAAAGGAATCCTCAGGAAAACGAACAAAGCAGCACGTGTCACAATTTCTGATTTCAACATAGAGGACGAAGCGCGAGGTACCGAAACGGCACAGTCTGGGCCCCAAAACAGGCATGAAGACCCATGCAAAACAATTGAGAGCCCAGAGCCCAACTCAAACTTACATGGACAGCCCATTTTGGACCAGGGAGCCAAGTGGAGACAGCGGAGAAAGGAGAGTCTCTACAATAAACGGTGCTGGGAAGCCTGCACAGCCACATGGAACACAACGAGAGTACACCATGATGTTACACCTGGCACACACACCACCTGAAGTGGATTAAAGCCTTGAATGGCAGACTTGAAACCGTGAACCTTGTAGGAGAAGACCTAGGCAGAGTGCTCTTTGCCATCTGTCTGAGCCGCCTATTTGGAAGAAGCATGTCTGACTGGGCAAGGGCAACAAAGGAAACAAGAAACAAACGGGACCACATCAAATGCACACACTTCTGCCCACTCAAGGAAACCATCAACTGAATACTAAGACACCACAACGATTGGGAGAGGATGTTTGCAAACCACACATCGGACAAGGGGTGAAAAGCCCAAAGATACAATCAACTCGCACGTCTCCACAAGAAAAAAAACAAGCCAATGAAAACCTGGTCAAAAGATGGAAGCAGAGATTTCTCCGAAGAAGACAGAAAGAGGGCCAGTAGGTGCATGAAAACTTGTTCACCATCATGAAGTCTCAGGAAAATGCAAATCCAAACTGCAAGGCCATGGCAGCTCACTGTGGTCAGCATGGCTAGAAGGAAGCAGACAGGAAATAACAAGTGTCAGAGAGGAGGTGGAGAGAAGGGAAGCCTCCTGCACTGCTGGTGGGAGTGTAACCCGGTGCAGCCACGATGCCAAAGGTGTGGAACTGCCTCAGAAATTTAAGTATCCATGTCCCGTATGACCCAGCTATTAATCTGCCGCTTGCTTATCCAAAAAAGTCAGAAAGACTACCGCATAAAGACATGTGCATGGCTGTGTTCACCACAGTCTTACTCCTGATATCCAAGACTTGGAAAGCACCCTGGTGTCCAGCAAGGGATGATTGGAGAAGGAAGATGGGCTATAGCCACACAATGGTATACCACTCAGCCGGAACAAATGATGCAATCCAGCCATTTGTGACCACCAGAATGGCTGTGAGGGTTTTAGGGGAAGTGTAACAAGCCCCAGGGAGAAATTCAAATACCATAGAATCTCACTTACAAGGAGAAGAAAAAGCAAGCACTAACCAACAGGTGGCACTGAACATTTGTATGCGGGCTCCCAGAGGCAAAGAGGGGCGGTGACGGAGGGTGAAAGAGAAGATTAGGCACAAGTGTGTGGTGAGGGCCTGTGATTAGTCTTACACTGGTGAAGATGATGTAAGCTACACAGAAGTCTAAAGCAATGAGGACGTGAATCTGGAAGTTATAGTACGTTCTAATGCAGGGTCATGGCTATAAATTCACCTCAAATCAAAAATCCAAAAAGGGGTCCAGAATGATGTCATAAAGCTTTGGGGGCGGAAAGAGTTTACAGAAGGTGAACTTCCAAGGATGGAAAATCACCTCCAAATGCTTACAGATGCTACAGAAAGGCAGACCATTCCAAATAGGTGAAGAGGAATACTACGAAGAGAACATGATCAGTCCTAAACCCATGAACGAACGGAAAATGTTACCGTCCATGATGTTATTACTAATCACCTTCACGAATAATCCAAACAGGCCCACGTCTTCCCGAGTTCAGGCAAAAGGTTGGTCCAAAAGTACAATTCAGGGCCGGCCCTGTGGTGGAGCAGGTAAGTGCCCACATTCCGCTTGGGCGGCCCGGGCCTCACTGTTTCACATTACGAGTGCATATCACATTAGTAGTGTTAGGAAATATAGATTTCATGGTATGGTGCGGGCAGAGATCACAAATAAGCAGCAATTGTGAGGATACGTTATCAATACGCACAAGAAAAGGAACCATAAGAATATTACAATCTATGGAAGTATCTGGTACACTTCCCAAAGGCAGAAGGAAGGAAAACTTGTGACCTGCCAAGGTGGAATTGGCAGAGTGCCACGAGATGACACCATCATTGTGCATCAGAACATTCCCTGGGCAACTTCAACTTGTGAGGGAGTCCAGGACTTTTTCTGGGTAAGGTCCACCCATTTTGCCATCTACCCAAGATATAAGAGATAAAACCCAGGATAATCTTACAGGAGTGAAACCAGTGTCTAGAGAGAATGTAGGAGCCCTTTCGAAGTTCAAGGAGAAAGATAGAAACTGACAACAATTGCAGAAAAAGGAAAACTATCCTACCTAGACAGGGTGAGGAGTCAGACTGGTCTGAGATGGCTGTGAAACTCTGTGTGCACGGAGGTTGTCAGGACAACTTCGAATTTTGAGGTCGCTTATGACATCACGGTGAACATGTCCCCCAGGGTGGCCGCATGGTTACAGTCTGAGGATTGGCCTAGGCTAGGCTATTAAAGGGACAGATACCCAGAAACAGGTTTGGCAAACAGAAAGCAGGCACAGAAACTAGAAGAGATAAAACAGAGTCTGATGCAAGGGATAAGAAAGGAACCCTAGGCCACAAGTGAGAATAGAGGGACAGGCACGGAGAGGAGAACATTGTCATCTATTCAAGTCTATGGGGAGGTCATGCTGATTCAAGCTTGCAACTTCATTGGAAACAAGTGGCCGGACTTGGCGTTCATCACACCTACAGTGCCCTTGTGCCTTAAGCATAATGCAAAGTCAAGAAAGATGTCTTGAGGACATTGAAGAGAAGAATCGATGCCTCCTTTCCAAGGCCCATAGCATTCTTTGCAGGTCAGTCTCTTTTTCCGAAGCTCTGGTGTCACGTGGGCCCACTGGGCACATGGTAATGTGTCCCAAGAGATGTCTTGGAAGCCTTGAAGGAATGGAGCCCTGTCACGCTTGGGGTATGTCTCTTTGTTTGGAAGTGCTCTACAAGGGTGCTGAAAAGCACCCTCTTCCACAGGGCTTCGTTCCTTCGTGAAGGCTGCCCTCCCAGGCTAGTGTGCTCTGTTTGCCTCCATCGAAATTCTCTCCCCCTACCTCTTGCCGTAGAAGGATTATTGATTATGTGTTTTGACACCATATGTAAGGAAGTTGCACGAAAATTAGAACTTTACAGTTGTGTTTCAAGAAAAATAAACAGGCCAGGGTAGAGGATGTAGGGCAAACAAATGGCACACCCTATAAAAATTAAGTAAGCCCGTATCTGGACGGAATCTAGGGGAACGTTCAAGGATCAGGGGTCAAGTTCGAAACTTCCCAAATCCGGAAAAGAGACAGAAAAATATCTTTCCTGGAGAGTGGAATTCATCCGATTTGTCTAAGTTGTCTTGGAAACATTGTGTCCGTGAAGGGGGTTGCCAGGACCACCTCGAATTTGGAGTTTCTGATCTCAGGATGTCAAACCAACCCACATGACCACGTGTTCTCAGTGCTTAGTTTGACCTAGGCTAGGGTAGCCAAGAGTCCTACAAGTGACCGGTGCAAATTCAAGGACAACAACCAAGAGTCACGAAAGCACTCACACCTCACCCTAGAGAACATACAGCGATTAAAGAAATACAAACTAATCCCTTGGAATGAAGGAGAACGGACTGATAAGCATGTCTAAGGGAGATAGCTGAGAAAGACCATGACGAGTATACTATGGAAAAGAAAAAGAGGACCCAGAAAATGGAAGGTGAACAGAAATCACACCTGAATTATCCACAATGAAAGATGATGTCCGTCTTTAGACAGACTCTGCTGGAACGTTTGAAAGTCAGAGAAATTCACAAGGCAAAAAACGGCAGCGAAGGTCAAGCATGGGCTAACTGGGAAGGGTGAGTTATGAGACTGCTCCAAGCAGGCTCTGAAACCTGTATCCAGGAAGCATGCTGGACCTCAGAGACACAATTATGACAAATCCTCTGACATCACAATGGACCCGAAAAACAACCTAGCCTCATCTACACAGTGCTAGAGTTGGGCTCACTAGTATATTTAACTCCCGTTGCACTCAACTGCACGTTGCCACTGAACATGTAAGTGGCCGGCCGGTGGTGCAGTGGTGAGGTCCGCACCTTCTGGGTCTGTGGCCCAGTATGGGCTGGGTGGAATCCTCGGTTTGGGCCTCCTCACCACTGCTTCAGTTGTTCTGGTGCAGGCGTCCGAGGTAGAGTAGAGGCAGATGGGAAGGGACGTTGGACAGGGCCAGACTTCCACAGCAAATACAGGAGCATTGCCAGCAGATGTGAGCACAGCAATGCACTTGTGCCAAAACAAAACCAATTAAAAGTTGCAAAGAATAGAAAAACTGAAGCTAAGGAAAAAAAAAAAAAAAAAAACAGGAGCTTGCCATTACGAAGAATAGGATCTCTGTGAATAACCTTAGCAAAACAGGTGAATTCTATGTTAATTCAAAAACTAGCAAACCTTTGGGGAAAGAAACTCAAGAAGACACAAGAAAAAAAAAGATATCGAGGGATCTAGGAATGGAAGGATTAACACACTTGAAAGGTTCATACCGCAGTAAGGAATCTCTGGATTCCATGCAATCCCAGTCAAAGTTGCAGCAGTATTTGCCACAGAGAAGAAGAGAGAATCCTAAAGTTTCTAGCCAGCAACACGAGACCCTGACTAGGCAAAGGAATCCTCAGGAAAACGAACAAAGCAGCACGTGTCACAATTTCTGATTTCAACATAGAGGACGAAGCGCTAGGTACCGAAACGGCACAGTCTGGGCCCCAAAACAGGCATGAAGACCCATGCAAAACAATTGAGAGCCCAGAGCCCAACTCAAACTTACATGGACAGCCCATTTTGGACCAGGGAGCCAAGTGGAGACAGCGGAGAAAGGAGAGTCTCTACAATAAACGGTGCTGGGAAGCCTGCACAGCCACATGGAACACAACGAGAGTACGCCATGATGTTACACCTGGCACACACACCACCTGAAATGGATTAAAGCCTTGAATGGCAGACTTGAAACCGTGAACCTTGTAGGAGAAGACCTAGGCAGAGTGCTCTTTGCCATCTGTCTGAGCCGCCTATTTGGAAGAAGCATGTCTGACTGGGCAAGGGCAACAAAGGAAACAAGAAACAAACGGGACCACATCAAATGCACACACTTCTGCCCACTCAAGGAAACCATCAACTGAATACTAAGACACCACAACAATTGGGAGAGGATGTTTGCAAACCACACATCGGACAAGGGGTGAAAAGCCCAAAGATACAATCAACTCGCACGTCTCCACAAGAAAAAAAACAAGCCAATGAAAACCTGGTCAAAAGATGGAAGCAGAGATTTCTCCGAAGAAGACAGAAAGAGGGCCAGTAGGTGCATGAAAACTTGTTCACCATCATGAAGTCTCAGGAAAATGCAAATCCAAACTGCAAGGCCATGGCAGCTCACTGTGGTCAGCATGGCTAGAAGGAAGCAGACAGGAAATAACAAGTGTCAGAGAGGAGGTGCAGAGAAGGGAAGCCTCCTGCACTGCTGGTGGGAGTGTAACCCGGTGCAGCCACGATGCCAAAGGTGTGGAACTGCCTCAGAAGTTTAAGTATCCATGTCCCGTATGACCCAGCTATTAATCTGCCGCTTGCTTATCCAAAACAGTCAGAAAGACTACCGCATAAAGACATGTGCATGGCTGTGTTCACCACAGTCTTACTCCTGATATCCAAGACTTGGAAAGCACCCTGGTGTCCAGCAAGGGATGATTGGAGAAGGAAGATGGGCTATAGCCACACAATGGTATACCGGAACAAATGATGCAATCCAGCCGTTTGTGACCACCAGAATGGCTGTGAGGGTTTTAGGGGAAGTGTAACAAGCCCCAGTGAGAAATTCAAATACCATAGAATCTCACTTACAAGGCGAAGAAAAAGCAAGCACTAACCAACAGGTGGCACTGAACATTTGTATGCGGGCTCCCAGAGGCAAAGAGGGGCGGTGACGGAGGGTGAAAGAGAAGATTAGGCACAAGTGTGTGGTGAGGGCCTGTGATTAGTCTTACACTGGTGAAGATGATGTAAGCTACACAGAAGTCTAAAGCAATGAGGATGTGAATCTGGAAGTTATAGTACGTTCTAATGCAGGGTCATGGCTATAAATTCACCTCAAATCAAAAATCCAAAAAGGGGTCCAGAATGATGTCATAAAGCTTTGGGGGCGGAAAGAGTTTACAGAAGGTGAACTTCCAAGGATGGAAAATCACCTCCAAATGCTTACAGATGCTACAGAAAGGCAGACCATTCCAAATAGGTGAAGAGGAATACTACGAAGAGAACATGATCAGTCCTAAACCCATGAACGAACGGAAAATGTTACTGTCCATGATGTTATTACTAATCACCTTCACGAATAATCCAAACAGGCCCACGTCTTCCCAAGTTCAGGCAAAAGGTTGGTCCAAAAGTACAATTCAGGGCCGGCCCTGTGGTGGAGCAGGTAAGTGCCCACATTCTGCTTGGGCGGCCCGGGCCTCACTGTTTCACATTACGAGTGCATATCACATTAGTAGTGTTAGGAAATATAGATTTCATGGTATGGTGCGGGCAGAGATCATAAATAAGCAGCAATTGTGAGGATACGTTATCAATACGCACAAGAAAAGGAACCATAAGAATATTACAATCTATGGAAGTATCTGGTACACTTCCCAAAGGCAGAAGGAAGGAAAACTTGTGACCTGCCAAGGTGGAATTGGCAGAGTGCCACGAGATGACACCATCATTGTGCATCAGAACATTCCCTGGGCAACTTCAACTTGTGAGGGAGTCCAGGACTTTTTCTGGGTAAGGTCCACCCATTTTGCCATCTACCCAAGATATAAGAGATAAAACCCAGGATAATCTTACAGGAGTGAAACCAGTGTCTAGAGAGAATGTAGGAGCCCTTTCGAAGTTCAAGGAGAAAGATAGAAACTGACAACAATTGCAGAAAAAGGAAAACTATCCTACCTAGACAGGGTGAGGAGTCAGACTGGTCTGAGATGGCTGTGAAACTCTGTGTGCACGGAGGTTGTCAGGACAACTTCGAATTTTGAGGTCGCTTATGACATCACGGTGAACATGTCCCCCAGGGTGGCCGCATGGTTACAGTCTGAGGATTGGCCTAGGCTAGGCTATTAAAGGGACAGATACCCAGAAACAGGTTTGGCAAACAGAAAGCAGGCACAGAAACTAGAAGAGATAAAACAGAGTCTGATGCAAGGGATAAGAAAGGAACCCTAGGCCACAAGTGAGAATAGAGGGACAGGCACGGAGAGGAGAACATTGTCATCTATTCAAGTCTATGGGGAGGTCATGCTGATTCAAGCTTGCAACTTCATTGGAAACAAGTGGCCGGACTTGGCGTTCATCACACCTACAGTGCCCTTGTGCCTTAAGCATAATGCAAAGTCAAGAAAGATGTCTTGAGGACATTGAAGAGAAGAATCGATGCCTCCTTTCCAAGGCCCATAGCATTCTTTGAAGGTCAGTCTCTTTTTCCGAAGCTCTGGTGTCACGTGGGCCCACTGGGCACATGGTAATGTGTCCCAAGAGATGTCTTGGAAGCCTTGAAGGAATGGAGCCCTGTCACGCTTGGGGTATGTCTCTTTGTTTGGAAGTGCTCTACAAGGGTGCTGAAAAGCACCCTCTTCCACAGGGCTTCGTTCCTTCGTGAAGGCTGCCCTCCCAGGCTAGTGTGCTCTGTTTGCCTCCATCGAAATTCTCTCCCCCTACCTCTTGCCGTAGAAGGATTATTGATTATGTGTTTTGACACCATATGTAAGGAAGTTGCACGAAAATTAGAACTTTACAGTTGTGTTTCAAGAAAAATAAACAGGCCAGGGTAGAGGATGTAGGGCAAACAAATGGCACACCCTATAAAAATTAAGTAAGCCCGTATCTGGACGGAATCTAGGGGAACGTTCAAGGATCAGGGGTCAAGTTCGAAACTTCCCAAATCCGGAAAAGAGACAGAAAAATATCTTTCCTGGAGAGTGGAATTCATCCGATTTGTCTAAGTTGTCTTGGAAACATTGTGTCCGTGAAGGGGGTTGCCAGGACCACCTCGAATTTGGAGTTTCTGATCTCAGGATGTCAAACCAACCCACATGACCACGTGTTCTCAGTGCTTAGTTTGACCTAGGCTAGGGTAGCCAAGAGTCCTACAAGTGACCGGTGCAAATTCAAGGACAACAACCAAGAGTCACGAAAGCACTCACACCTCACCCTAGAGAACATACAGCGATTAAAGAAATACAAACTAATCCCTTGGAATGAAGGAGAACGGACTGATAAGCATGTCTAAGGGAGATAGCTGAGAAAGACCATGACGAGTATACTATGGAAAAGAAAAAGAGGACCCAGAAAATGGAAGGTGAACAGAAATCACACCTGAATTATCCACAATGAAAGATGATGTCCGTCTTTAGACAGACTCTGCTGGAACGTTTGAAAGTCAGAGAAATTCACAAGGCAAAAAACGGCAGCGAAGGTCAAGCATGGGCTAACTGGGAAGGGTGAGTTATGAGACTGCTCCAAGCAGGCTCTGAAACCTGTATCCAGGAAGCATGCTGGACCTCAGAGACACAATTATGACAAATCCTCTGACATCACAATGGACCCGAAAAACAACCTAGCCTCATCTACACAGTGCTAGAGTTGGGCTCACTAGTATATTTAACTCCCGTTGCACTCAACTGCACGTTGCCACTGAACATGTAAGTGGCCGGCCGGTGGTGCAGTGGTGAGGTCCGCACCTTCTGGGTCTGTGGCCCAGTATGGGCTGGGTGGAATCCTCGGTTTGGGCCTCCTCACCACTGCTTCAGTTGTTCTGGTGCAGGCGTCCGAGGTAGAGTAGAGGCAGATGGGAAGGGACGTTGGACAGGGCCAGACTTCCACAGCAAATACAGGAGCATTGCCAGCAGATGTGAGCACAGCAATGCACTTGTGCCAAAACAAAACCAATTAAAAGTTGCAAAGAATAGAAAAACTGAAGCTAAGGAAAAAAAAAACAAAAAAACAGGAGCTTGCCATTACGAAGAATAGGATCTCTGTGAATAACCTTAGCAAAACAGGTGAATTCTATGTTAATTCAAAAACTAGCAAACCCTTGGGGAAAGAAACTCAAGAAGACACAAGAAAAAAAAAAGATATCGAGGGATCTAGGAATGGAAGGATTAACACACTTGAAAGGTTCATACCGCAGTAAGGAATCTCTGGATTCCATGCAATCCCAGTCAAAGTTGCAGCAGTATTTGCCACAGAGAAGAAGAGAGAATCCTAAAGTTTCTAGCCAGCAACACGAGACCCTGACTAGGCAAAGGAATCCTCAGGAAAACGAACAAAGCAGCACGTGTCACAATTTCTGATTTCAACATAGAGGACGAAGCGCGAGGTACCGAAACGGCACAGTCTGGGCCCCAAAGCAGGCATGAAGACCCATGCAAAACAATTGAGAGCCCAGAGCCCAACTCAAACTTACATGGACAGCCCATTTTGGACCAGGGAGCCAAGTGGAGACAGCGGAGAAAGGAGAGTCTCTACAATAAACGGTGCTGGGAAGCCTGCACAGCCACATGGAACACAACGAGAGTACACCATGATGTTACACCTGGCACACACACCACCTGAAGTGGATTAAAGCCTTGAATGGCAGACTTGAAACCGTGAACCTTGTAGGAGAAGACCTAGGCAGAGTGCTCTTTGCCATCTGTCTGAGCCGCCTATTTGGAAGAAGCATGTCTGACTGGGCAAGGGCAACAAAGGAAACAAGAAACAAACGGGACCACATCAAATGCACACACTTCTGCCCACTCAAGGAAACCATCAACTGAATACTAAGACACC
Organism: Equus asinus; assembly: GCF_041296235.1. Classification (NCBI taxonomy): domain Eukaryota; kingdom Metazoa; phylum Chordata; class Mammalia; order Perissodactyla; family Equidae; genus Equus; species Equus asinus. The sequence continues at coordinate 8,574,432 of NC_091813.1, read as the reverse complement.
ACAACAATTGGGAGAGGATGTTTGCAAACCACACATCGGACAAGGGGTGAAAAGCCCAAAGATACAATCAACTCGCACGTCTCCACAAGAAAAAAAACAAGCCAATGAAAACCTGGTCAAAAGATGGAAGCAGAGATTTCTCCGAAGAAGACAGAAAGAGGGCCAGTAGGTGCATGAAAACTTGTTCACCATCATGAAGTCTCAGGAAAATGCAAATCCAAACTGCAAGGCCATGGCAGCTCACTGTGGTCAGCATGGCTAGAAGGAAGCAGACAGGAAATAACAAGTGTCAGAGAGGAGGTGCAGAGAAGGGAAGCCTCCTGCACTGCTGGTGGGAGTGTAACCCGGTGCAGCCACGATGCCAAAGGTGTGGAACTGCCTCAGAAGTTTAAGTATCCATGTCCCGTATGACCCAGCTATTAATCTGCCGCTTGCTTATCCAAAACAGTCAGAAAGACTACCGCATAAAGACATGTGCATGGCTGTGTTCACCACAGTCTTACTCCGGATATCCAAGACTTGGAAAGCACCCTGGTGTCCAGCAAGGGATGATTGGAGAAGGAAGATGGGCTATAGCCACACAATGGTATACCACTCAGCCGGAACAAATGATGCAATCCAGCCGTTTGTGACCACCAGAATGGCTGTGAGGGTTTTAGGGGAAGTGTAACAAGCCCCAGTGAGAAATTCAAATACCATAGAATCTCACTTACAAGGCGAAGAAAAAGCAAGCACTAACCAACAGGTGGCACTGAACATTTGTATGCGGGCTCCCAGAGGCAAAGAGGGGCGGTGACGGAGGGTGAAAGAGAAGATTAGGCACAAGTGTGTGGTGAGGGCCTGTGATTAGTCTTACACTGGTGAAGATGATGTAAGCTACACAGAAGTCTAAAGCAATGAGGATGTGAATCTGGAAGTTATAGTACGTTCTAATGCAGGGTCATGGCTATAAATTCACCTCAAATCAAAAATCCAAAAAGGGGTCCAGAATGATGTCATAAAGCTTTGGGGGCGGAAAGAGTTTACAGAAGGTGAACTTCCAAGGATGGAAAATCACCTCCAAATGCTTACAGATGCTACAGAAAGGCAGACCATTCCAAATAGGTGAAGAGGAATACTACGAAGAGAACATGATCAGTCCTAAACCCATGAACGAACGGAAAATGTTACCGTCCATGATGTTATTACTAATCACCTTCACGAATAATCCAAACAGGCCCACGTCTTCCCAAGTTCAGGCAAAAGGTTGGTCCAAAAGTACAATTCAGGGCCGGCCCTGTGGTGGAGCAGGTAAGTGCCCACATTCCGCTTGGGCGGCCCGGGCCTCACTGTTTCACATTACGAGTGCATATCACATTAGTAGTGTTAGGAAATATAGATTTCATGGTATGGTGCGGGCAGAGATCATAAATAAGCAGCAATTGTGAGGATACGTTATCAATACGCACAAGAAAAGGAACCATAAGAATATTACAATCTATGGAAGTATCTGGTACACTTCCCAAAGGCAGAAGGAAGGAAAACTTGTGACCTGCCAAGGTGGAATTGGCAGAGTGCCACGAGATGACACCATCATTGTGCATCAGAACATTCCCTGGGCAACTTCAACTTGTGAGGGAGTCCAGGACTTTTTCTGGGTAAGGTCCACCCATTTTGCCATCTACCCAAGATATAAGAGATAAAACCCAGGATAATCTTACAGGAGTGAAACCAGTGTCTAGAGAGAATGTAGGAGCCCTTTCGAAGTTCAAGGAGAAAGATAGAAACTGACAACAATTGCAGAAAAAGGAAAACTATCCTACCTAGACAGGGTGAGGAGTCAGACTGGTCTGAGATGGCTGTGAAACTCTGTGTGCACGGAGGTTGTCAGGACAACTTCGAATTTTGAGGTCGCTTATGACATCACGGTGAACATGTCCCCCAGGGTGGCCGCATGGTTACAGTCTGAGGATTGGCCTAGGCTAGGCTATTAAAGGGACAGATACCCAGAAACAGGTTTGGCAAACAGAAAGCAGGCACAGAAACTAGAAGAGATAAAACAGAGTCTGATGCAAGGGATAAGAAAGGAACCCTAGGCCACAAGTGAGAATAGAGGGACAGGCACGGAGAGGAGAACATTGTCATCTATTCAAGTCTATGGGGAGGTCATGCTGATTCAAGCTTGCAACTTCATTGGAAACAAGTGGCCGGACTTGGCGTTCATCACACCTACAGTGCCCTTGTGCCTTAAGCATAATGCAAAGTCAAGAAAGATGTCTTGAGGACATTGAAGAGAAGAATCGATGCCTCCTTTCCAAGGCCCATAGCATTCTTTGAAGGTCAGTCTCTTTTTCCGAAGCTCTGGTGTCACGTGGGCCCACTGGGCACATGGTAATGTGTCCCAAGAGATGTCTTGGAAGCCTTGAAGGAATGGAGCCCTGTCACGCTTGGGGTATGTCTCTTTGTTTGGAAGTGCTCTACAAGGGTGCTGAAAAGCACCCTCTTCCACAGGGCTTCGTTCCTTCGTGAAGGCTGCCCTCCCAGGCTAGTGTGCTCTGTTTGCCTCCATCGAAATTCTCTCCCCCTACCTCTTGCCGTAGAAGGATTATTGATTATGTGTTTTGACACCATATGTAAGGAAGTTGCACGAAAATTAGAACTTTACAGTTGTGTTTCAAGAAAAATAAACAGGCCAGGGTAGAGGATGTAGGGCAAACAAATGGCACACCCTATAAAAATTAAGTAAGCCCGTATCTGGACGGAATCTAGGGGAACGTTCAAGGATCAGGGGTCAAGTTCGAAACTTCCCAAATCCGGAAAAGAGACAGAAAAATATCTTTCCTGGAGAGTGGAATTCATCCGATTTGTCTAAGTTGTCTTGGAAACATTGTGTCCGTGAAGGGGGTTGCCAGGACCACCTCGAATTTGGAGTTTCTGATCTCAGGATGTCAAACCAACCCACATGACCACGTGTTCTCAGTGCTTAGTTTGACCTAGGCTAGGGTAGCCAAGAGTCCTACAAGTGACCGGTGCAAATTCAAGGACAACAACCAAGAGTCACGAAAGCACTCACACCTCACCCTAGAGAACATACAGCGATTAAAGAAATACAAACTAATCCCTTGGAATGAAGGAGAACGGACTGATAAGCATGTCTAAGGGAGATAGCTGAGAAAGACCATGACGAGTATACTATGGAAAAGAAAAAGAGGACCCAGAAAATGGAAGGTGAACAGAAATCACACCTGAATTATCCACAATGAAAGATGATGTCCGTCTTTAGACAGACTCTGCTGGAACGTTTGAAAGTCAGAGAAATTCACAAGGCAAAAAACGGCAGCGAAGGTCAAGCATGGGCTAACTGGGAAGGGTGAGTTATGAGACTGCTCCAAGCAGGCTCTGAAACCTGTATCCAGGAAGCATGCTGGACCTCAGAGACACAATTATGACAAATCCTCTGACATCACAATGGACCCGAAAAACAACCTAGCCTCATCTACACAGTGCTAGAGTTGGGCTCACTAGTATATTTAACTCCCGTTGCACTCAACTGCACGTTGCCACTGAACATGTAAGTGGCCGGCCGGTGGTGCAGTGGTGAGGTCCGCACCTTCTGGGTCTGTGGCCCAGTATGGGCTGGGTGGAATCCTCGGTTTGGGCCTCCTCACCACTGCTTCAGTTGTTCTGGTGCAGGCGTCCGAGGTAGAGTAGAGGCAGATGGGAAGGGACGTTGGACAGGGCCAGACTTCCACAGCAAATACAGGAGCATTGCCAGCAGATGTGAGCACAGCAATGCACTTGTGCCAAAACAAAACCAATTAAAAGTTGCAAAGAATAGAAAAACTGAAGCTAAGGAAAAAAAAAACAAAAAAACAGGAGCTTGCCATTACGAAGAATAGGATCTCTGTGAATAACCTTAGCAAAACAGGTGAATTCTATGTTAATTCAAAAACTAGCAAACCCTTGGGGAAAGAAACTCAAGAAGACACAAGAAAAAAAAAAGATATCGAGGGATCTAGGAATGGAAGGATTAACACACTTGAAAGGTTCATACCGCAGTAAGGAATCTCTGGATTCCATGCAATCCCAGTCAAAGTTGCAGCAGTATTTGCCACAGAGAAGAAGAGAGAATCCTAAAGTTTCTAGCCAGCAACACGAGACCCTGACTAGGCAAAGGAATCCTCAGGAAAACGAACAAAGCAGCACGTGTCACAATTTCTGATTTCAACATAGAGGACGAAGCGCGAGGTACCGAAACGGCACAGTCTGGGCCCCAAAGCAGGCATGAAGACCCATGCAAAACAATTGAGAGCCCAGAGCCCAACTCAAACTTACATGGACAGCCCATTTTGGACCAGGGAGCCAAGTGGAGACAGCGGAGAAAGGAGAGTCTCTACAATAAACGGTGCTGGGAAGCCTGCACAGCCACATGGAACACAACGAGAGTACACCATGATGTTACACCTGGCACACACACCACCTGAAGTGGATTAAAGCCTTGAATGGCAGACTTGAAACCGTGAACCTTGTAGGAGAAGACCTAGGCAGAGTGCTCTTTGCCATCTGTCTGAGCCGCCTATTTGGAAGAAGCATGTCTGACTGGGCAAGGGCAACAAAGGAAACAAGAAACAAACGGGACCACATCAAATGCACACACTTCTGCCCACTCAAGGAAACCATCAACTGAATACTAAGACACCACAACAATTGGGAGAGGATGTTTGCAAACCACACATCGGACAAGGGGTGAAAAGCCCAAAGATACAATCAACTCGCACGTCTCCACAAGAAAAAAAACAAGCCAATGAAAACCTGGTCAAAAGATGGAAGCAGAGATTTCTCCGAAGAAGACAGAAAGAGGGCCAGTAGGTGCATGAAAACTTGTTCACCATCATGAAGTCTCAGGAAAATGCAAATCCAAACTGCAAGGCCATGGCAGCTCACTGTGGTCAGCATGGCTAGAAGGAAGCAGACAGGAAATAACAAGTGTCAGAGAGGAGGTGCAGAGAAGGGAAGCCTCCTGCACTGCTGGTGGGAGTGTAACCCGGTGCAGCCACGATGCCAAAGGTGTGGAACTGCCTCAGAAGTTTAAGTATCCATGTCCCGTATGACCCAGCTATTAATCTGCCGCTTGCTTATCCAAAACAGTCAGAAAGACTACCGCATAAAGACATGTGCATGGCTGTGTTCACCACAGTCTTACTCCGGATATCCAAGACTTGGAAAGCACCCTGGTGTCCAGCAAGGGATGATTGGAGAAGGAAGATGGGCTATAGCCACACAATGGTATACCACTCAGCCGGAACAAATGATGCAATCCAGCCGTTTGTGACCACCAGAATGGCTGTGAGGGTTTTAGGGGAAGTGTAACAAGCCCCAGTGAGAAATTCAAATACCATAGAATCTCACTTACAAGGCGAAGAAAAAGCAAGCACTAACCAACAGGTGGCACTGAACATTTGTATGCGGGCTCCCAGAGGCAAAGAGGGGCGGTGACGGAGGGTGAAAGAGAAGATTAGGCACAAGTGTGTGGTGAGGGCCTGTGATTAGTCTTACACTGGTGAAGATGATGTAAGCTACACAGAAGTCTAAAGCAATGAGGATGTGAATCTGGAAGTTATAGTACGTTCTAATGCAGGGTCATGGCTATAAATTCACCTCAAATCAAAAATCCAAAAAGGGGTCCAGAATGATGTCATAAAGCTTTGGGGGCGGAAAGAGTTTACAGAAGGTGAACTTCCAAGGATGGAAAATCACCTCCAAATGCTTACAGATGCTACAGAAAGGCAGACCATTCCAAATAGGTGAAGAGGAATACTACGAAGAGAACATGATCAGTCCTAAACCCATGAACGAACGGAAAATGTTACCGTCCATGATGTTATTACTAATCACCTTCACGAATAATCCAAACAGGCCCACGTCTTCCCAAGTTCAGGCAAAAGGTTGGTCCAAAAGTACAATTCAGGGCCGGCCCTGTGGTGGAGCAGGTAAGTGCCCACATTCCGCTTGGGCGGCCCGGGCCTCACTGTTTCACATTACGAGTGCATATCACATTAGTAGTGTTAGGAAATATAGATTTCATGGTATGGTGCGGGCAGAGATCATAAATAAGCAGCAATTGTGAGGATACGTTATCAATACGCACAAGAAAAGGAACCATAAGAATATTACAATCTATGGAAGTATCTGGTACACTTCCCAAAGGCAGAAGGAAGGAAAACTTGTGACCTGCCAAGGTGGAATTGGCAGAGTGCCACGAGATGACACCATCATTGTGCATCAGAACATTCCCTGGGCAACTTCAACTTGTGAGGGAGTCCAGGACTTTTTCTGGGTAAGGTCCACCCATTTTGCCATCTACCCAAGATATAAGAGATAAAACCCAGGATAATCTTACAGGAGTGAAACCAGTGTCTAGAGAGAATGTAGGAGCCCTTTCGAAGTTCAAGGAGAAAGATAGAAACTGACAACAATTGCAGAAAAAGGAAAACTATCCTACCTAGACAGGGTGAGGAGTCAGACTGGTCTGAGATGGCTGTGAAACTCTGTGTGCACGGAGGTTGTCAGGACAACTTCGAATTTTGAGGTCGCTTATGACATCACGGTGAACATGTCCCCCAGGGTGGCCGCATGGTTACAGTCTGAGGATTGGCCTAGGCTAGGCTATTAAAGGGACAGATACCCAGAAACAGGTTTGGCAAACAGAAAGCAGGCACAGAAACTAGAAGAGATAAAACAGAGTCTGATGCAAGGGATAAGAAAGGAACCCTAGGCCACAAGTGAGAATAGAGGGACAGGCACGGAGAGGAGAACATTGTCATCTATTCAAGTCTATGGGGAGGTCATGCTGATTCAAGCTTGCAACTTCATTGGAAACAAGTGGCCGGACTTGGCGTTCATCACACCTACAGTGCCCTTGTGCCTTAAGCATAATGCAAAGTCAAGAAAGATGTCTTGAGGACATTGAAGAGAAGAATCGATGCCTCCTTTCCAAGGCCCATAGCATTCTTTGAAGGTCAGTCTCTTTTTCCGAAGCTCTGGTGTCACGTGGGCCCACTGGGCACATGGTAATGTGTCCCAAGAGATGTCTTGGAAGCCTTGAAGGAATGGAGCCCTGTCACGCTTGGGGTATGTCTCTTTGTTTGGAAGTGCTCTACAAGGGTGCTGAAAAGCACCCTCTTCCACAGGGCTTCGTTCCTTCGTGAAGGCTGCCCTCCCAGGCTAGTGTGCTCTGTTTGCCTCCATCGAAATTCTCTCCCCCTACCTCTTGCCGTAGAAGGATTATTGATTATGTGTTTTGACACCATATGTAAGGAAGTTGCACGAAAATTAGAACTTTACAGTTGTGTTTCAAGAAAAATAAACAGGCCAGGGTAGAGGATGTAGGGCAAACAAATGGCACACCCTATAAAAATTAAGTAAGCCCGTATCTGGACGGAATCTAGGGGAACGTTCAAGGATCAGGGGTCAAGTTCGAAACTTCCCAAATCCGGAAAAGAGACAGAAAAATATCTTTCCTGGAGAGTGGAATTCATCCGATTTGTCTAAGTTGTCTTGGAAACATTGTGTCCGTGAAGGGGGTTGCCAGGACCACCTCGAATTTGGAGTTTCTGATCTCAGGATGTCAAACCAACCCACATGACCACGTGTTCTCAGTGCTTAGTTTGACCTTGGCTAGGGTAGCCAAGAGTCCTACAAGTGACCGGTGCAAATTCAAGGACAACAACCAAGAGTCACGAAAGCACTCACACCTCACCCTAGAGAACATACAGCGATTAAAGAAATACAAACTAATCCCTTGGAATGAAGGAGAACGGACTGATAAGCATGTCTAAGGGAGATAGCTGAGAAAGACCATGACGAGTATACTATGGAAAAGAAAAAGAAGACCCAGAAAATGGAAGGTGAACAGAAATCACACCTGAATTATCCACAATGAAAGATGATGTCCGTCTTTAGACAGACTCTGCTGGAACGTTTGAAAGTCAGAGAAATTCACAAGCCAAAAAACGGCAGCGAAGGTCAAGCATGGGCTAACTGGGAAGGGTGAGTTATGAGACTGCTCCAAGCAGGCTCTGAAACCTGTATCCAGGAAGCATGCTGGACCTCAGAGACACAATTATGACAAATCCTCTGACATCACAATGGACCCGAAAAACAACCTAGCCTCATCTACACAGTGCTAGAGTTGGGCTCACTAGTATATTTAACTCCCGTTGCACTCAACTGCACGTTGCCACTGAACATGTAAGTGGCCGGCCGGTGGTGCAGTGGTGAGGTCCGCACCTTCTGGGTCTGTGGCCCAGTATGGGCTGGGTGGAATCCTCGGTTTGGGCCTCCTCACCACTGCTTCAGTTGTTCTGGTGCAGGCGTCCGAGGTAGAGTAGAGGCAGATGGGAAGGGACGTTGGACAGGGCCAGACTTCCACAGCAAATACAGGAGCATTGCCAGCAGATGTGAGCACAGCAATGCACTTGTGCCAAAACAAAACCAATTAAAAGTTGCAAAGAATAGAAAAACTGAAGCTAAGGAAAAAAAAAAAAAAAAAAACAGGAGCTTGCCATTACGAAGAATAGGATCTCTGTGAATAACCTTAGCAAAACAGGTGAATTCTATGTTAATTCAAAAACTAGCAAACCTTTGGGGAAAGAAACTCAAGAAGACACAAGAAAAAAAAAGATATCGAGGGATCTAGGAATGGAAGGATTAACACACTTGAAATGTTCATACCGCAGTAAGGAATCTCTGGATTCCATGCAATCCCAGTCAAAGTTGCAGCAGTATTTGCCACAGAGAAGAAGAGAGAATCCTAAAGTTTCTAGCCAGCAACACGAGACCCTGACTAGGCAAAGGAATCCTCAGGAAAACGAACAAAGCAGCACGTGTCACAATTTCTGATTTCAACATAGAGGACGAAGCGCTAGGTACCGAAACGGCACAGTCTGGGCCCCAAAACAGGCATGAAGACCCATGCAAAACAATTGAGAGCCCAGAGCCCAACTCAAACTTACATGGACAGCCCATTTTGGACCAGGGAGCCAAGTGGAGACAGCGGAGAAAGGAGAGTCTCTACAATAAACGGTGCTGGGAAGCCTGCACAGCCACATGGAACACAACGAGAGTACACCATGATGTTACACCTGGCACACACACCACCTGAAGTGGATTAAAGCCTTGAATGGCAGACTTGAAACCGTGAACCTTGTAGGAGAAGACCTAGGCAGAGTGCTCTTTGCCATCTGTCTGAGCCGCCTATTTGGAAGAAGCATGTCTGACTGGGCAAGGGCAACAAAGGAAACAAGAAACAAACGGGACCACATCAAATGCACACACTTCTGCCCACTCAAGGAAACCATCAACTGAATACTAAGACACCACAACAATTGGGAGAGGATGTTTGCAAACCACACATCGGACAAGGGGTGAAAAGCCCAAAGATACAATCAACTCGCACGTCTCCACAAGAAAAAAAACAAGCCAATGAAAACCTGGTCAAAAGATGGAAGCAGAGATTTCTCCGAAGAAGACAGAAAGAGGGCCAGTAGGTGCATGAAAACTTGTTCACCATCATGAAGTCTCAGGAAAATGCAAATCCAAACTGCAAGGCCATGGCAGCTCACTGTGGTCAGCATGGCTAGAAGGAAGCAGACAGGAAATAACAAGTGTCAGAGAGGAGGTGCAGAGAAGGGAAGCCTCCTGCACTGCTGGTGGGAGTGTAACCCGGTGCAGCCACGATGCCAAAGGTGTGGAACTGCCTCAGTAGTTTAAGTATCCATGTCCCGTATGACCCAGCTATTAATCTGCCGCTTGCTTATCCAAAAAAGTCAGAAAGACTACCGCATAAAGACATGTGCATGGCTGTGTTCACCACAGTCTTACTCCGGATATCCAAGACTTGGAAAGCACCCTGGTGTCCAGCAAGGGATGATTGGAGAAGGAAGATGGGCTATAGCCACACAATGGTATACCACTCAGCCGGAACAAATGATGCAATCCAGCCGTTTGTGACCACCAGAATGGCTGTGAGGGTTTTAGGGGAAGTGTAACAAGCCCCAGTGAGAAATTCAAATACCATAGAATCTCACTTACAAGGCGAAGAAAAAGCAAGCACTAACCAACAGGTGGCACTGAACATTTGTATGCGGGCTCCCAGAGGCAAAGAGGGGCGGTGACGGAGGGTGAAAGAGAAGATTAGGCACAAGTGTGTGGTGAGGGCCTGTGATTAGTCTTACACTGGTGAAGATGATGTAAGCTACACAGAAGTCTAAAGCAATGAGGATGTGAATCTGGAAGTTATAGTACGTTCTAATGCAGGGTCATGGCTATAAATTCACCTCAAATCAAAAATCCAAAAAGGGGTCCAGAATGATGTCATAAAGCTTTGGGGGCGGAAAGAGTTTACAGAAGGTGAACTTCCAAGGATGGAAAATCACCTCCAAATGCTTACAGATGCTACAGAAAGGCAGACCATTCCAAATAGGTGAAGAGGAATACTACGAAGAGAACATGATCAGTCCTAAACCCATGAACGAACGGAAAATGTTACCGTCCATGATGTTATTACTAATCACCTTCACGAATAATCCAAACAGGCCCACGTCTTCCCAAGTTCAGGCAAAAGGTTGGTCCAAAAGTACAATTCAGGGCCGGCCCTGTGGTGGAGCAGGTAAGTGCCCACATTCCGCTTGGGCGGCCCGGGCCTCACTGTTTCACATTACGAGTGCATATCACATTAGTAGTGTTAGGAAATATAGATTTCATGGTATGGTGCGGGCAGAGATCATAAATAAGCAGCAATTGTGAGGATACGTTATCAATACGCACAAGAAAAGGAACCATAAGAATATTACAATCTATGGAAGTATCTGGTACACTTCCCAAAGGCAGAAGGAAGGAAAACTTGTGACCTGCCAAGGTGGAATTGGCAGAGTGCCACGAGATGACACCATCATTGTGCATCAGAACATTCCCTGGGCAACTTCAACTTGTGAGGGAGTCCAGGACTTTTTCTGGGTAAGGTCCACCCATTTTGCCATCTACCCAAGATATAAGAGATAAAACCCAGGATAATCTTACAGGAGTGAAACCAGTGTCTAGAGAGAATGTAGGAGCCCTTTCGAAGTTCAAGGAGAAAGATAGAAACTGACAACAATTGCAGAAAAAGGAAAACTATCCTACCTAGACAGGGTGAGGAGTCAGACTGGTCTGAGATGGCTGTGAAACTCTGTGTGCACGGAGGTTGTCAGGACAACTTCGAATTTTGAGGTCGCTTATGACATCACGGTGAACATGTCCCCCAGGGTGGCCGCATGGTTACAGTCTGAGGATTGGCCTAGGCTAGGCTATTAAAGGGACAGATACCCAGAAACAGGTTTGGCAAACAGAAAGCAGGCACAGAAACTAGAAGAGATAAAACAGAGTCTGATGCAAGGGATAAGAAAGGAACCCTAGGCCACAAGTGAGAATAGAGGGACAGGCACGGAGAGGAGAACATTGTCATCTATTCAAGTCTATGGGGAGGTCATGCTGATTCAAGCTTGCAACTTCATTGGAAACAAGTGGCCGGACTTGGCGTTCATCACACCTACAGTGCCCTTGTGCCTTAAGCATAATGCAAAGTCAAGAAAGATGTCTTGAGGACATTGAAGAGAAGAATCGATGCCTCCTTTCCAAGGCCCATAGCATTCTTTGAAGGTCAGTCTCTTTTTCCGAAGCTCTGGTGTCACGTGGGCCCACTGGGCACATGGTAATGTGTCCCAAGAGATGTCTTGGAAGCCTTGAAGGAATGGAGCCCTGTCACGCTTGGGGTATGTCTCTTTGTTTGGAAGTGCTCTACAAGGGTGCTGAAAAGCACCCTCTTCCACAGGGCTTCGTTCCTTCGTGAAGGCTGCCCTCCCAGGCTAGTGTGCTCTGTTTGCCTCCATCGAAATTCTCTCCCCCTACCTCTTGCCGTAGAAGGATTATTGATTATGTGTTTTGACACCATATGTAAGGAAGTTGCACGAAAATTAGAACTTTACAGTTGTGTTTCAAGAAAAATAAACAGGCCAGGGTAGAGGATGTAGGGCAAACAAATGGCACACCCTATAAAAATTAAGTAAGCCCGTATCTGGACGGAATCTAGGGGAACGTTCAAGGATCAGGGGTCAAGTTCGAAACTTCCCAAATCCGGAAAAGAGACAGAAAAATATCTTTCCTGGAGAGTGGAATTCATCCGATTTGTCTAAGTTGTCTTGGAAACATTGTGTCCGTGAAGGGGGTTGCCAGGACCACCTCGAATTTGGAGTTTCTGATCTCAGGATGTCAAACCAACCCACATGACCACGTGTTCTCAGTGCTTAGTTTGACCTTGGCTAGGGTAGCCAAGAGTCCTACAAGTGACCGGTGCAAATTCAAGGACAACAACCAAGAGTCACGAAAGCACTCACACCTCACCCTAGAGAACATACAGCGATTAAAGAAATACAAACTAATCCCTTGGAATGAAGGAGAACGGACTGATAAGCATGTCTAAGGGAGATAGCTGAGAAAGACCATGACGAGTATACTATGGAAAAGAAAAAGAAGACCCAGAAAATGGAAGGTGAACAGAAATCACACCTGAATTATCCACAATGAAAGATGATGTCCGTCTTTAGACAGACTCTGCTGGAACGTTTGAAAGTCAGAGAAATTCACAAGCCAAAAAACGGCAGCGAAGGTCAAGCATGGGCTAACTGGGAAGGGTGAGTTATGAGACTGCTCCAAGCAGGCTCTGAAACCTGTATCCAGGAAGCATGCTGGACCTCAGAGACACAATTATGACAAATCCTCTGACATCACAATGGACCCGAAAAACAACCTAGCCTCATCTACACAGTGCTAGAGTTGGGCTCACTAGTATATTTAACTCCCGTTGCACTCAACTGCACGTTGCCACTGAACATGTAAGTGGCCGGCCGGTGGTGCAGTGGTGAGGTCCGCACCTTCTGGGTCTGTGGCCCAGTATGGGCTGGGTGGAATCCTCGGTTTGGGCCTCCTCACCACTGCTTCAGTTGTTCTGGTGCAGGCGTCCGAGGTAGAGTAGAGGCAGATGGGAAGGGACGTTGGACAGGGCCAGACTTCCACAGCAAATACAGGAGCATTGCCAGCAGATGTGAGCACAGCAATGCACTTGTGCCAAAACAAAACCAATTAAAAGTTGCAAAGAATAGAAAAACTGAAGCTAAGGAAAAAAAAAAAAAAAAAAACAGGAGCTTGCCATTACGAAGAATAGGATCTCTGTGAATAACCTTAGCAAAACAGGTGAATTCTATGTTAATTCAAAAACTAGCAAACCTTTGGGGAAAGAAACTCAAGAAGACACAAGAAAAAAAAAGATATCGAGGGATCTAGGAATGGAAGGATTAACACACTTGAAATGTTCATACCGCAGTAAGGAATCTCTGGATTCCATGCAATCCCAGTCAAAGTTGCAGCAGTATTTGCCACAGAGAAGAAGAGAGAATCCTAAAGTTTCTAGCCAGCAACACGAGACCCTGACTAGGCAAAGGAATCCTCAGGAAAACGAACAAAGCAGCACGTGTCACAATTTCTGATTTCAACATAGAGGACGAAGCGCTAGGTACCGAAACGGCACAGTCTGGGCCCCAAAACAGGCATGAAGACCCATGCAAAACAATTGAGAGCCCAGAGCCCAACTCAAACTTACATGGACAGCCCATTTTGGACCAGGGAGCCAAGTGGAGACAGCGGAGAAAGGAGAGTCTCTACAATAAACGGTGCTGGGAAGCCTGCACAGCCACATGGAACACAACGAGAGTACACCATGATGTTACACCTGGCACACACACCACCTGAAGTGGATTAAAGCCTTGAATGGCAGACTTGAAACCGTGAACCTTGTAGGAGAAGACCTAGGCAGAGTGCTCTTTGCCATCTGTCTGAGCCGCCTATTTGGAAGAAGCATGTCTGACTGGGCAAGGGCAACAAAGGAAACAAGAAACAAACGTGACCACATCAAATGCACACACTTCTGCCCACTCAAGGAAACCATCAACTGAATACTAAGACACCACAACAATTGGGAGAGGATGTTTGCAAACCACACATCGGACAAGGGGTGAAAAGCCCAAAGATACAATCAACTCGCACGTCTCCACAAGAAAAAAAACAAGCCAATGAAAACCTGGTCAAAAGATGGAAGCAGAGATTTCTCCGAAGAAGACAGAAAGAGGGCCAGTAGGTGCATGAAAACTTGTTCACCATCATGAAGTCTCAGGAAAATGCAAATCCAAACTGCAAGGCCATGGCAGCTCACTGTGGTCAGCATGGCTAGAAGGAAGCAGACAGGAAATAACAAGTGTCAGAGAGGAGGTGCAGAGAAGGGAAGCCTCCTGCACTGCTGGTGGGAGTGTAACCCGGTGCAGCCACGATGCCAAAGGTGTGGAACTGCCTCAGTAGTTTAAGTATCCATGTCCCGTATGACCCAGCTATTAATCTGCCGCTTGCTTATCCAAAAAAGTCAGAAAGACTACCGCATAAAGACATGTGCATGGCTGTGTTCACCACAGTCTTACTCCGGATATCCAAGACTTGGAAAGCACCCTGGTGTCCAGCAAGGGATGATTGGAGAAGGAAGATGGGCTATAGCCACACAATGGTATACCACTCAGCCGGAACAAATGATGCAATCCAGCCGTTTGTGACCACCAGAATGGCTGTGAGGGTTTTAGGGGAAGTGTAACAAGCCCCAGTGAGAAATTCAAATACCATAGAATCTCACTTACAAGGCGAAGAAAAAGCAAGCACTAACCAACAGGTGGCACTGAACATTTGTATGCGGGCTCCCAGAGGCAAAGAGGGGCGGTGACGGAGGGTGAAAGAGAAGATTAGGCACAAGTGTGTGGTGAGGGCCTGTGATTAGTCTTACACTGGTGAAGATGATGTAAGCTACACAGAAGTCTAAAGCAATGAGGATGTGAATCTGGAAGTTATAGTACGTTCTAATGCAGGGTCATGGCTATAAATTCACCTCAAATCAAAAATCCAAAAAGGGGTCCAGAATGATGTCATAAAGCTTTGGGGGCGGAAAGAGTTTACAGAAGGTGAACTTCCAAGGATGGAAAATCACCTCCAAATGCTTACAGATGCTACAGAAAGGCAGACCATTCCAAATAGGTGAAGAGGAATACTACGAAGAGAACATGATCAGTCCTAAACCCATGAACGAACGGAAAATGTTACCGTCCATGATGTTATTACTAATCACCTTCACGAATAATCCAAACAGGCCCACGTCTTCCCAAGTTCAGGCAAAAGGTTGGTCCAAAAGTACAATTCAGGGCCGGCCCTGTGGTGGAGCAGGTAAGTGCCCACATTCCGCTTGGGCGGCCCGGGCCTCACTGTTTCACATTACGAGTGCATATCACATTAGTAGTGTTAGGAAATATAGATTTCATGGTATGGTGCGGGCAGAGATCATAAATAAGCAGCAATTGTGAGGATACGTTATCAATACGCACAAGAAAAGGAACCATAAGAATATTACAATCTATGGAAGTATCTGGTACACTTCCCAAAGGCAGAAGGAAGGAAAACTTGTGACCTGCCAAGGTGGAATTGGCAGAGTGCCACGAGATGACACCATCATTGTGCATCAGAACATTCCCTGGGCAACTTCAACTTGTGAGGGAGTCCAGGACTTTTTCTGGGTAAGGTCCACCCATTTTGCCATCTACCCAAGATATAAGAGATAAAACCCAGGATAATCTTACAGGAGTGAAACCAGTGTCTAGAGAGAATGTAGGAGCCCTTTCGAAGTTCAAGGAGAAAGATAGAAACTGACAACAATTGCAGAAAAAGGAAAACTATCCTACCTAGACAGGGTGAGGAGTCAGACTGGTCTGAGATGGCTGTGAAACTCTGTGTGCACGGAGGTTGTCAGGACAACTTCGAATTTTGAGGTCGCTTACGACATCACGGTGAACATGTCCCCCAGGGTGGCCGCATGGTTACAGTCTGAGGATTGGCCTAGGCTAGGCTATTAAAGGGACAGATACCCAGAAACAGGTTTGGCAAACAGAAAGCAGGCACAGAAACTAGAAGAGATAAAACAGAGTCTGATGCAAGGGATAAGAAAGGAACCCTAGGCCACAAGTGAGAATAGAGGGACAGGCACGGAGAGGAGAACATTGTCATCTATTCAAGTCTATGGGGAGGTCATGCTGATTCAAGCTTGCAACTTCATTGGAAACAAGTGGCCGGACTTGGCGTTCATCACACCTACAGTGCCCTTGTGCCTTAAGCATAATGCAAAGTCAAGAAAGATGTCTTGAGGACATTGAAGAGAAGAATCGATGCCTCCTTTCCAAGGCCCATAGCATTCTTTGAAGGTCAGTCTCTTTTTCCGAAGCTCTGGTGTCACGTGGGCCCACTGGGCACATGGTAATGTGTCCCAAGAGATGTCTTGGAAGCCTTGAAGGAATGGAGCCCTGTCACGCTTGGGGTATGTCTCTTTGTTTGGAAGTGCTCTACAAGGGTGCTGAAAAGCACCCTCTTCCACAGGGCTTCGTTCCTTCGTGAAGGCTGCCCTCCCAGGCTAGTGTGCTCTGTTTGCCTCCATCGAAATTCTCTCCCCCTACCTCTTGCCGTAGAAGGATTATTGATTATGTGTTTTGACACCATATGTAAGGAAGTTGCACGAAAATTAGAACTTTACAGTTGTGTTTCAAGAAAAATAAACAGGCCAGGGTAGAGGATGTAGGGCAAACAAATGGCACACCCTATAAAAATTAAGTAAGCCCGTATCTGGACGGAATCTAGGGGAACGTTCAAGGATCAGGGGTCAAGTTCGAAACTTCCCAAATCCGGAAAAGAGACAGAAAAATATCTTTCCTGGAGAGTGGAATTCATCCGATTTGTCTAAGTTGTCTTGGAAACATTGTGTCCGTGAAGGGGGTTGCCAGGACCACCTCGAATTTGGAGTTTCTGATCTCAGGATGTCAAACCAACCCACATGACCACGTGTTCTCAGTGCTTAGTTTGACCTAGGCTAGGGTAGCCAAGAGTCCTACAAGTGACCGGTGCAAATTCAAGGACAACAACCAAGAGTCACGAAAGCACTCACACCTCACCCTAGAGAACATACAGCGATTAAAGAAATACAAACTAATCCCTTGGAATGAAGGAGAACGGACTGATAAGCATGTCTAAGGGAGATAGCTGAGAAAGACCATGACGAGTATACTATGGAAAAGAAAAAGAGGACCCAGAAAATGGAAGGTGAACAGAAATCACACCTGAATTATCCACAATGAAAGATGATGTCCGTCTTTAGACAGACTCTGCTGGAACGTTTGAAAGTCAGAGAAATTCACAAGCCAAAAAACGGCAGCGAAGGTCAAGCATGGGCTAACTGGGAAGGGTGAGTTATGAGACTGCTCCAAGCAGGCTCTGAAACCTGTATCCAGGAAGCATGCTGGACCTCAGAGACACAATTATGACAAATCCTCTGACATCACAATGGACCCGAAAAACAACCTAGCCTCATCTACACAGTGCTAGAGTTGGGCTCACTAGTATATTTAACTCCCGTTGCACTCAACTGCACGTTGCCACTGAACATGTAAGTGGCCGGCCGGTGGTGCAGTGGTGAGGTCCGCACCTTCTGGGTCTGTGGCCCAGTATGGGCTGGGTGGAATCCTCGGTTTGGGCCTCCTCACCACTGCTTCAGTTGTTCTGGTGCAGGCGTCCGAGGTAGAGTAGAGGCAGATGGGAAGGGACGTTGGACAGGGCCAGACTTCCACAGCAAATACAGGAGCATTGCCAGCAGATGTGAGCACAGCAATGCACTTGTGCCAAAACAAAACCAATTAAAAGTTGCAAAGAACAGAAAAACTGAAGCTAAGGAAAAAAAAAACAAAAAAACAGGAGCTTGCCATTACGAAGAATAGGATCTCTGTGAATAACCTTAGCAAAACAGGTGAATTCTATGTTAATTCAAAAACTAGCAAACCTTTGGGGAAAGAAACTCAAGAAGACACAAGAAAAAAAAAGATATCGAGGGATCTAGGAATGGAAGGATTAACACACTTGAAAGGTTCATACCGCAGTAAGGAATCTCTGGATTCCATGCAATCCCAGTCAAAGTTGCAGCAGTATTTGCCACAGAGAAGAAGAGAGAATCCTAAAGTTTCTAGCCAGCAACGCGAGACCCTGACTAGGCAAAGGAATCCTCAGGAAAACGAACAAAGCAGCACGTGTCACAATTTCTGATTTCAACATAGAGGACGAAGCGCGAGGTACCGAAACGGCACAGTCTGGGCCCCAAAACAGGCATGAAGACCCATGCAAAACAATTGAGAGCCCAGAGCCCAACTCAAACTTACATGGACAGCCCATTTTGGACCAGGGAGCCAAGTGGAGACAGCGGAGAAAGGAGAGTCTCTACAATAAACGGTGCTGGGAAGCCTGCACAGCCACATGGAACACAACGAGAGTACGCCATGATGTTACACCTGGCACACACACCACCTGAAATGGATTAAAGCCTTGAATGGCAGACTTGAAACCGTGAACCTTGTAGGAGAAGACCTAGGCAGAGTGCTCTTTGCCATCTGTCTGAGCCGCCTATTTGGAAGAAGCATGTCTGACTGGGCAAGGGCAACAAAGGAAACAAGAAACAAACGGGACCACATCAAATGCACACACTTCTGCCCACTCAAGGAAACCATCAACTGAATACTAAGACACCACAACAATTGGGAGAGGATGTTTGCAAACCACACATCGGACAAGGGGTGAAAAGCCCAAAGATACAATCAACTCGCACGTCTCCACAAGAAAAAAAACAAGCCAATGAAAACCTGGTCAAAAGATGGAAGCAGAGATTTCTCCGAAGAAGACAGAAAGAGGGCCAGTAGGTGCATGAAAACTTGTTCACCATCATGAAGTCTCAGGAAAATGCAAATCCAAACTGCAAGGCCATGGCAGCTCACTGTGGTCAGCATGGCTAGAAGGAAGCAGACAGGAAATAACAAGTGTCAGAGAGGAGGTGCAGAGAAGGGAAGCCTCCTGCACTGCTGGTGGGAGTGTAACCCGGTGCAGCCACGATGCCAAAGGTGTGGAACTGCCTCAGAAGTTTAAGTATCCATGTCCCGTATGACCCAGCTATTAATCTGCCGCTTGCTTATCCAAAACAGTCAGAAAGACTACCGCATAAAGACATGTGCATGGCTGTGTTCACCACAGTCTTACTCCGGATATCCAAGACTTGGAAAGCACCCTGGTGTCCAGCAAGGGATGATTGGAGAAGGAAGATGGGCTATAGCCACACAATGGTATACCACTCAGCCGGAACAAATGATGCAATCCAGCCGTTTGTGACCACCAGAATGGCTGTGAGGGTTTTAGGGGAAGTGTAACAAGCCCCAGTGAGAAATTCAAATACCATAGAATCTCACTTACAAGGCGAAGAAAAAGCAAGCACTAACCAACAGGTGGCACTGAACATTTGTATGCGGGCTCCCAGAGGCAAAGAGGGGCGGTGACGGAGGGTGAAAGAGAAGATTAGGCACAAGTGTGTGGTGAGGGCCTGTGATTAGTCTTACACTGGTGAAGATGATGTAAGCTACACAGAAGTCTAAAGCAATGAGGATGTGAATCTGGAAGTTATAGTACGTTCTAATGCAGGGTCATGGCTATAAATTCACCTCAAATCAAAAATCCAAAAAGGGGTCCAGAATGATGTCATAAAGCTTTGGGGGCGGAAAGAGTTTACAGAAGGTGAACTTCCAAGGATGGAAAATCACCTCCAAATGCTTACAGATGCTACAGAAAGGCAGACCATTCCAAATAGGTGAAGAGGAATACTACGAAGAGAACATGATCAGTCCTAAACCCATGAACGAACGGAAAATGTTACCGTCCATGATGTTATTACTAATCACCTTCACGAATAATCCAAACAGGCCCACGTCTTCCCAAGTTCAGGCAAAAGGTTGGTCCAAAAGTACAATTCAGGGCCGGCCCTGTGGTGGAGCAGGTAAGTGCCCACATTCCGCTTGGGCGGCCCGGGCCTCACTGTTTCACATTACGAGTGCATATCACATTAGTAGTGTTAGGAAATATAGATTTCATGGTATGGTGCGGGCAGAGATCATAAATAAGCAGCAATTGTGAGGATACGTTATCAATACGCACAAGAAAAGGAACCATAAGAATATTACAATCTATGGAAGTA
The DNA here is from genome assembly GCF_041296235.1 of Equus asinus. Lineage (NCBI taxonomy): Eukaryota > Metazoa > Chordata > Mammalia > Perissodactyla > Equidae > Equus > Equus asinus. The sequence goes on along the minus strand of NC_091813.1, from coordinate 8,554,229 downwards.
TCTGGTACACTTCCCAAAGGCAGAAGGAAGGAAAACTTGTGACCTGCCAAGGTGGAATTGGCAGAGTGCCACGAGATGACACCATCATTGTGCATCAGAACATTCCCTGGGCAACTTCAACTTGTGAGGGAGTCCAGGACTTTTTCTGGGTAAGGTCCACCCATTTTGCCATCTACCCAAGATATAAGAGATAAAACCCAGGATAATCTTACAGGAGTGACACCAGTGTCTAGAGAGAATGTAGGAGCCCTTTCGAAGTTCAAGGAGAAAGATAGAAACTGACAACAATTGCAGAAAAAGGAAAACTATCCTACCTAGACAGGGTGAGGAGTCAGACTGGTCTGAGATGGCTGTGAAACTCTGTGTGCACGGAGGTTGTCAGGACAACTTCGAATTTTGAGGTCGCTTATGACATCACGGTGAACATGTCCCCCAGGGTGGCCGCATGGTTACAGTCTGAGGATTGGCCTAGGCTAGGCTATTAAAGGGACAGATACCCAGAAACAGGTTTGGCAAACAGAAAGCAGGCACAGAAACTAGAAGAGATAAAACAGAGTCTGATGCAAGGGATAAGAAAGGAACCCTAGGCCACAAGTGAGAATAGAGGGACAGGCACGGAGAGGAGAACATTGTCATCTATTCAAGTCTATGGGGAGGTCATGCTGATTCAAGCTTGCAACTTCATTGGAAACAAGTGGCCGGACTTGGCGTTCATCACACCTACAGTGCCCTTGTGCCTTAAGCATAATGCAAAGTCAAGAAAGATGTCTTGAGGACATTGAAGAGAAGAATCGATGCCTCCTTTCCAAGGCCCATAGCATTCTTTGCAGGTCAGTCTCTTTTTCCGAAGCTCTGGTGTCACGTGGGCCCACTGGGCACATGGTAATGTGTCCCAAGAGATGTCTTGGAAGCCTTGAAGGAATGGAGCCCTGTCACGCTTGGGGTATGTCTCTTTGTTTGGAAGTGCTCTACAAGGGTGCTGAAAAGCACCCTCTTCCACAGGGCTTCGTTCCTTCGTGAAGGCTGCCCTCCCAGGCTAGTGTGCTCTGTTTGCCTCCATCGAAATTCTCTCCCCCTACCTCTTGCCGTAGAAGGATTATTGATTATGTGTTTTGACACCATATGTAAGGAAGTTGCACGAAAATTAGAATTTTACAGTTGTGTTTCAAGAAAAATAAACAGGCCAGGGTAGAGGATGTAGGGCAAACAAATGGCACACCCTATAAAAATTAAGTAAGCCCGTATCTGGACGGAATCTAGGGGAACGTTCAAGGATCAGGGGTCAAGTTCGAAACTTCCCAAATCCGGAAAAGAGACAGAAAAATATCTTTCCTGGAGAGTGGAATTCATCCGATTTGTCTAAGTTGTCTTGGAAACATTGTGTCCGTGAAGGGGGTTGCCAGGACCACCTCGAATTTGGAGTTTCTGATCTCAGGATGTCAAACCAACCCACATGACCACGTGTTCTCAGTGCTTAGTTTGACCTTGGCTAGGGTAGCCAAGAGTCCTACAAGTGACCGGTGCAAATTCAAGGACAACAACCAAGAGTCACGAAAGCACTCACACCTCACCCTAGAGAACATACAGCGATTAAAGAAATACAAACTAATCCCTTGGAATGAAGGAGAACGGACTGATAAGCATGTCTAAGGGAGATAGCTGAGAAAGACCATGACGAGTATACTATGGAAAAGAAAAAGAGGACCCAGAAAATGGAAGGTGAACAGAAATCACACCTGAATTATCCACAATGAAAGATGATGTCCGTCTTTAGACAGACTCTGCTGGAACGTTTGAAAGTCAGAGAAATTCACAAGGCAAAAAACGGCAGCGAAGGTCAAGCATGGGCTAACTGGGAAGGGTGAGTTATGAGACTGCTCCAAGCAGGCTCTGAAACCTGTATCCAGGAAGCATGCTGGACCTCAGAGACACAATTATGACAAATCCTCTGACATCACAATGGACCCGAAAAACAACCTAGCCTCATCTACACAGTGCTAGAGTTGGGCTCACTAGTATATTTAACTCCCGTTGCACTCAACTGCACGTTGCCACTGAACATGTAAGTGGCCGGCCGGTGGTGCAGTGGTGAGGTCCGCACCTTCTGGGTCTGTGGCCCAGTATGGGCTGGGTGGAATCCTCGGTTTGGGCCTCCTCACCACTGCTTCAGTTGTTCTGGTGCAGGCGTCCGAGGTAGAGTAGAGGCAGATGGGAAGGGACGTTGGACAGGGCCAGACTTCCACAGCAAATACAGGAGCATTGCCAGCAGATGTGAGCACAGCAATGCACTTGTGCCAAAACAAAACCAATTAAAAGTGGCAAAGAACAGAAAAACTGAAGCTAAGGAAAAAAAAAACAAAAAAACAGGAGCTTGCCATTACGAAGAATAGGATCTCTGTGAATAACCTTAGCAAAACAGGTGAATTCTATGTTAATTCAAAAACTAGCAAACCTTTGGGGAAAGAAACTCAAGAAGACACAAGAAAAAAAAAGATATCGAGGGATCTAGGAATGGAAGGATTAACACACTTGAAAGGTTCATACCGCAGTAAGGAATCTCTGGATTCCATGCAATCCCAGTCAAAGTTGCAGCAGTATTTGCCACAGAGAAGAAGAGAGAATCCTAAAGTTTCTAGCCAGCAACGCGAGACCCTGACTAGGCAAAGGAATCCTCAGGAAAACGAACAAAGCAGCACGTGTCACAATTTCTGATTTCAACATAGAGGACGAAGCGCGAGGTACCGAAACGGCACAGTCTGGGCCCCAAAACAGGCATGAAGACCCATGCAAAACAATTGAGAGCCCAGAGCCCAACTCAAACTTACATGGACAGCCCATTTTGGACCAGGGAGCCAAGTGGAGACAGCGGAGAAAGGAGAGTCTCTACAATAAACGGTGCTGGGAAGCCTGCACAGCCACATGGAACACAACGAGAGTACGCCATGATGTTACACCTGGCACACACACCACCTGAAATGGATTAAAGCCTTGAATGGCAGACTTGAAACCGTGAACCTTGTAGGAGAAGACCTAGGCAGAGTGCTCTTTGCCATCTGTCTGAGCCGCCTATTTGGAAGAAGCATGTCTGACTGGGCAAGGGCAACAAAGGAAACAAGAAACAAACGGGACCACATCAAATGCACACACTTCTGCCCACTCAAGGAAACCATCAACTGAATACTAAGACACCACAACAATTGGGAGAGGATGTTTGCAAACCACACATCGGACAAGGGGTGAAAAGCCCAAAGATACAATCAACTCGCACGTCTCCACAAGAAAAAAAACAAGCCAATGAAAACCTGGTCAAAAGATGGAAGCAGAGATTTCTCCGAAGAAGACAGAAAGAGGGCCAGTAGGTGCATGAAAACTTGTTCACCATCATGAAGTCTCAGGAAAATGCAAATCCAAACTGCAAGGCCATGGCAGCTCACTGTGGTCAGCATGGCTAGAAGGAAGCAGACAGGAAATAACAAGTGTCAGAGAGGAGGTGGAGAGAAGGGAAGCCTCCTGCACTGCTGGTGGGAGTGTAACCCGGTGCAGCCACGATGCCAAAGGTGTGGAACTGCCTCAGAAATTTAAGTATCCATGTCCCGTATGACCCAGCTATTAATCTGCCGCTTGCTTATCCAAAAAAGTCAGAAAGACTACCGCATAAAGACATGTGCATGGCTGTGTTCACCACAGTCTTACTCCGGATATCCAAGACTTGGAAAGCACCCTGGTGTCCAGCAAGGGATGATTGGAGAAGGAAGATGGGCTATAGCCACACAATGGTATACCACTCAGCCGGAACAAATGATGCAATCCAGCCGTTTGTGACCACCAGAATGGCTGTGAGGGTTTTAGGGGAAGTGTAACAAGCCCCAGTGAGAAATTCAAATACCATAGAATCTCACTTACAAGGCGAAGAAAAAGCAAGCACTAACCAACAGGTGGCACTGAACATTTGTATGCGGGCTCCCAGAGGCAAAGAGGGGCGGTGACGGAGGGTGAAAGAGAAGATTAGGCACAAGTGTGTGGTGAGGGCCTGTGATTAGTCTTACACTGGTGAAGATGATGTAAGCTACACAGAAGTCTAAAGCAATGAGGATGTGAATCTGGAAGTTATAGTACGTTCTAATGCAGGGTCATGGCTATAAATTCACCTCAAATCAAAAATCCAAAAAGGGGTCCAGAATGATGTCATAAAGCTTTGGGGGCGGAAAGAGTTTACAGAAGGTGAACTTCCAAGGATGGAAAATCACCTCCAAATGCTTACAGATGCTACAGAAAGGCAGACCATTCCAAATAGGTGAAGAGGAATACTACGAAGAGAACATGATCAGTCCTAAACCCATGAACGAACGGAAAATGTTACCGTCCATGATGTTATTACTAATCACCTTCACGAATAATCCAAACAGGCCCACGTCTTCCCAAGTTCAGGCAAAAGGTTGGTCCAAAAGTACAATTCAGGGCCGGCCCTGTGGTGGAGCAGGTAAGTGCCCACATTCCGCTTGGGCGGCCCGGGCCTCACTGTTTCACATTACGAGTGCATATCACATTAGTAGTGTTAGGAAATATAGATTTCATGGTATGGTGCGGGCAGAGATCACAAATAAGCAGCAATTGTGAGGATACGTTATCAATACGCACAAGAAAAGGAACCATAAGAATATTACAATCTATGGAAGTATCTGGTACACTTCCCAAAGGCAGAAGGAAGGAAAACTTGTGACCTGCCAAGGTGGAATTGGCAGAGTGCCACGAGATGACACCATCATTGTGCATCAGAACATTCCCTGGGCAACTTCAACTTGTGAGGGAGTCCAGGACTTTTTCTGGGTAAGGTCCACCCATTTTGCCATCTACCCAAGATATAAGAGATAAAACCCAGGATAATCTTACAGGAGTGACACCAGTGTCTAGAGAGAATGTAGGAGCCCTTTCGAAGTTCAAGGAGAAAGATAGAAACTGACAACAATTGCAGAAAAAGGAAAACTATCCTACCTAGACAGGGTGAGGAGTCAGACTGGTCTGAGATGGCTGTGAAACTCTGTGTGCACGGAGGTTGTCAGGACAACTTCGAATTTTGAGGTCGCTTACGACATCACGGTGAACATGTCCCCCAGGGTGGCCGCATGGTTACAGTCTGAGGATTGGCCTAGGCTAGGCTATTAAAGGGACAGATACCCAGAAACAGGTTTGGCAAACAGAAAGCAGGCACAGAAACTAGAAGAGATAAAACAGAGTCTGATGCAAGGGATAAGAAAGGAACCCTAGGCCACAAGTGAGAATAGAGGGACAGGCACGGAGAGGAGAACATTGTCATCTATTCAAGTCTATGGGGAGGTCATGCTGATTCAAGCTTGCAACTTCATTGGAAACAAGTGGCCGGACTTGGCGTTCATCACACCTACAGTGCCCTTGTGCCTTAAGCATAATGCAAAGTCAAGAAAGATGTCTTGAGGACATTGAAGAGAAGAATCGATGCCTCCTTTCCAAGGCCCATAGCATTCTTTGCAGGTCAGTCTCTTTTTCCGAAGCTCTGGTGTCACGTGGGCCCACTGGGCACATGGTAATGTGTCCCAAGAGATGTCTTGGAAGCCTTGAAGGAATGGAGCCCTGTCACGCTTGGGGTATGTCTCTTTGTTTGGAAGTGCTCTACAAGGGTGCTGAAAAGCACCCTCTTCCACAGGGCTTCGTTCCTTCGTGAAGGCTGCCCTCCCAGGCTAGTGTGCTCTGTTTGCCTCCATCGAAATTCTCTCCCCCTACCTCTTGCCGTAGAAGGATTATTGATTATGTGTTTTGACACCATATGTAAGGAAGTTGCACGAAAATTAGAACTTTACAGTTGTGTTTCAAGAAAAATAAACAGGCCAGGGTAGAGGATGTAGGGCAAACAAATGGCACACCCTATAAAAATTAAGTAAGCCCGTATCTGGACGGAATCTAGGGGAACGTTCAAGGATCAGGGGTCAAGTTCGAAACTTCCCAAATCCGGAAAAGAGACAGAAAAATATCTTTCCTGGAGAGTGGAATTCATCCGATTTGTCTAAGTTGTCTTGGAAACATTGTGTCCGTGAAGGGGGTTGCCAGGACCACCTCGAATTTGGAGTTTCTGATCTCAGGATGTCAAACCAACCCACATGACCACGTGTTCTCAGTGCTTAGTTTGACCTTGGCTAGGGTAGCCAAGAGTCCTACAAGTGACCGGTGCAAATTCAAGGACAACAACCAAGAGTCACGAAAGCACTCACACCTCACCCTAGAGAACATACAGCGATTAAAGAAATACAAACTAATCCCTCGGAATGAAGGAGAACGGACTGATAAGCATGTCTAAGGGAGATAGCTGAGAAAGACCATGACGAGTATACTATGGAAAAGAAAAAGAGGACCCAGAAAATGGAAGGTGAACAGAAATCACACCTGAATTATCCACAATGAAAGATGATGTCCGTCTTTAGACAGACTCTGCTGGAACGTTTGAAAGTCAGAGAAATTCACAAGGCAAAAAACGGCAGCGAAGGTCAAGCATGGGCTAACTGGGAAGGGTGAGTTATGAGACTGCTCCAAGCAGGCTCTGAAACCTGTATCCAGGAAGCATGCTGGACCTCAGAGACACAATTATGACAAATCCTCTGACATCACAATGGACCCGAAAAACAACCTAGCCTCATCTACACAGTGCTAGAGTTGGGCTCACTAGTATATTTAACTCCCATTGCACTCAACTGCACGTTGCCACTGAACATGTAAGTGGCCGGCCGGTGGTGCAGTGGTGAGGTCCGCACCTTCTGGGTCTGTGGCCCAGTATGGGCTGGGTGGAATCCTCGGTTTGGGCCTCCTCACCACTGCTTCAGTTGTTCTGGTGCAGGCGTCCGAGGTAGAGTAGAGGCAGATGGGAAGGGACGTTGGACAGGGCCAGACTTCCACAGCAAATACAGGAGCATTGCCAGCAGATGTGAGCACAGCAATGCACTTGTGCCAAAACAAAACCAATTAAAAGTTGCAAAGAACAGAAAAACTGAAGCTAAGGAAAAAAAAAACAAAAAAACAGGAGCTTGCCATTACGAAGAATAGGATCTCTGTGAATAACCTTAGCAAAACAGGTGAATTCTATGTTAATTCAAAAACTAGCAAACCTTTGGGGAAAGAAACTCAAGAAGACACAAGAAAAAAAAAGATATCGAGGGATCTAGGAATGGAAGGATTAACACACTTGAAAGGTTCATACCGCAGTAAGGAATCTCTGGATTCCATGCAATCCCAGTCAAAGTTGCAGCAGTATTTGCCACAGAGAAGAAGAGAGAATCCTAAAGTTTCTAGCCAGCAACGCGAGACCCTGACTAGGCAAAGGAATCCTCAGGAAAACGAACAAAGCAGCACGTGTCACAATTTCTGATTTCAACATAGAGGACGAAGCGCGAGGTACCGAAACGGCACAGTCTGGGCCCCAAAACAGGTATGAAGACCCATGCAAAACAATTGAGAGCCCAGAGCCCAACTCAAACTTACATGGACAGCCCATTTTGGACCAGGGAGCCAAGTGGAGACAGCGGAGGAAGGAGAGTCTCTACAATAAACGGTGCTGGGAAGCCTGCACAGCCACATGGAACACAACGAGAGTACGCCATGATGTTACACCTGGCACACACACCACCTGAAATGGATTAAAGCCTTGAATGGCAGACTTGAAACCGTGAACCTTGTAGGAGAAGACCTAGGCAGAGTGCTCTTTGCCATCTGTCTGAGCCGCCTATTTGGAAGAAGCATGTCTGACTGGGCAAGGGCAACAAAGGAAACAAGAAACAAACGGGACCACATCAAATGCACACACTTCTGCCCACTCAAGGAAACCATCAACTGAATACTAAGACACCACAACAATTGGGAGAGGATGTTTGCAAACCACACATCGGACAAGGGGTGAAAAGCCCAAAGATACAATCAACTCGCACGTCTCCACAAGAAAAAAAACAAGCCAATGAAAACCTGGTCAAAAGATGGAAGCAGAGATTTCTCCGAAGAAGACAGAAAGAGGGCCAGTAGGTGCATGAAAACTTGTTCACCATCATGAAGTCTCAGGAAAATGCAAATCCAAACTGCAAGGCCATGGCAGCTCACTGTGGTCAGCATGGCTAGAAGGAAGCAGACAGGAAATAACAAGTGTCAGAGAGGAGGTGGAGAGAAGGGAAGCCTCCTGCACTGCTGGTGGGAGTGTAACCCGGTGCAGCCACGATGCCAAAGGTGTGGAACTGCCTCAGAAGTTTAAGTATCCATGTCCCGTATGACCCAGCTATTAATCTGCCGCTTGCTTATCCAAAAAAGTCAGAAAGACTACCGCATAAAGACATGTGCATGGCTGTGTTCACCACAGTCTTACTCCGGATATCCAAGACTTGGAAAGCACCCTGGTGTCCAGCAAGGGATGATTGGAGAAGGAAGATGGGCTATAGCCACACAATGGTATACCACTCAGCCGGAACAAATGATGCAATCCAGCCATTTGTGACCACCAGAATGGCTGTGAGGGTTTTAGGGGAAGTGTAACAAGCCCCAGTGAGAAATTCAAATACCATAGAATCTCACTTACAAGGCGAAGAAAAAGCAAGCACTAACCAACAGGTGGCACTGAACATTTGTATGCGGGCTCCCAGAGGCAAAGAGGGGCGGTGACGGAGGGTGAAAGAGAAGATTAGGCACAAGTGTGTGGTGAGGGCCTGTGATTAGTCTTACACTGGTGAAGATGATGTAAGCTACACAGAAGTCTAAAGCAATGAGGATGTGAATCTGGAAGTTATAGTACGTTCTAATGCAGGGTCATGGCTATAAATTCACCTCAAATCAAAAATCCAAAAAGGGGTCCAGAATGATGTCATAAAGCTTTGGGGGCGGAAAGAGTTTACAGAAGGTGAACTTCCAAGGATGGAAAATCACCTCCAAATGCTTACAGATGCTACAGAAAGGCAGACCATTCCAAATAGGTGAAGAGGAATACTACGAAGAGAACATGATCAGTCCTAAACCCATGAACGAACAGAAAATGTTACCGTCCATGATGTTATTACTAATCACCTTCACGAATAATCCAAACAGGCCCACGTCTTCCCAAGTTCAGGCAAAAGGTTGGTCCAAAAGTACAATTCAGGGCCGGCCCTGTGGTGGAGCAGGTAAGTGCCCACATTCCGCTTGGGCGGCCCGGGCCTCACTGTTTCACATTACGAGTGCATATCACATTAGTAGTGTTAGGAAATATAGATTTCATGGTATGGTGCGGGCAGAGATCATAAATAAGCAGCAATTGTGAGGATACGTTATCAATACGCACAAGAAAAGGAACCATAAGAATATTACAATCTATGGAAGTATCTGGTACACTTCCCAAAGGCAGAAGGAAGGAAAACTTGTGACCTGCCAAGGTGGAATTGGCAGAGTGCCACGAGATGACACCATCATTGTGCATCAGAACATTCCCTGGGCAACTTCAACTTGTGAGGGAGTCCAGGACTTTTTCTGGGTAAGGTCCACCCATTTTGCCATCTACCCAAGATATAAGAGATAAAACCCAGGATAATCTTACAGGAGTGACACCAGTGTCTAGAGAGAATGTAGGAGCCCTTTCGAAGTTCAAGGAGAAAGATAGAAACTGACAACAATTGCAGAAAAAGGAAAACTATCCTACCTAGACAGGGTGAGGAGTCAGACTGGTCTGAGATGGCTGTGAAACTCTGTGTGCACGGAGGTTGTCAGGACAACTTCGAATTTTGAGGTCGCTTACGACATCACGGTGAACATGTCCCCCAGGGTGGCCGCATGGTTACAGTCTGAGGATTGGCCTAGGCTAGGCTATTAAAGGGACAGATACCCAGAAACAGGTTTGGCAAACAGAAAGCAGGCACAGAAACTAGAAGAGATAAAACAGAGTCTGATGCAAGGGATAAGAAAGGAACCCTAGGCCACAAGTGAGAATAGAGGGACAGGCACGGAGAGGAGAACATTGTCATCTATTCAAGTCTATGGGGAGGTCATGCTGATTCAAGCTTGCAACTTCATTGGAAACAAGTGGCCGGACTTGGCGTTCATCACACCTACAGTGCCCTTGTGCCTTAAGCATAATGCAAAGTCAAGAAAGATGTCTTGAGGACATTGAAGAGAAGAATCGATGCCTCCTTTCCAAGGCCCATAGCATTCTTTGCAGGTCAGTCTCTTTTTCCGAAGCTCTGGTGTCACGTGGGCCCACTGGGCACATGGTAATGTGTCCCAAGAGATGTCTTGGAAGCCTTGAAGGAATGGAGCCCTGTCACGCTTGGGGTATGTCTCTTTGTTTGGAAGTGCTCTACAAGGGTGCTGAAAAGCACCCTCTTCCACAGGGCTTCGTTCCTTCGTGAAGGCTGCCCTCCCAGGCTAGTGTGCTCTGTTTGCCTCCATCGAAATTCTCTCCCCCTACCTCTTGCCGTAGAAGGATTATTGATTATGTGTTTTGACACCATATGTAAGGAAGTTGCACGAAAATTAGAACTTTACAGTTGTGTTTCAAGAAAAATAAACAGGCCAGGGTAGAGGATGTAGGGCAAACAAATGGCACACCCTATAAAAATTAAGTAAGCCCGTATCTGGACGGAATCTAGGGGAACGTTCAAGGATCAGGGGTCAAGTTCGAAACTTCCCAAATCCGGAAAAGAGACAGAAAAATATCTTTCCTGGAGAGTGGAATTCATCCGATTTGTCTAAGTTGTCTTGGAAACATTGTGTCCGTGAAGGGGGTTGCCAGGACCACCTCGAATTTGGAGTTTCTGATCTCAGGATGTCAAACCAACCCACATGACCACGTGTTCTCAGTGCTTAGTTTGACCTTGGCTAGGGTAGCCAAGAGTCCTACAAGTGACCGGTGCAAATTCAAGGACAACAACCAAGAGTCACGAAAGCACTCACACCTCACCCTAGAGAACATACAGCGATTAAAGAAATACAAACTAATCCCTTGGAATGAAGGAGAACGGACTGATAAGCATGTCTAAGGGAGATAGCTGAGAAAGACCATGACGAGTATACTATGGAAAAGAAAAAGAGGACCCAGAAAATGGAAGGTGAACAGAAATCACACCTGAATTATCCACAATGAAAGATGATGTCCGTCTTTAGACAGACTCTGCTGGAACGTTTGAAAGTCAGAGAAATTCACAAGGCAAAAAACGGCAGCGAAGGTCAAGCATGGGCTAACTGGGAAGGGTGAGTTATGAGACTGCTCCAAGCAGGCTCTGAAACCTGTATCCAGGAAGCATGCTGGACCTCAGAGACACAATTATGACAAATCCTCTGACATCACAATGGACCCGAAAAACAACCTAGCCTCATCTACACAGTGCTAGAGTTGGGCTCACTAGTATATTTAACTCCCATTGCACTCAACTGCACGTTGCCACTGAACATGTAAGTGGCCGGCCGGTGGTGCAGTGGTGAGGTCCGCACCTTCTGGGTCTGTGGCCCAGTATGGGCTGGGTGGAATCCTCGGTTTGGGCCTCCTCACCACTGCTTCAGTTGTTCTGGTGCAGGCGTCCGAGGTAGAGTAGAGGCAGATGGGAAGGGACGTTGGACAGGGCCAGACTTCCACAGCAAATACAGGAGCATTGCCAGCAGATGTGAGCACAGCAATGCACTTGTGCCAAAACAAAACCAATTAAAAGTTGCAAAGAACAGAAAAACTGAAGCTAAGGAAAAAAAAAACAAAAAAACAGGAGCTTGCCATTACGAAGAATAGGATCTCTGTGAATAACCTTAGCAAAACAGGTGAATTCTATGTTAATTCAAAAACTAGCAAACCTTTGGGGAAAGAAACTCAAGAAGACACAAGAAAAAAAAAGATATCGAGGGATCTAGGAATGGAAGGATTAACACACTTGAAAGGTTCATACCGCAGTAAGGAATCTCTGGATTCCATGCAATCCCAGTCAAAGTTGCAGCAGTATTTGCCACAGAGAAGAAGAGAGAATCCTAAAGTTTCTAGCCAGCAACGCGAGACCCTGACTAGGCAAAGGAATCCTCAGGAAAACGAACAAAGCAGCACGTGTCACAATTTCTGATTTCAACATAGAGGACGAAGCGCGAGGTACCGAAACGGCACAGTCTGGGCCCCAAAACAGGCATGAAGACCCATGCAAAACAATTGAGAGCCCAGAGCCCAACTCAAACTTACATGGACAGCCCATTTTGGACCAGGGAGCCAAGTGGAGACAGCGGAGGAAGGAGAGTCTCTACAATAAACGGTGCTGGGAAGCCTGCACAGCCACATGGAACACAACGAGAGTACGCCATGATGTTACACCTGGCACACACACCACCTGAAATGGATTAAAGCCTTGAATGGCAGACTTGAAACCGTGAACCTTGTAGGAGAAGACCTAGGCAGAGTGCTCTTTGCCATCTGTCTGAGCCGCCTATTTGGAAGAAGCATGTCTGACTGGGCAAGGGCAACAAAGGAAACAAGAAACAAACGGGACCACATCAAATGCACACACTTCTGCCCACTCAAGGAAACCATCAACTGAATACTAAGACACCACAACAATTGGGAGAGGATGTTTGCAAACCACACATCGGACAAGGGGTGAAAAGCCCAAAGATACAATCAACTCGCACGTCTCCACAAGAAAAAAAACAAGCCAATGAAAACCTGGTCAAAAGATGGAAGCAGAGATTTCTCCGAAGAAGACAGAAAGAGGGCCAGTAGGTGCATGAAAACTTGTTCACCATCATGAAGTCTCAGGAAAATGCAAATCCAAACTGCAAGGCCATGGCAGCTCACTGTGGTCAGCATGGCTAGAAGGAAGCAGACAGGAAATAACAAGTGTCAGAGAGGAGGTGGAGAGAAGGGAAGCCTCCTGCACTGCTGGTGGGAGTGTAACCCGGTGCAGCCACGATGCCAAAGGTGTGGAACTGCCTCAGAAATTTAAGTATCCATGTCCCGTATGACCCAGCTATTAATCTGCCGCTTGCTTATCCAAAAAAGTCAGAAAGACTACCGCATAAAGACATGTGCATGGCTGTGTTCACCACAGTCTTACTCCGGATATCCAAGACTTGGAAAGCACCCTGGTGTCCAGCAAGGGATGATTGGAGAAGGAAGATGGGCTATAGCCACACAATGGTATACCACTCAGCCGGAACAAATGATGCAATCCAGCCATTTGTGACCACCAGAATGGCTGTGAGGGTTTTAGGGGAAGTGTAACAAGCCCCAGTGAGAAATTCAAATACCATAGAATCTCACTTACAAGGCGAAGAAAAAGCAAGCACTAACCAACAGGTGGCACTGAACATTTGTATGCGGGCTCCCAGAGGCAAAGAGGGGCGGTGACGGAGGGTGAAAGAGAAGATTAGGCACAAGTGTGTGGTGAGGGCCTGTGATTAGTCTTACACTGGTGAAGATGATGTAAGCTACACAGAAGTCTAAAGCAATGAGGATGTGAATCTGGAAGTTATAGTACGTTCTAATGCAGGGTCATGGCTATAAATTCACCTCAAATCAAAAATCCAAAAAGGGGTCCAGAATGATGTCATAAAGCTTTGGGGGCGGAAAGAGTTTACAGAAGGTGAACTTCCAAGGATGGAAAATCACCTCCAAATGCTTACAGATGCTACAGAAAGGCAGACCATTCCAAATAGGTGAAGAGGAATACTACGAAGAGAACATGATCAGTCCTAAACCCATGAACGAACGGAAAATGTTACCGTCCATGATGTTATTACTAATCACCTTCACGAATAATCCAAACAGGCCCACGTCTTCCCAAGTTCAGGCAAAAGGTTGGTCCAAAAGTACAATTCAGGGCCGGCCCTGTGGTGGAGCAGGTAAGTGCCCACATTCCGCTTGGGCGGCCCGGGCCTCACTGTTTCACATTACGAGTGCATATCACATTAGTAGTGTTAGGAAATATAGATTTCATGGTATGGTGCGGGCAGAGATCATAAATAAGCAGCAATTGTGAGGATACGTTATCAATACGCACAAGAAAAGGAACCATAAGAATATTACAATCTATGGAAGTATCTGGTACACTTCCCAAAGGCAGAAGGAAGGAAAACTTGTGACCTGCCAAGGTGGAATTGGCAGAGTGCCACGAGATGACACCATCATTGTGCATCAGAACATTCCCTGGGCAACTTCAACTTGTGAGGGAGTCCAGGACTTTTTCTGGGTAAGGTCCACCCATTTTGCCATCTACCCAAGATATAAGAGATAAAACCCAGGATAATCTTACAGGAGTGACACCAGTGTCTAGAGAGAATGTAGGAGCCCTTTCGAAGTTCAAGGAGAAAGATAGAAACTGACAACAATTGCAGAAAAAGGAAAACTATCCTACCTAGACAGGGTGAGGAGTCAGACTGGTCTGAGATGGCTGTGAAACTCTGTGTGCACGGAGGTTGTCAGGACAACTTCGAATTTTGAGGTCGCTTATGACATCACGGTGAACATGTCCCCCAGGGTGGCCGCATGGTTACAGTCTGAGGATTGGCCTAGGCTAGGCTATTAAAGGGACAGATACCCAGAAACAGGTTTGGCAAACAGAAAGCAGGCACAGAAACTAGAAGAGATAAAACAGAGTCTGATGCAAGGGATAAGAAAGGAACCCTAGGCCACAAGTGAGAATAGAGGGACAGGCACGGAGAGGAGAACATTGTCATCTATTCAAGTCTATGGGGAGGTCATGCTGATTCAAGCTTGCAACTTCATTGGAAACAAGTGGCCGGACTTGGCGTTCATCACACCTACAGTGCCCTTGTGCCTTAAGCATAATGCAAAGTCAAGAAAGATGTCTTGAGGACATTGAAGAGAAGAATCGATGCCTCCTTTCCAAGGCCCATAGCATTCTTTGCAGGTCAGTCTCTTTTTCCGAAGCTCTGGTGTCACGTGGGCCCACTGGGCACATGGTAATGTGTCCCAAGAGATGTCTTGGAAGCCTTGAAGGAATGGAGCCCTGTCACGCTTGGGGTATGTCTCTTTGTTTGGAAGTGCTCTACAAGGGTGCTGAAAAGCACCCTCTTCCACAGGGCTTCGTTCCTTCGTGAAGGCTGCCCTCCCAGGCTAGTGTGCTCTGTTTGCCTCCATCGAAATTCTCTCCCCCTACCTCTTGCCGTAGAAGGATTATTGATTATGTGTTTTGACACCATATGTAAGGAAGTTGCACGAAAATTAGAACTTTACAGTTGTGTTTCAAGAAAAATAAACAGGCCAGGGTAGAGGATGTAGGGCAAACAAATGGCACACCCTATAAAAATTAAGTAAGCCCGTATCTGGACGGAATCTAGGGGAACGTTCAAGGATCAGGGGTCAAGTTCGAAACTTCCCAAATCCGGAAAAGAGACAGAAAAATATCTTTCCTGGAGAGTGGAATTCATCCGATTTGTCTAAGTTGTCTTGGAAACATTGTGTCCGTGAAGGGGGTTGCCAGGACCACCTCGAATTTGGAGTTTCTGATCTCAGGATGTCAAACCAACCCACATGACCACGTGTTCTCAGTGCTTAGTTTGACCTTGGCTAGGGTAGCCAAGAGTCCTACAAGTGACCGGTGCAAATTCAAGGACAACAACCAAGAGTCACGAAAGCACTCACACCTCACCCTAGAGAACATACAGCGATTAAAGAAATACAAACTAATCCCTTGGAATGAAGGAGAACGGACTGATAAGCATGTCTAAGGGAGATAGCTGAGAAAGACCATGACGAGTATACTATGGAAAAGAAAAAGAGGACCCAGAAAATGGAAGGTGAACAGAAATCACACCTGAATTATCCACAATGAAAGATGATGTCCGTCTTTAGACAGACTCTGCTGGAACGTTTGAAAGTCAGAGAAATTCACAAGGCAAAAAACGGCAGCGAAGGTCAAGCATGGGCTAACTGGGAAGGGTGAGTTATGAGACTGCTCCAAGCAGGCTCTGAAACCTGTATCCAGGAAGCATGCTGGACCTCAGAGACACAATTATGACAAATCCTCTGACATCACAATGGACCCGAAAAACAACCTAGCCTCATCTACACAGTGCTAGAGTTGGGCTCACTAGTATATTTAACTCCCATTGCACTCAACTGCACGTTGCCACTGAACATGTAAGTGGCCGGCCGGTGGTGCAGTGGTGAGGTCCGCACCTTCTGGGTCTGTGGCCCAGTATGGGCTGGGTGGAATCCTCGGTTTGGGCCTCCTCACCACTGCTTCAGTTGTTCTGGTGCAGGCGTCCGAGGTAGAGTAGAGGCAGATGGGAAGGGACGTTGGACAGGGCCAGACTTCCACAGCAAATACAGGAGCATTGCCAGCAGATGTGAGCACAGCAATGCACTTGTGCCAAAACAAAACCAATTAAAAGTGGCAAAGAACAGAAAAACTGAAGCTAAGGAAAAAAAAAACAAAAAAACAGGAGCTTGCCATTACGAAGAATAGGATCTCTGTGAATAACCTTAGCAAAACAGGTGAATTCTATGTTAATTCAAAAACTAGCAAACCTTTGGGGAAAGAAACTCAAGAAGACACAAGAAAAAAAAAGATATCGACGGATCTAGGAATGGAAGGATTAACACACTTGAAAGGTTCATACCGCAGTAAGGAATCTCTGGATTCCATGCAATCCCAGTCAAAGTTGCAGCAGTATTTGCCACAGAGAAGAAGAGAGAATCCTAAAGTTTCTGGCCAGCAACACGAGACCCTGACTAGGCAAAGGAATCCTCAGGAAAACGAACAAAGCAGCACGTGTCACAATTTCTGATTTCAACATAGAGGACGAAGCGCGAGGTACCGAAACGGCACAGTCTGGGCCCCAAAACAGGCATGAAGACCCATGCAAAACAATTGAGAGCCCAGAGCCCAACTCAAACTTACATGGACAGCCCATTTTGGACCAGGGAGCCAAGTGGAGACAGCGGAGAAAGGAGAGTCTCTACAATAAACGGTGCTGGGAAGCCTGCACAGCCACATGGAACACAACGAGAGTACACCATGATGTTACACCTGGCACACACACCACCTGAAGTGGATTAAAGCCTTGAATGGCAGACTTGAAACCGTGAACCTTGTAGGAGAAGACCTAGGCAGAGTGCTCTTTGCCATCTGTCTGAGCCGCCTATTTGGAAGAAGCATGTCTGACTGGGCAAGGGCAACAAAGGAAACAAGAAACAAACGGGACCACATCAAATGCACACACTTCTGCCCACTCAAGGAAACCATCAACTGAATACTAAGACACCACAACAATTGGGAGAGGATGTTTGCAAACCACACATCGGACAAGGGGTGAAAAGCCCAAAGATACAATCAACTCGCACGTCTCCACAAGAAAAAAAACAAGCCAATGAAAACCTGGTCAAAAGATGGAAGCAGAGATTTCTCCGAAGAAGACAGAAAGAGGGCCAGTAGGTGCATGAAAACTTGTTCACCATCATGAAGTCTCAGGAAAATGCAAATCCAAACTGCAAGGCCATGGCAGCTCACTGTGGTCAGCATGGCTAGAAGGAAGCAGACAGGAAATAACAAGTGTCAGAGAGGAGGTGGAGAGAAGGGAAGCCTCCTGCACTGCTGGTGGGAGTGTAACCCGGTGCAGCCACGATGCCAAAGGTGTGGAACTGCCTCAGAAGTTTAAGTATCCATGTCCCGTATGACCCAGCTATTAATCTGCCGCTTGCTTATCCAAAAAAGTCAGAAAGACTACCGCATAAAGACATGTGCATGGCTGTGTTCACCACAGTCTTACTCCGGATATCCAAGACTTGGAAAGCACCCTGGTGTCCAGCAAGGGATGATTGGAGAAGGAAGATGGGCTATAGCCACACAATGGTATACCACTCAGCCGGAACAAATGATGCAATCCAGCCATTTGTGACCACCAGAATGGCTGTGAGGGTTTTAGGGGAAGTGTAACAAGCCCCAGTGAGAAATTCAAATACCATAGAATCTCACTTACAAGGCGAAGAAAAAGCAAGCACTAACCAACAGGTGGCACTGAACATTTGTATGCGGGCTCCCAGAGGCAAAGAGGGGCGGTGACGGAGGGTGAAAGAGAAGATTAGGCACAAGTGTGTGGTGAGGGCCTGTGATTAGTCTTACACTGGTGAAGATGATGTAAGCTACACAGAAGTCTAAAGCAATGAGGATGTGAATCTGGAAGTTATAGTACGTTCTAATGCAGGGTCATGGCTATAAATTCACCTCAAATCAAAAATCCAAAAAGGGGTCCAGAATGATGTCATAAAGCTTTGGGGGCGGAAAGAGTTTACAGAAGGTGAACTTCCAAGGATGGAAAATCACCTCCAAATGCTTACAGATGCTACAGAAAGGCAGACCATTCCAAATAGGTGAAGAGGAATACTACGAAGAGAACATGATCAGTCCTAAACCCATGAACGAACGGAAAATGTTACCGTCCATGATGTTATTACTAATCACCTTCACGAATAATCCAAACAGGCCCACGTCTTCCCAAGTTCAGGCAAAAGGTTGGTCCAAAAGTACAATTCAGGGCCGGCCCTGTGGTGGAGCAGGTAAGTGCCCACATTCCGCTTGGGCGGCCCGGGCCTCACTGTTTCACATTACGAGTGCATATCACATTAGTAGTGTTAGGAAATATAGATTTCATGGTATGGTGCGGGCAGAGATCACAAATAAGCAGCAATTGTGAGGATACGTTATCAATACGCACAAGAAAAGGAACCATAAGAATATTACAATCTATGGAAGTATCTGGTACACTTCCCAAAGGCAGAAGGAAGGAAAACTTGTGACCTGCCAAGGTGGAATTGGCAGAGTGCCACGAGATGACACCATCATTGTGCATCAGAACATTCCCTGGGCAACTTCAACTTGTGAGGGAGTCCAGGACTTTTTCTGGGTAAGGTCCACCCATTTTGCCATCTACCCAAGATATAAGAGATAAAACCCAGGATAATCTTACAGGAGTGACACCAGTGTCTAGAGAGAATGTAGGAGCCCTTTCGAAGTTCAAGGAGAAAGATAGAAACTGACAACAATTGCAGAAAAAGGAAAACTATCCTACCTAGACAGGGTGAGGAGTCAGACTGGTCTGAGATGGCTGTGAAACTCTGTGTGCACGGAGGTTGTCAGGACAACTTCGAATTTTGAGGTCGCTTATGACATCACGGTGAACATGTCCCCCAGGGTGGCCGCATGGTTACAGTCTGAGGATTGGCCTAGGCTAGGCTATTAAAGGGACAGATACCCAGAAACAGGTTTGGCAAACAGAAAGCAGGCACAGAAACTAGAAGAGATAAAACAGAGTCTGATGCAAGGGATAAGAAAGGAACCCTAGGCCACAAGTGAGAATAGAGGGACAGGCACGGAGAGGAGAACATTGTCATCTATTCAAGTCTATGGGGAGGTCATGCTGATTCAAGCTTGCAACTTCATTGGAAACAAGTGGCCGGACTTGGCGTTCATCACACCTACAGTGCCCTTGTGCCTTAAGCATAATGCAAAGTCAAGAAAGATGTCTTGAGGACATTGAAGAGAAGAATCGATGCCTCCTTTCCAAGGCCCATAGCATTCTTTGCAGGTCAGTCTCTTTTTCCGAAGCTCTGGTGTCACGTGGGCCCACTGGGCACATGGTAATGTGTCCCAAGAGATGTCTTGGAAGCCTTGAAGGAATGGAGCCCTGTCACGCTTGGGGTATGTCTCTTTGTTTGGAAGTGCTCTACAAGGGTGCTGAAAAGCACCCTCTTCCACAGGGCTTCGTTCCTTCGTGAAGGCTGCCCTCCCAGGCTAGTGTGCTCTGTTTGCCTCCATCGAAATTCTCTCCCCCTACCTCTTGCCGTAGAAGGATTATTGATTATGTGTTTTGACACCATATGTAAGGAAGTTGCACGAAAATTAGAACTTTACAGTTGTGTTTCAAGAAAAATAAACAGGCCAGGGTAGAGGATGTAGGGCAAACAAATGGCACACCCTATAAAAATTAAGTAAGCCCGTATCTGGACGGAATCTAGGGGAACGTTCAAGGATCAGGGGTCAAGTTCGAAACTTCCCAAATCCGGAAAAGAGACAGAAAAATATCTTTCCTGGAGAGTGGAATTCATCCGATTTGTCTAAGTTGTCTTGGAAACATTGTGTCCGTGAAGGGGGTTGCCAGGACCACCTCGAATTTGGAGTTTCTGATCTCAGGATGTCAAACCAACCCACATGACCACGTGTTCTCAGTGCTTAGTTTGACCTTGGCTAGGGTAGCCAAGAGTCCTACAAGTGACCGGTGCAAATTCAAGGACAACAACCAAGAGTCACGAAAGCACTCACACCTCACCCTAGAGAACATACAGCGATTAAAGAAATACAAACTAATCCCTTGGAATGAAGGAGAACGGACTGATAAGCATGTCTAAGGGAGATAGCTGAGAAAGACCATGACGAGTATACTATGGAAAAGAAAAAGAGGACCCAGAAAATGGAAGGTGAACAGAAATCACACCTGAATTATCCACAATGAAAGATGATGTCCGTCTTTAGACAGACTCTGCTGGAACGTTTGAAAGTCAGAGAAATTCACAAGGCAAAAAACGGCAGCGAAGGTCAAGCATGGGCTAACTGGGAAGGGTGAGTTATGAGACTGCTCCAAGCAGGCTCTGAAACCTGTATCCAGGAAGCATGCTGGACCTCAGAGACACAATTATGACAAATCCTCTGACATCACAATGGACCCGAAAAACAACCTAGCCTCATCTACACAGTGCTAGAGTTGGGCTCACTAGTATATTTAACTCCCGTTGCACTCAACTGCACGTTGCCACTGAACATGTAAGTGGCCGGCCGGTGGTGCAGTGGTGAGGTCCGCACCTTCTGGGTCTGTGGCCCAGTATGGGCTGGGTGGAATCCTCGGTTTGGGCCTCCTCACCACTGCTTCAGTTGTTCTCGTGCAGGCGTCCGAGGTAGAGTAGAGGCAGATGGGAAGGGACGTTGGACAGGGCCAGACTTCCACAGCAAATACAGGAGCATTGCCAGCAGATGTGAGCACAGCAATGCACTTGTGCCAAAACAAAACCAATTAAAAGTTGCAAAGAACAGAAAAACTGAAGCTAAGGGAAAAAAAAAAAAAAAAAAAAAAACAGGAGCTTGCCATTACGAAGAATAGGATCTCTGTGAATAACCTTAGCAAAACAGGTGAATTCTATGTTAATTCAAAAACTAGCAAACCTTTGGGGAAAGAAACTCAAGAAGACACAAGAAAAAAAAAGATATCGACGGATCTAGGAATGGAAGGATTAACACACTTGAAAGGTTCATACCGCAGTAAGGAATCTCTGGATTCCATGCAATCCCAGTCAACGTTGCAGCAGTATTTGCCACAGAGAAGAAGAGAGAATCCTAAAGTTTCTAGCCAGCAACGCGAGAACCTGACTAGGCAAAGGAATCCTCAGGAAAACGAACAAAGCAGCACGTGTCACAATTTCTGATTTCAACATAGAGGACGAAGCGCGAGGTACCGAAACGGCACAGTCTGGGCCCCAAAACAGGCATGAAGACCCATGCAAAACAATTGAGAGCCCAGAGCCCAACTCAAACTTACATGGACAGCCCATTTTGGACCAGGGAGCCAAGTGGAGACAGCGGAGGAAGGAGAGTCTCTACAATAAACGGTGCTGGGAAGCCTGCACAGCCACATGGAACACAACGAGAGTACACCATGATGTTACACCTGGCACACACACCACCTGAAGTGGATTAAAGCCTTGAATGGCAGACTTGAAACCGTGAACCTTGTAGGAGAAGACCTAGGCAGAGTGCTCTTTGCCATCTGTCTGAGCCGCCTATTTGGAAGAAGCATGTCTGACTGGGCAAGGGCAACAAAGGAAACAAGAAACAAACGGGACCACATCAAATGCACACACTTCTGCCCACTCAAGGAAACCATCAACTGAATACTAAGACACCACAACAATTGGGAGAGGATGTTTGCAAACCACACATCGGACAAGGGGTGAAAAGCCCAAAGATACAATCAACTCGCACGTCTCCACAAGAAAAAAAACAAGCCAATGAAAACCTGGTCAAAAGATGGAAGCAGAGATTTCTCCGAAGAAGACAGAAAGAGGGCCAGTAGGTGCATGAAAACTTGTTCACCATCATGAAGTCTCAGGAAAATGCAAATCCAAACTGCAAGGCCATGGCAGCTCACTGTGGTCAGCATGGCTAGAAGGAAGCAGACAGGAAATAACAAGTGTCAGAGAGGAGGTGCAGAGAAGGGAAGCCTCCTGCACTGCTGGTGGGAGTGTAACCCGGTGCAGCCACGATGCCAAAGGTGTGGAACTGCCTCAGAAGTTTAAGTATCCATGTCCCGTATGACCCAGCTATTAATCTGCCGCTTGCTTATCCAAAACAGTCAGAAAGACTACCGCATAAAGACATGTGCATGGCTGTGTTCACCACAGTCTTACTCCGGATATCCAAGACTTGGAAAGCACCCTGGTGTCCAGCAAGGGATGATTGGAGAAGGAAGATGGGCTATAGCCACACAATGGTATACCACTCAGCCGGAACAAATGATGCAATCCAGCCGTTTGTGACCACCAGAATGGCTGTGAGGGTTTTAGGGGAAGTGTAACAAGCCCCAGTGAGAAATTCAAATACCATAGAATCTCACTTACAAGGCGAAGAAAAAGCAAGCACTAACCAACAGGTGGCACTGAACATTTGTATGCGGGCTCCCAGAGGCAAAGAGGGGCGGTGACGGAGGGTGAAAGAGAAGATTAGGCACAAGTGTGTGGTGAGGGCCTGTGATTAGTCTTACACTGGTGAAGATGATGTAAGCTACACAGAAGTCTAAAGCAATGAGGATGTGAATCTGGAAGTTATAGTACGTTCTAATGCAGGGTCATGGCTATAAATTCACCTCAAATCAAAAATCCAAAAAGGGGTCCAGAATGATGTCATAAAGCTTTGGGGGCGGAAAGAGTTTACAGAAGGTGAACTTCCAAGGATGGAAAATCACCTCCAAATGCTTACAGATGCTACAGAAAGGCAGACCATTCCAAATAGGTGAAGAGGAATACTACGAAGAGAACATGATCAGTCCTAAACCCATGAACGAACGGAAAATGTTACCGTCCATGATGTTATTACTAATCACCTTCACGAATAATCCAAACAGGCCCACGTCTTCCCAAGTTCAGGCAAAAGGTTGGTCCAAAAGTACAATTCAGGGCCGGCCCTGTGGTGGAGCAGGTAAGTGCCCACATTCCGCTTGGGCGGCCCGGGCCTCACTGTTTCACATTACGAGTGCATATCACATTAGTAGTGTTAGGAAATATAGATTTCATGGTATGGTGCGGGCAGAGATCATAAATAAGCAGCAATTGTGAGGATACGTTATCAATACGCACAAGAAAAGGAACCATAAGAATATTACAATCTATGGAAGTATCTGGTACACTTCCCAAAGGCAGAAGGAAGGAAAACTTGTGACCTGCCAAGGTGGAATTGGCAGAGTGCCACGAGATGACACCATCATTGTGCATCAGAACATTCCCTGGGCAACTTCAACTTGTGAGGGAGTCCAGGACTTTTTCTGGGTAAGGTCCACCCATTTTGCCATCTACCCAAGATATAAGAGATAAAACCCAGGATAATCTTACAGGAGTGACACCAGTGTCTAGAGAGAATGTAGGAGCCCTTTCGAAGTTCAAGGAGAAAGATAGAAACTGACAACAATTGCAGAAAAAGGAAAACTATCCTACCTAGACAGGGTGAGGAGTCAGACTGGTCTGAGATGGCTGTGAAACTCTGTGTGCACGGAGGTTGTCAGGACAACTTCGAATTTTGAGGTCGCTTATGACATCACGGTGAACATGTCCCCCAGGGTGGCCGCATGGTTACAGTCTGAGGATTGGCCTAGGCTAGGCTATTAAAGGGACAGATACCCAGAAACAGGTTTGGCAAACAGAAAGCAGGCACAGAAACTAGAAGAGATAAAACAGAGTCTGATGCAAGGGATAAGAAAGGAACCCTAGGCCACAAGTGAGAATAGAGGGACAGGCACGGAGAGGAGAACATTGTCATCTATTCAAGTCTATGGGGAGGTCATGCTGATTCAAGCTTGCAACTTCATTGGAAACAAGTGGCCGGACTTGGCGTTCATCACACCTACAGTGCCCTTGTGCCTTAAGCATAATGCAAAGTCAAGAAAGATGTCTTGAGGACATTGAAGAGAAGAATCGATGCCTCCTTTCCAAGGCCCATAGCATTCTTTGCAGGTCAGTCTCTTTTTCCGAAGCTCTGGTGTCACGTGGGCCCACTGGGCACATGGTAATGTGTCCCAAGAGATGTCTTGGAAGCCTTGAAGGAATGGAGCCCTGTCACGCTTGGGGTATGTCTCTTTGTTTGGAAGTGCTCTACAAGGGTGCTGAAAAGCACCCTCTTCCACAGGGCTTCGTTCCTTCGTGAAGGCTGCCCTCCCAGGCTAGTGTGCTCTGTTTGCCTCCATCGAAATTCTCTCCCCCTACCTCTTGCCGTAGAAGGATTATTGATTATGTGTTTTGACACCATATGTAAGGAAGTTGCACGAAAATTAGAACTTTACAGTTGTGTTTCAAGAAAAATAAACAGGCCAGGGTAGAGGATGTAGGGCAAACAAATGGCACACCCTATAAAAATTAAGTAAGCCCGTATCTGGACGGAATCTAGGGGAACGTTCAAGGATCAGGGGTCAAGTTCGAAACTTCCCAAATGCGGAAAAGAGACAGAAAAATATCTTTCCTGGAGAGTGGAATTCATCCGATTTGTCTAAGTTGTCTTGGAAACATTGTGTCCGTGAAGGGGGTTGCCAGGACCACCTCGAATTTGGAGTTTCTGATCTCAGGATGTCAAACCAACCCACATGACCACGTGTTCTCAGTGCTTAGTTTGACCTAGGCTAGGGTAGCCAAGAGTCCTACAAGTGACCGGTGCAAATTCAAGGACAACAACCAAGAGTCACGAAAGCACTCACACCTCACCCTAGAGAACATACAGCGATTAAAGAAATACAAACTAATCCCTTGGAATGAAGGAGAACGGACTGATAAGCATGTCTAAGGGAGATAGCTGAGAAAGACCATGACGAGTATACTATGGAAAAGAAAAAGAGGACCCAGAAAATGGAAGGTGAACAGAAATCACACCTGAATTATCCACAATGAAAGATGATGTCCGTCTTTAGACAGACTCTGCTGGAACGTTTGAAAGTCAGAGAAATTCACAAGCCAAAAAACGGCAGCGAAGGTCAAGCATGGGCTAACTGGGAAGGGTGAGTTATGAGACTGCTCCAAGCAGGCTCTGAAACCTGTATCCAGGAAGCATGCTGGACCTCAGAGACACAATTATGACAAATCCTCTGACATCACAATGGACCCGAAAAACAACCTAGCCTCATCTACACAGTGCTAGAGTTGGGCTCACTAGTATATTTAACTCCCGTTGCACTCAACTGCACGTTGCCACTGAACATGTAAGTGGCCGGCCGGTGGTGCAGTGGTGAGGTCCGCACCTTCTGGGTCTGTGGCCCAGTATGGGCTGGGTGGAATCCTCGGTTTGGGCCTCCTCACCACTGCTTCAGTTGTTCTGGTGCAGGCGTCCGAGGTAGAGTAGAGGCAGATGGGAAGGGACGTTGGACAGGGCCAGACTTCCACAGCAAATACAGGAGCATTGCCAGCAGATGTGAGCACAGCAATGCACTTGTGCCAAAACAAAACCAATTAAAAGTTGCAAAGAATAGAAAAACTGAAGCTAAGGGAAAAAAAAAAAAAAAAAAAAACAGGAGCTTGCCATTACGAAGAATAGGATCTCTGTGAATAACCTTAGCAAAACAGGTGAATTCTATGTTAATTCAAAAACTAGCAAACCTTTGGGGAAAGAAACTCAAGAAGACACAAGAAAAAAAAAGATATCGAGGGATCTAGGAATGGAAGGATTAACACACTTGAAAGGTTCATACCGCAGTAAGGAATCTCTGGATTCCATGCAATCCCAGTCAAAGTTGCAGCAGTATTTGCCACAGAGAAGAAGAGAGAATCCTAAAGTTTCTAGCCAGCAACGCGAGACCCTGACTAGGCAAAGGAATCCTCAGGAAAACGAACAAAGCAGCACGTGTCACAATTTCTGATTTCAACATAGAGGACGAAGCGCGAGGTACCGAAACGGCACAGTCTGGGCCCCAAAACAGGCATGAAGACCCATGCAAAACAATTGAGAGCCCAGAGCCCAACTCAAACTTACATGGACAGCCCATTTTGGACCAGGGAGCCAAGTGGAGACAGCGGAGGAAGGAGAGTCTCTACAATAAACGGTGCTGGGAAGCCTGCACAGCCACATGGAACACAACGAGAGTACACCATGATGTTACACCTGGCACACACACCACCTGAAGTGGATTAAAGCCTTGAATGGCAGACTTGAAACCGTGAACCTTGTAGGAGAAGACCTAGGCAGAGTGCTCTTTGCCATCTGTCTGAGCCGCCTATTTGGAAGAAGCATGTCTGACTGGGCAAGGGCAACAAAGGAAACAAGAAACAAACGGGACCACATCAAATGCACACACTTCTGCCCACTCAAGGAAACCATCAACTGAATACTAAGACACCACAACAATTGGGAGAGGATGTTTGCAAACCACACATCGGACAAGGGGTGAAAAGCCCAAAGATACAATCAACTCGCACGTCTCCACAAGAAAAAAAACAAGCCAATGAAAACCTGGTCAAAAGATGGAAGCAGAGATTTCTCCGAAGAAGACAGAAAGAGGGCCAGTAGGTGCATGAAAACTTGTTCACCATCATGAAGTCTCAGGAAAATGCAAATCCAAACTGCAAGGCCATGGCAGCTCACTGTGGTCAGCATGGCTAGAAGGAAGCAGACAGGAAATAACAAGTGTCAGAGAGGAGGTGCAGAGAAGGGAAGCCTCCTGCACTGCTGGTGGGAGTGTAACCCGGTGCAGCCACGATGCCAAAGGTGTGGAACTGCCTCAGAAGTTTAAGTATCCATGTCCCGTATGACCCAGCTATTAATCTGCCGCTTGCTTATCCAAAACAGTCAGAAAGACTACCGCATAAAGACATGTGCATGGCTGTGTTCACCACAGTCTTACTCCGGATATCCAAGACTTGGAAAGCACCCTGGTGTCCAGCAAGGGATGATTGGAGAAGGAAGATGGGCTATAGCCACACAATGGTATACCACTCAGCCGGAACAAATGATGCAATCCAGCCGTTTGTGACCACCAGAATGGCTGTGAGGGTTTTAGGGGAAGTGTAACAAGCCCCAGTGAGAAATTCAAATACCATAGAATCTCACTTACAAGGCGAAGAAAAAGCAAGCACTAACCAACAGGTGGCACTGAACATTTGTATGCGGGCTCCCAGAGGCAAAGAGGGGCGGTGACGGAGGGTGAAAGAGAAGATTAGGCACAAGTGTGTGGTGAGGGCCTGTGATTAGTCTTACACTGGTGAAGATGATGTAAGCTACACAGAAGTCTAAAGCAATGAGGATGTGAATCTGGAAGTTATAGTACGTTCTAATGCAGGGTCATGGCTATAAATTCACCTCAAATCAAAAATCCAAAAAGGGGTCCAGAATGATGTCATAAAGCTTTGGGGGCGGAAAGAGTTTACAGAAGGTGAACTTCCAAGGATGGAAAATCACCTCCAAATGCTTACAGATGCTACAGAAAGGCAGACCATTCCAAATAGGTGAAGAGGAATACTACGAAGAGAACATGATCAGTCCTAAACCCATGAACGAACGGAAAATGTTACCGTCCATGATGTTATTACTAATCACCTTCACGAATAATCCAAACAGGCCCACGTCTTCCCAAGTTCAGGCAAAAGGTTGGTCCAAAAGTACAATTCAGGGCCGGCCCTGTGGTGGAGCAGGTAAGTGCCCACATTCCGCTTGGGCGGCCCGGGCCTCACTGTTTCACATTACGAGTGCATATCACATTAGTAGTGTTAGGAAATATAGATTTCATGGTATGGTGCGGGCAGAGATCACAAATAAGCAGCAATTGTGAGGATACGTTATCAATACGCACAAGAAAAGGAACCATAAGAATATTACAATCTATGGAAGTATCTGGTACACTTCCCAAAGGCAGAAGGAAGGAAAACTTGTGACCTGCCAAGGTGGAATTGGCAGAGTGCCACGAGATGACACCATCATTGTGCATCAGAACATTCCCTGGGCAACTTCAACTTGTGAGGGAGTCCAGGACTTTTTCTGGGTAAGGTCCACCCATTTTGCCATCTACCCAAGATATAAGAGATAAAACCCAGGATAATCTTACAGGAGTGACACCAGTGTCTAGAGAGAATGTAGGAGCCCTTTCGAAGTTCAAGGAGAAAGATAGAAACTGACAACAATTGCAGAAAAAGGAAAACTATCCTACCTAGACAGGGTGAGGAGTCAGACTGGTCTGAGATGGCTGTGAAACTCTGTGTGCACGGAGGTTGTCAGGACAACTTCGAATTTTGAGGTCGCTTATGACATCACGGTGAACATGTCCCCCAGGGTGGCCGCATGGTTACAGTCTGAGGATTGGCCTAGGCTAGGCTATTAAAGGGACAGATACCCAGAAACAGGTTTGGCAAACAGAAAGCAGGCACAGAAACTAGAAGAGATAAAACAGAGTCTGATGCAAGGGATAAGAAAGGAACCCTAGGCCACAAGTGAGAATAGAGGGACAGGCACGGAGAGGAGAACATTGTCATCTATTCAAGTCTATGGGGAGGTCATGCTGATTCAAGCTTGCAACTTCATTGGAAACAAGTGGCCGGACTTGGCGTTCATCACACCTACAGTGCCCTTGTGCCTTAAGCATAATGCAAAGTCAAGAAAGATGTCTTGAGGACATTGAAGAGAAGAATCGATGCCTCCTTTCCAAGGCCCATAGCATTCTTTGCAGGTCAGTCTCTTTTTCCGAAGCTCTGGTGTCACGTGGGCCCACTGGGCACATGGTAATGTGTCCCAAGAGATGTCTTGGAAGCCTTGAAGGAATGGAGCCCTGTCACGCTTGGGGTATGTCTCTTTGTTTGGAAGTGCTCTACAAGGGTGCTGAAAAGCACCCTCTTCCACAGGGCTTCGTTCCTTCGTGAAGGCTGCCCTCCCAGGCTAGTGTGCTCTGTTTGCCTCCATCGAAATTCTCTCCCCCTACCTCTTGCCGTAGAAGGATTATTGATTATGTGTTTTGACACCATATGTAAGGAAGTTGCACGAAAATTAGAACTTTACAGTTGTGTTTCAAGAAAAATAAACAGGCCAGGGTAGAGGATGTAGGGCAAACAAATGGCACACCCTATAAAAATTAAGTAAGCCCGTATCTGGACGGAATCTAGGGGAACGTTCAAGGATCAGGGGTCAAGTTCGAAACTTCCCAAATCCGGAAAAGAGACAGAAAAATATCTTTCCTGGAGAGTGGAATTCATCCGATTTGTCTAAGTTGTCTTGGAAACATTGTGTCCGTGAAGGGGGTTGCCAGGACCACCTCGAATTTGGAGTTTCTGATCTCAGGATGTCAAACCAACCCACATGACCACGTGTTCTCAGTGCTTAGTTTGACCTAGGCTAGGGTAGCCAAGAGTCCTACAAGTGACCGGTGCAAATTCAAGGACAACAACCAAGAGTCACGAAAGCACTCACACCTCACCCTAGAGAACATACAGCGATTAAAGAAATACAAACTAATCCCTTGGAATGAAGGAGAACGGACTGATAAGCATGTCTAAGGGAGATAGCTGAGAAAGACCATGACGAGTATACTATGGAAAAGAAAAAGAGGACCCAGAAAATGGAAGGTGAACAGAAATCACACCTGAATTATCCACAATGAAAGATGATGTCCGTCTTTAGACAGACTCTGCTGGAACGTTTGAAAGTCAGAGAAATTCACAAGCCAAAAAACGGCAGCGAAGGTCAAGCATGGGCTAACTGGGAAGGGTGAGTTATGAGACTGCTCCAAGCAGGCTCTGAAACCTGTATCCAGGAAGCATGCTGGACCTCAGAGACACAATTATGACAAATCCTCTGACATCACAATGGACCCGAAAAACAACCTAGCCTCATCTACACAGTGCTAGAGTTGGGCTCACTAGTATATTTAACTCCCGTTGCACTCAACTGCACGTTGCCACTGAACATGTAAGTGGCCGGCCGGTGGTGCAGTGGTGAGGTCCGCACCTTCTGGGTCTGTGGCCCAGTATGGGCTGGGTGGAATCCTCGGTTTGGGCCTCCTCACCACTGCTTCAGTTGTTCTGGTGCAGGCGTCCGAGGTAGAGTAGAGGCAGATGGGAAGGGACGTTGGACAGGGCCAGACTTCCACAGCAAATACAGGAGCATTGCCAGCAGATGTGAGCACAGCAATGCACTTGTGCCAAAACAAAACCAATTAAAAGTTGCAAAGAATAGAAAAACTGAAGCTAAGGGAAAAAAAAAAAAAAAAAAACAGGAGCTTGCCATTACGAAGAATAGGATCTCTGTGAATAACCTTAGCAAAACAGGTGAATTCTATGTTAATTCAAAAACTAGCAAACCTTTGGGGAAAGAAACTCAAGAAGACACAAGAAAAAAAAAGATATCGAGGGATCTAGGAATGGAAGGATTAACACACTTGAAAGGTTCATACCGCAGTAAGGAATCTCTGGATTCCATGCAATCCCAGTCAAAGTTGCAGCAGTATTTGCCACAGAGAAGAAGAGAGAATCCTAAAGTTTCTGGCCAGCAACGCGAGACCCTGACTAGGCAAAGGAATCCTCAGGAAAACGAACAAAGCAGCACGTGTCACAATTTCTGATTTCAACATAGAGGACGAAGCGCGAGGTACCGAAACGGCACAGTCTGGGCCCCAAAACAGGCATGAAGACCCATGCAAAACAATTGAGAGCCCAGAGCCCAACTCAAACTTACATGGACAGCCCATTTTGGACCAGGGAGCCAAGTGGAGACAGCGGAGGAAGGAGAGTCTCTACAATAAACGGTGCTGGGAAGCCTGCACAGCCACATGGAACACAACGAGAGTACACCATGATGTTACACCTGGCACACACACCACCTGAAGTGGATTAAAGCCTTGAATGGCAGACTTGAAACCGTGAACCTTGTAGGAGAAGACCTAGGCAGAGTGCTCTTTGCCATCTGTCTGAGCCGCCTATTTGGAAGAAGCATGTCTGACTGGGCAAGGGCAACAAAGGAAACAAGAAACAAACGGGATCACATCAAATGCACACACTTCTGCCCACTCAAGGAAACCATCAACTGAATACTAAGACACCACAACAATTGGGAGAGGATGTTTGCAAACCACACATCGGACAAGGGGTGAAAAGCCCAAAGATACAATCAACTCGCACGTCTCCACAAGAAAAAAAACAAGCCAATGAAAACCTGGTCAAAAGATGGAAGCAGAGATTTCTCCGAAGAAGACAGAAAGAGGGCCAGTAGGTGCATGAAAACTTGTTCACCATCATGAAGTCTCAGGAAAATGCAAATCCAAACTGCAAGGCCATGGCAGCTCACTGTGGTCAGCATGGCTAGAAGGAAGCAGACAGGAAATAACAAGTGTCAGAGAGGAGGTGCAGAGAAGGGAAGCCTCCTGCACTGCTGGTGGGAGTGTAACCCGGTGCAGCCACGATGCCAAAGGTGTGGAACTGCCTCAGAAGTTTAAGTATCCATGTCCCGTATGACCCAGCTATTAATCTGCCGCTTGCTTATCCAAAACAGTCAGAAAGACTACCGCATAAAGACATGTGCATGGCTGTGTTCACCACAGTCTTACTCCGGATATCCAAGACTTGGAAAGCACCCTGGTGTCCAGCAAGGGATGATTGGAGAAGGAAGATGGGCTATAGCCACACAATGGTATACCACTCAGCCGGAACAAATGATGCAATCCAGCCGTTTGTGACCACCAGAATGGCTGTGAGGGTTTTAGGGGAAGTGTAACAAGCCCCAGTGAGAAATTCAAATACCATAGAATCTCACTTACAAGGCGAAGAAAAAGCAAGCACTAACCAACAGGTGGCACTGAACATTTGTATGCGGGCTCCCAGAGGCAAAGAGGGGCGGTGACGGAGGGTGAAAGAGAAGATTAGGCACAAGTGTGTGGTGAGGGCCTGTGATTAGTCTTACACTGGTGAAGATGATGTAAGCTACACAGAAGTCTAAAGCAATGAGGATGTGAATCTGGAAGTTATAGTACGTTCTAATGCAGGGTCATGGCTATAAATTCACCTCAAATCAAAAATCCAAAAAGGGGTCCAGAATGATGTCATAAAGCTTTGGGGGCGGAAAGAGTTTACAGAAGGTGAACTTCCAAGGATGGAAAATCACCTCCAAATGCTTACAGATGCTACAGAAAGGCAGACCATTCCAAATAGGTGAAGAGGAATACTACGAAGAGAACATGATCAGTCCTAAACCCATGAACGAACGGAAAATGTTACCGTCCATGATGTTATTACTAATCACCTTCACGAATAATCCAAACAGGCCCACGTCTTCCCAAGTTCAGGCAAAAGGTTGGTCCAAAAGTACAATTCAGGGCCGGCCCTGTGGTGGAGCAGGTAAGTGCCCACATTCCGCTTGGGCGGCCCGGGCCTCACTGTTTCACATTACGAGTGCATATCACATTAGTAGTGTTAGGAAATATAGATTTCATGGTATGGTGCGGGCAGAGATCACAAATAAGCAGCAATTGTGAGGATACGTTATCAATACGCACAAGAAAAGGAACCATAAGAATATTACAATCTATGGAAGTATCTGGTACACTTCCCAAAGGCAGAAGGAAGGAAAACTTGTGACCTGCCAAGGTGGAATTGGCAGAGTGCCACGAGATGACACCATCATTGTGCATCAGAACATTCCCTGGGCAACTTCAACTTGTGAGGGAGTCCAGGACTTTTTCTGGGTAAGGTCCACCCATTTTGCCATCTACCCAAGATATAAGAGATAAAACCCAGGATAATCTTACAGGAGTGACACCAGTGTCTAGAGAGAATGTAGGAGCCCTTTCGAAGTTCAAGGAGAAAGATAGAAACTGACAACAATTGCAGAAAAAGGAAAACTATCCTACCTAGACAGGGTGAGGAGTCAGACTGGTCTGAGATGGCTGTGAAACTCTGTGTGCACGGAGGTTGTCAGGACAACTTCGAATTTTGAGGTCGCTTATGACATCACGGTGAACATGTCCCCCAGGGTGGCCGCATGGTTACAGTCTGAGGATTGGCCTAGGCTAGGCTATTAAAGGGACAGATACCCAGAAACAGGTTTGGCAAACAGAAAGCAGGCACAGAAACTAGAAGAGATAAAACAGAGTCTGATGCAAGGGATAAGAAAGGAACCCTAGGCCACAAGTGAGAATAGAGGGACAGGCACGGAGAGGAGAACATTGTCATCTATTCAAGTCTATGGGGAGGTCATGCTGATTCAAGCTTGCAACTTCATTGGAAACAAGTGGCCGGACTTGGCGTTCATCACACCTACAGTGCCCTTGTGCCTTAAGCATAATGCAAAGTCAAGAAAGATGTCTTGAGGACATTGAAGAGAAGCATCGATGCCTCCTTTCCAAGGCCCATAGCATTCTTTGCAGGTCAGTCTCTTTTTCCGAAGCTCTGGTGTCACGTGGGCCCACTGGGCACATGGTAATGTGTCCCAAGAGATGTCTTGGAAGCCTTGAAGGAATGGAGCCCTGTCACGCTTGGGGTATGTCTCTTTGTTTGGAAGTGCTCTACAAGGGTGCTGAAAAGCACCCTCTTCCACAGGGCTTCGTTCCTTCGTGAAGGCTGCCCTCCCAGGCTAGTGTGCTCTGTTTGCCTCCATCGAAATTCTCTCCCCCTACCTCTTGCCGTAGAAGGATTATTGATTATGTGTTTTGACACCATATGTAAGGAAGTTGCACGAAAATTAGAACTTTACAGTTGTGTTTCAAGAAAAATAAACAGGCCAGGGTAGAGGATGTAGGGCAAACAAATGGCACACCCTATAAAAATTAAGTAAGCCCGTATCTGGACGGAATCTAGGGGAACGTTCAAGGATCAGGGGTCAAGTTCGAAACTTCCCAAATGCGGAAAAGAGACAGAAAAATATCTTTCCTGGAGAGTGGAATTCATCCGATTTGTCTAAGTTGTCTTGGAAACATTGTGTCCGTGAAGGGGGTTGCCAGGACCACCTCGAATTTGGAGTTTCTGATCTCAGGATGTCAAACCAACCCACATGACCACGTGTTCTCAGTGCTTAGTTTGACCTAGGCTAGGGTAGCCAAGAGTCCTACAAGTGACCGGTGCAAATTCAAGGACAACAACCAAGAGTCACGAAAGCACTCACACCTCACCCTAGAGAACATACAGCGATTAACGAAATACAAACTAATCCCTTGGAATGAAGGAGAACGGACTGATAAGCATGTCTAAGGGAGATAGCTGAGAAAGACCATGACGAGTATACTATGGAAAAGAAAAAGAGGACCCAGAAAATGGAAGGTGAACAGAAATCACACCTGAATTATCCACAATGAAAGATGATGTCCGTCTTTAGACAGACTCTGCTGGAACGTTTGAAAGTCAGAGAAATTCACAAGCCAAAAAACGGCAGCGAAGGTCAAGCATGGGCTAACTGGGAAGGGTGAGTTATGAGACTGCTCCAAGCAGGCTCTGAAACCTGTATCCAGGAAGCATGCTGGACCTCAGAGACACAATTATGACAAATCCTCTGACATCACAATGGACCCGAAAAACAACCTAGCCTCATCTACACAGTGCTAGAGTTGGGCTCACTAGTATATTTAACTCCCGTTGCACTCAACTGCACGTTGCCACTGAACATGTAAGTGGCCGGCCGGTGGTGCAGTGGTGAGGTCCGCACCTTCTGGGTCTGTGGCCCAGTATGGGCTGGGTGGAATCCTCGGTTTGGGCCTCCTCACCACTGCTTCAGTTGTTCTGGTGCAGGCGTCCGAGGTAGAGTAGAGGCAGATGGGAAGGGACGTTGGACAGGGCCAGACTTCCACAGCAAATACAGGAGCATTGCCAGCAGATGTGAGCACAGCAATGCACTTGTGCCAAAACAAAACCAATTAAAAGTTGCAAAGAATAGAAAAACTGAAGCTAAGGGAAAAAAAAAAAAAAAAAAAACAGGAGCTTGCCATTACGAAGAATAGGATCTCTGTGAATAACCTTAGCAAAACAGGTGAATTCTATGTTAATTCAAAAACTAGCAAACCTTTGGGGAAAGAAACTCAAGAAGACACAAGAAAAAAAAAGATATCGAGGGATCTAGGAATGGAAGGATTAACACACTTGAAAGGTTCATACCGCAGTAAGGAATCTCTGGATTCCATGCAATCCCAGTCAAAGTTGCAGCAGTATTTGCCACAGAGAAGAAGAGAGAATCCTAAAGTTTCTGGCCAGCAACGCGAGACCCTGACTAGGCAAAGGAATCCTCAGGAAAACGAACAAAGCAGCACGTGTCACAATTTCTGATTTCAACATAGAGGACGAAGCGCGAGGTACCGAAACGGCACAGTCTGGGCCCCAAAACAGGCATGAAGACCCATGCAAAACAATTGAGAGCCCAGAGCCCAACTCAAACTTACATGGACAGCCCATTTTGGACCAGGGAGCCAAGTGGAGACAGCGGAGGAAGGAGAGTCTCTACAATAAACGGTGCTGGGAAGCCTGCACAGCCACATGGAACACAACGAGAGTACACCATGATGTTACACCTGGCACACACACCACCTGAAGTGGATTAAAGCCTTGAATGGCAGACTTGAAACCGTGAACCTTGTAGGAGAAGACCTAGGCAGAGTGCTCTTTGCCATCTGTCTGAGCCGCCTATTTGGAAGAAGCATGTCTGACTGGGCAAGGGCAACAAAGGAAACAAGAAACAAACGGGACCACATCAAATGCACACACTTCTGCCCACTCAAGGAAACCATCAACTGAATACTAAGACACCACAACAATTGGGAGAGGATGTTTGCAAACCACACATCGGACAAGGGGTGAAAAGCCCAAAGATACAATCAACTCGCACGTCTCCACAAGAAAAAAAACAAGCCAATGAAAACCTGGTCAAAAGATGGAAGCAGAGATTTCTCCGAAGAAGACAGAAAGAGGGCCAGTAGGTGCATGAAAACTTGTTCACCATCATGAAGTCTCAGGAAAATGCAAATCCAAACTGCAAGGCCATGGCAGCTCACTGTGGTCAGCATGGCTAGAAGGAAGCAGACAGGAAATAACAAGTGTCAGAGAGGAGGTGCAGAGAAGGGAAGCCTCCTGCACTGCTGGTGGGAGTGTAACCCGGTGCAGCCACGATGCCAAAGGTGTGGAACTGCCTCAGAAGTTTAAGTATCCATGTCCCGTATGACCCAGCTATTAATCTGCCGCTTGCTTATCCAAAACAGTCAGAAAGACTACCGCATAAAGACATGTGCATGGCTGTGTTCACCACAGTCTTACTCCGGATATCCAAGACTTGGAAAGCACCCTGGTGTCCAGCAAGGGATGATTGGAGAAGGAAGATGGGCTATAGCCACACAATGGTATACCACTCAGCCGGAACAAATGATGCAATCCAGCCGTTTGTGACCACCAGAATGGCTGTGAGGGTTTTAGGGGAAGTGTAACAAGCCCCAGTGAGAAATTCAAATACCATAGAATCTCACTTACAAGGCGAAGAAAAAGCAAGCACTAACCAACAGGTGGCACTGAACATTTGTATGCGGGCTCCCAGAGGCAAAGAGGGGCGGTGACGGAGGGTGAAAGAGAAGATTAGGCACAAGTGTGTGGTGAGGGCCTGTGATTAGTCTTACACTGGTGAAGATGATGTAAGCTACACAGAAGTCTAAAGCAATGAGGATGTGAATCTGGAAGTTATAGTACGTTCTAATGCAGGGTCATGGCTATAAATTCACCTCAAATCAAAAATCCAAAAAGGGGTCCAGAATGATGTCATAAAGCTTTGGGGGCGGAAAGAGTTTACAGAAGGTGAACTTCCAAGGATGGAAAATCACCTCCAAATGCTTACAGATGCTACAGAAAGGCAGACCATTCCAAATAGGTGAAGAGGAATACTACGAAGAGAACATGATCAGTCCTAAACCCATGAACGAACGGAAAATGTTACCGTCCATGATGTTATTACTAATCACCTTCACGAATAATCCAAACAGGCCCACGTCTTCCCAAGTTCAGGCAAAAGGTTGGTCCAAAAGTACAATTCAGGGCCGGCCCTGTGGTGGAGCAGGTAAGTGCCCACATTCCGCTTGGGCGGCCCGGGCCTCACTGTTTCACATTACGAGTGCATATCACATTAGTAGTGTTAGGAAATATAGATTTCATGGTATGGTGCGGGCAGAGATCACAAATAAGCAGCAATTGTGAGGATACGTTATCAATACGCACAAGAAAAGGAACCATAAGAATATTACAATCTATGGAAGTATCTGGTACACTTCCCAAAGGCAGAAGGAAGGAAAACTTGTGACCTGCCAAGGTGGAATTGGCAGAGTGCCACGAGATGACACCATCATTGTGCATCAGAACATTCCCTGGGCAACTTCAACTTGTGAGGGAGTCCAGGACTTTTTCTGGGTAAGGTCCACCCATTTTGCCATCTACCCAAGATATAAGAGATAAAACCCAGGATAATCTTACAGGAGTGACACCAGTGTCTAGAGAGAATGTAGGAGCCCTTTCGAAGTTCAAGGAGAAAGATAGAAACTGACAACAATTGCAGAAAAAGGAAAACTATCCTACCTAGACAGGGTGAGGAGTCAGACTGGTCTGAGATGGCTGTGAAACTCTGTGTGCACGGAGGTTGTCAGGACAACTTCGAATTTTGAGGTCGCTTATGACATCACGGTGAACATGTCCCCCAGGGTGGCCGCATGGTTACAGTCTGAGGATTGGCCTAGGCTAGGCTATTAAAGGGACAGATACCCAGAAACAGGTTTGGCAAACAGAAAGCAGGCACAGAAACTAGAAGAGATAAAACAGAGTCTGATGCAAGGGATAAGAAAGGAACCCTAGGCCACAAGTGAGAATAGAGGGACAGGCACGGAGAGGAGAACATTGTCATCTATTCAAGTCTATGGGGAGGTCATGCTGATTCAAGCTTGCAACTTCATTGGAAACAAGTGGCCGGACTTGGCGTTCATCACACCTACAGTGCCCTTGTGCCTTAAGCATAATGCAAAGTCAAGAAAGATGTCTTGAGGACATTGAAGAGAAGAATCGATGCCTCCTTTCCAAGGCCCATAGCATTCTTTGCAGGTCAGTCTCTTTTTCCGAAGCTCTGGTGTCACGTGGGCCCACTGGGCACATGGTAATGTGTCCCAAGAGATGTCTTGGAAGCCTTGAAGGAATGGAGCCCTGTCACGCTTGGGGTATGTCTCTTTGTTTGGAAGTGCTCTACAAGGGTGCTGAAAAGCACCCTCTTCCACAGGGCTTCGTTCCTTCGTGAAGGCTGCCCTCCCAGGCTAGTGTGCTCTGTTTGCCTCCATCGAAATTCTCTCCCCCTACCTCTTGCCGTAGAAGGATTATTGATTATGTGTTTTGACACCATATGTAAGGAAGTTGCACGAAAATTAGAACTTTACAGTTGTGTTTCAAGAAAAATAAACAGGCCAGGGTAGAGGATGTAGGGCAAACAAATGGCACACCCTATAAAAATTAAGTAAGCCCGTATCTGGACGGAATCTAGGGGAACGTTCAAGGATCAGGGGTCAAGTTCGAAACTTCCCAAATCCGGAAAAGAGACAGAAAAATATCTTTCCTGGAGAGTGGAATTCATCCGATTTGTCTAAGTTGTCTTGGAAACATTGTGTCCGTGAAGGGGGTTGCCAGGACCACCTCGAATTTGGAGTTTCTGATCTCAGGATGTCAAACCAACCCACATGACCACGTGTTCTCAGTGCTTAGTTTGACCTAGGCTAGGGTAGCCAAGAGTCCTACAAGTGACCGGTGCAAATTCAAGGACAACAACCAAGAGTCACGAAAGCACTCACACCTCACCCTAGAGAACATACAGCGATTAACGAAATACAAACTAATCCCTTGGAATGAAGGAGAACGGACTGATAAGCATGTCTAAGGGAGATAGCTGAGAAAGACCATGACGAGTATACTATGGAAAAGAAAAAGAGGACCCAGAAAATGGAAGGTGAACAGAAATCACACCTGAATTATCCACAATGAAAGATGATGTCCGTCTTTAGACAGACTCTGCTGGAACGTTTGAAAGTCAGAGAAATTCACAAGCCAAAAAACGGCAGCGAAGGTCAAGCATGGGCTAACTGGGAAGGGTGAGTTATGAGACTGCTCCAAGCAGGCTCTGAAACCTGTATCCAGGAAGCATGCTGGACCTCAGAGACACAATTATGACAAATCCTCTGACATCACAATGGACCCGAAAAACAACCTAGCCTCATCTACACAGTGCTAGAGTTGGGCTCACTAGTATATTTAACTCCCGTTGCACTCAACTGCACGTTGCCACTGAACATGTAAGTGGCCGGCCGGTGGTGCAGTGGTGAGGTCCGCACCTTCTGGGTCTGTGGCCCAGTATGGGCTGGGTGGAATCCTCGGTTTGGGCCTCCTCACCACTGCTTCAGTTGTTCTGGTGCAGGCGTCCGAGGTAGAGTAGAGGCAGATGGGAAGGGACGTTGGACAGGGCCAGACTTCCACAGCAAATACAGGAGCATTGCCAGCAGATGTGAGCACAGCAATGCACTTGTGCCAAAACAAAACCAATTAAAAGTTGCAAAGAATAGAAAAACTGAAGCTAAGGGAAAAAAAAAAAAAAAAAAACAGGAGCTTGCCATTACGAAGAATAGGATCTCTGTGAATAACCTTAGCAAAACAGGTGAATTCTATGTTAATTCAAAAACTAGCAAACCTTTGGGGAAAGAAACTCAAGAAGACACAAGAAAAAAAAAGATATCGAGGGATCTAGGAATGGAAGGATTAACACACTTGAAAGGTTCATACCGCAGTAAGGAATCTCTGGATTCCATGCAATCCCAGTCAAAGTTGCAGCAGTATTTGCCACAGAGAAGAAGAGAGAATCCTAAAGTTTCTGGCCAGCAACGCGAGACCCTGACTAGGCAAAGGAATCCTCAGGAAAACGAACAAAGCAGCACGTGTCACAATTTCTGATTTCAACATAGAGGACGAAGCGCGAGGTACCGAAACGGCACAGTCTGGGCCCCAAAACAGGCATGAAGACCCATGCAAAACAATTGAGAGCCCAGAGCCCAACTCAAACTTACATGGACAGCCCATTTTGGACCAGGGAGCCAAGTGGAGACAGCGGAGGAAGGAGAGTCTCTACAATAAACGGTGCTGGGAAGCCTGCACAGCCACATGGAACACAACGAGAGTACACCATGATGTTACACCTGGCACACACACCACCTGAAGTGGATTAAAGCCTTGAATGGCAGACTTGAAACCGTGAACCTTGTAGGAGAAGACCTAGGCAGAGTGCTCTTTGCCATCTGTCTGAGCCGCCTATTTGGAAGAAGCATGTCTGACTGGGCAAGGGCAACAAAGGAAACAAGAAACAAACGGGACCACATCAAATGCACACACTTCTGCCCACTCAAGGAAACCATCAACTGAATACTAAGACACCACAACAATTGGGAGAGGATGTTTGCAAACCACACATCGGACAAGGGGTGAAAAGCCCAAAGATACAATCAACTCGCACGTCTCCACAAGAAAAAAAACAAGCCAATGAAAACCTGGTCAAAAGATGGAAGCAGAGATTTCTCCGAAGAAGACAGAAAGAGGGCCAGTAGGTGCATGAAAACTTGTTCACCATCATGAAGTCTCAGGAAAATGCAAATCCAAACTGCAAGGCCATGGCAGCTCACTGTGGTCAGCATGGCTAGAAGGAAGCAGACAGGAAATAACAAGTGTCAGAGAGGAGGTGCAGAGAAGGGAAGCCTCCTGCACTGCTGGTGGGAGTGTAACCCGGTGCAGCCACGATGCCAAAGGTGTGGAACTGCCTCAGAAGTTTAAGTATCCATGTCCCGTATGACCCAGCTATTAATCTGCCGCTTGCTTATCCAAAACAGTCAGAAAGACTACCGCATAAAGACATGTGCATGGCTGTGTTCACCACAGTCTTACTCCGGATATCCAAGACTTGGAAAGCACCCTGGTGTCCAGCAAGGGATGATTGGAGAAGGAAGATGGGCTATAGCCACACAATGGTATACCACTCAGCCGGAACAAATGATGCAATCCAGCCGTTTGTGACCACCAGAATGGCTGTGAGGGTTTTAGGGGAAGTGTAACAAGCCCCAGTGAGAAATTCAAATACCATAGAATCTCACTTACAAGGCGAAGAAAAAGCAAGCACTAACCAACAGGTGGCACTGAACATTTGTATGCGGGCTCCCAGAGGCAAAGAGGGGCGGTGACGGAGGGTGAAAGAGAAGATTAGGCACAAGTGTGTGGTGAGGGCCTGTGATTAGTCTTACACTGGTGAAGATGATGTAAGCTACACAGAAGTCTAAAGCAATGAGGATGTGAATCTGGAAGTTATAGTACGTTCTAATGCAGGGTCATGGCTATAAATTCACCTCAAATCAAAAATCCAAAAAGGGGTCCAGAATGATGTCATAAAGCTTTGGGGGCGGAAAGAGTTTACAGAAGGTGAACTTCCAAGGATGGAAAATCACCTCCAAATGCTTACAGATGCTACAGAAAGGCAGACCATTCCAAATAGGTGAAGAGGAATACTACGAAGAGAACATGATCAGTCCTAAACCCATGAACGAACGGAAAATGTTACCGTCCATGATGTTATTACTAATCACCTTCACGAATAATCCAAACAGGCCCACGTCTTCCCAAGTTCAGGCAAAAGGTTGG
Source organism: Equus asinus (assembly GCF_041296235.1). Lineage (NCBI taxonomy): Eukaryota > Metazoa > Chordata > Mammalia > Perissodactyla > Equidae > Equus > Equus asinus. The sequence continues at coordinate 8,512,348 of NC_091813.1, read as the reverse complement.
TCCAAAAGTACAATTCAGGGCCGGCCCTGTGGTGGAGCAGGTAAGTGCCCACATTCCGCTTGGGCGGCCCGGGCCTCACTGTTTCACATTACGAGTGCATATCACATTAGTAGTGTTAGGAAATATAGATTTCATGGTATGGTGCGGGCAGAGATCACAAATAAGCAGCAATTGTGAGGATACGTTATCAATACGCACAAGAAAAGGAACCATAAGAATATTACAATCTATGGAAGTATCTGGTACACTTCCCAAAGGCAGAAGGAAGGAAAACTTGTGACCTGCCAAGGTGGAATTGGCAGAGTGCCACGAGATGACACCATCATTGTGCATCAGAACATTCCCTGGGCAACTTCAACTTGTGAGGGAGTCCAGGACTTTTTCTGGGTAAGGTCCACCCATTTTGCCATCTACCCAAGATATAAGAGATAAAACCCAGGATAATCTTACAGGAGTGACACCAGTGTCTAGAGAGAATGTAGGAGCCCTTTCGAAGTTCAAGGAGAAAGATAGAAACTGACAACAATTGCAGAAAAAGGAAAACTATCCTACCTAGACAGGGTGAGGAGTCAGACTGGTCTGAGATGGCTGTGAAACTCTGTGTGCACGGAGGTTGTCAGGACAACTTCGAATTTTGAGGTCGCTTACGACATCACGGTGAACATGTCCCCCAGGGTGGCCGCATGGTTACAGTCTGAGGATTGGCCTAGGCTAGGCTATTAAAGGGACAGATACCCAGAAACAGGTTTGGCAAACAGAAAGCAGGCACAGAAACTAGAAGAGATAAAACAGAGTCTGATGCAAGGGATAAGAAAGGAACCCTAGGCCACAAGTGAGAATAGAGGGACAGGCACGGAGAGGAGAACATTGTCATCTATTCAAGTCTATGGGGAGGTCATGCTGATTCAAGCTTGCAACTTCATTGGAAACAAGTGGCCGGACTTGGCGTTCATCACACCTACAGTGCCCTTGTGCCTTAAGCATAATGCAAAGTCAAGAAAGATGTCTTGAGGACATTGAAGAGAAGAATCGATGCCTCCTTTCCAAGGCCCATAGCATTCTTTGCAGGTCAGTCTCTTTTTCCGAAGCTCTGGTGTCACGTGGGCCCACTGGGCACATGGTAATGTGTCCCAAGAGATGTCTTGGAAGCCTTGAAGGAATGGAGCCCTGTCACGCTTGGGGTATGTCTCTTTGTTTGGAAGTGCTCTACAAGGGTGCTGAAAAGCACCCTCTTCCACAGGGCTTCGTTCCTTCGTGAAGGCTGCCCTCCCAGGCTAGTGTGCTCTGTTTGCCTCCATCGAAATTCTCTCCCCCTACCTCTTGCCGTAGAAGGATTATTGATTATGTGTTTTGACACCATATGTAAGGAAGTTGCACGAAAATTAGAACTTTACAGTTGTGTTTCAAGAAAAATAAACAGGCCAGGGTAGAGGATGTAGGGCAAACAAATGGCACACCCTATAAAAATTAAGTAAGCCCGTATCTGGACGGAATCTAGGGGAACGTTCAAGGATCAGGGGTCAAGTTCGAAACTTCCCAAATCCGGAAAAGAGACAGAAAAATATCTTTCCTGGAGAGTGGAATTCATCCGATTTGTCTAAGTTGTCTTGGAAACATTGTGTCCGTGAAGGGGGTTGCCAGGACCACCTCGAATTTGGAGTTTCTGATCTCAGGATGTCAAACCAACCCACATGACCACGTGTTCTCAGTGCTTAGTTTGACCTAGGCTAGGGTAGCCAAGAGTCCTACAAGTGACCGGTGCAAATTCAAGGACAACAACCAAGAGTCACGAAAGCACTCACACCTCACCCTAGAGAACATACAGCGATTAACGAAATACAAACTAATCCCTTGGAATGAAGGAGAACGGACTGATAAGCATGTCTAAGGGAGATAGCTGAGAAAGACCATGACGAGTATACTATGGAAAAGAAAAAGAGGACCCAGAAAATGGAAGGTGAACAGAAATCACACCTGAATTATCCACAATGAAAGATGATGTCCGTCTTTAGACAGACTCTGCTGGAACGTTTGAAAGTCAGAGAAATTCACAAGCCAAAAAACGGCAGCGAAGGTCAAGCATGGGCTAACTGGGAAGGGTGAGTTATGAGACTGCTCCAAGCAGGCTCTGAAACCTGTATCCAGGAAGCATGCTGGACCTCAGAGACACAATTATGACAAATCCTCTGACATCACAATGGACCCGAAAAACAACCTAGCCTCATCTACACAGTGCTAGAGTTGGGCTCACTAGTATATTTAACTCCCGTTGCACTCAACTGCACGTTGCCACTGAACATGTAAGTGGCCGGCCGGTGGTGCAGTGGTGAGGTCCGCACCTTCTGGGTCTGTGGCCCAGTATGGGCTGGGTGGAATCCTCGGTTTGGGCCTCCTCACCACTGCTTCAGTTGTTCTGGTGCAGGCGTCCGAGGTAGAGTAGAGGCAGATGGGAAGGGACGTTGGACAGGGCCAGACTTCCACAGCAAATACAGGAGCATTGCCAGCAGATGTGAGCACAGCAATGCACTTGTGCCAAAACAAAACCAATTAAAAGTTGCAAAGAATAGAAAAACTGAAGCTAAGGGAAAAAAAAACAGGAGCTTGCCATTACGAAGAATAGGATCTCTGTGAATAACCTTAGCAAAACAGGTGAATTCTATGTTAATTCAAAAACTAGCAAACCTTTGGGGAAGAAACTCAAGAAGACACAAGAAAAAAAAAGATATCGAGGGATCTAGGAATGGAAGGATTAACACACTTGAAAGGTTCATACCGCAGTAAGGAATCTCTGGATTCCATGCAATCCCAGTCAAAGTTGCAGCAGTATTTGCCACAGAGAAGAAGAGAGAATCCTAAAGTTTCTGGCCAGCAACACGAGACCCTGACTAGGCAAAGGAATCCTCAGGAAAACGAACAAAGCAGCACGTGTCACAATTTCTGATTTCAACATAGAGGACGAAGCGCGAGGTACCGAAACGGCACAGTCTGGGCCCCAAAACAGGCATGAAGACCCATGCAAAACAATTGAGAGCCCAGAGCCCAACTCAAACTTACATGGACAGCCCATTTTGGACCAGGGAGCCAAGTGGAGACAGCGGAGGAAGGAGAGTCTCTACAATAAACGGTGCTGGGAAGCCTGCACAGCCACATGGAACACAACGAGAGTACACCATGATGTTACACCTGGCACACACACCACCTGAAGTGGATTAAAGCCTTGAATGGCAGACTTGAAACCGTGAACCTTGTAGGAGAAGACCTAGGCAGAGTGCTCTTTGCCATCTGTCTGAGCCGCCTATTTGGAAGAAGCATGTCTGACTGGGCAAGGGCAACAAAGGAAACAAGAAACAAACGGGACCACATCAAATGCACACACTTCTGCCCACTCAAGGAAACCATCAACTGAATACTAAGACACCACAACAATTGGGAGAGGATGTTTGCAAACCACACATCGGACAAGGGGTGAAAAGCCCAAAGATACAATCAACTCGCACGTCTCCACAAGAAAAAAAACAAGCCAATGAAAACCTGGTCAAAAGATGGAAGCAGAGATTTCTCCGAAGAAGACAGAAAGAGGGCCAGTAGGTGCATGAAAACTTGTTCACCATCATGAAGTCTCAGGAAAATGCAAATCCAAACTGCAAGGCCATGGCAGCTCACTGTGGTCAGCATGGCTAGAAGGAAGCAGACAGGAAATAACAAGTGTCAGAGAGGAGGTGCAGAGAAGGGAAGCCTCCTGCACTGCTGGTGGGAGTGTAACCCGGTGCAGCCACGATGCCAAAGGTGTGGAACTGCCTCAGAAATTTAAGTATCCATGTCCCGTATGACCCAGCTATTAATCTGCCGCTTGCTTATCCAAAAAAGTCAGAAAGACTACCGCATAAAGACATGTGCATGGCTGTGTTCACCACAGTCTTACTCCTGATATCCAAGACTTGGAAAGCACCCTGGTGTCCAGCAAGGGATGATTGGAGAAGGAAGATGGGCTATAGCCACACAATGGTATACCACTCAGCTGGAACAAATGATGCAATCCAGCCATTTGTGACCACCAGAATGGCTGTGAGGGTTTTAGGGGAAGTGTAACAAGCCCCAGTGAGAAATTCAAATACCATAGAATCTCACTTACAAGGCGAAGAAAAAGCAAGCACTAACCAACAGGTGGCACTGAACATTTGTATGCGGGCTCCCAGAGGCAAAGAGGGGCGGTGACGGAGGGTGAAAGAGAAGATTAGGCACAAGTGTGTGGTGAGGGCCTGTGATTAGTCTTACACTGGTGAAGATGATGTAAGCTACACAGAAGTCTAAAGCAATGAGGATGTGAATCTGGAAGTTATAGTACGTTCTAATGCAGGGTCATGGCTATAAATTCACCTCAAATCAAAAATCCAAAAAGGGGTCCAGAATGATGTCATAAAGCTTTGGGGGCGGAAAGAGTTTACAGAAGGTGAACTTCCAAGGATGGAAAATCACCTCCAAATGCTTACAGATGCTACAGAAAGGCAGACCATTCCAAATAGGTGAAGAGGAATACTACGAAGAGAACATGATCAGTCCTAAACCCATGAACGAACGGAAAATGTTACCGTCCATGATGTTATTACTAATCACCTTCACGAATAATCCAAACAGGCCCACGTCTTCCCAAGTTCAGGCAAAAGGTTGGTCCAAAAGTACAATTCAGGGCCGGCCCTGTGGTGGAGCAGGTAAGTGCCCACATTCCGCTTGGGCGGCCCGGGCCTCACTGTTTCACATTACGAGTGCATATCACATTAGTAGTGTTAGGAAATATAGATTTCATGGTATGGTGCGGGCAGAGATCATAAATAAGCAGCAATTGTGAGGATACGTTATCAATACGCACAAGAAAAGGAACCATAAGAATATTACAATCTATGGAAGTATCTGGTACACTTCCCAAAGGCAGAAGGAAGGAAAACTTGTGACCTGCCAAGGTGGAATTGGCAGAGTGCCACGAGATGACACCATCATTGTGCATCAGAACATTCCCTGGGCAACTTCAACTTGTGAGGGAGTCCAGGACTTTTTCTGGGTAAGGTCCACCCATTTTGCCATCTACCCAAGATATAAGAGATAAAACCCAGGATAATCTTACAGGAGTGAAACCAGTGTCTAGAGAGAATGTAGGAGCCCTTTCGAAGTTCAAGGAGAAAGATAGAAACTGACAACAATTGCAGAAAAAGGAAAACTATCCTACCTAGACAGGGTGAGGAGTCAGACTGGTCTGAGATGGCTGTGAAACTCTGTGTGCACGGAGGTTGTCAGGACAACTTCGAATTTTGAGGTCGCTTATGACATCACGGTGAACATGTCCCCCAGGGTGGCCGCATGGTTACAGTCTGAGGATTGGCCTAGGCTAGGCTATTAAAGGGACAGATACCCAGAAACAGGTTTGGCAAACAGAAAGCAGGCACAGAAACTAGAAGAGATAAAACAGAGTCTGATGCAAGGGATAAGAAAGGAACCCTAGGCCACAAGTGAGAATAGAGGGACAGGCACGGAGAGGAGAACATTGTCATCTATTCAAGTCTATGGGGAGGTCATGCTGATTCAAGCTTGCAACTTCATTGGAAACAAGTGGCCGGACTTGGCGTTCATCACACCTACAGTGCCCTTGTGCCTTAAGCATAATGCAAAGTCAAGAAAGATGTCTTGAGGACATTGAAGAGAAGAATCGATGCCTCCTTTCCAAGGCCCATAGCATTCTTTGCAGGTCAGTCTCTTTTTCCGAAGCTCTGGTGTCACGTGGGCCCACTGGGCACATGGTAATGTGTCCCAAGAGATGTCTTGGAAGCCTTGAAGGAATGGAGCCCTGTCACGCTTGGGGTATGTCTCTTTGTTTGGAAGTGCTCTACAAGGGTGCTGAAAAGCACCCTCTTCCACAGGGCTTCGTTCCTTCGTGAAGGCTGCCCTCCCAGGCTAGTGTGCTCTGTTTGCCTCCATCGAAATTCTCTCCCCCTACCTCTTGCCGTAGAAGGATTATTGATTATGTGTTTTGACACCATATGTAAGGAAGTTGCACGAAAATTAGAACTTTACAGTTGTGTTTCAAGAAAAATAAACAGGCCAGGGTAGAGGATGTAGGGCAAACAAATGGCACACCCTATAAAAATTAAGTAAGCCCGTATCTGGACGGAATCTAGGGGAACGTTCAAGGATCAGGGGTCAAGTTCGAAACTTCCCAAATCCGGAAAAGAGACAGAAAAATATCTTTCCTGGAGAGTGGAATTCATCCGATTTGTCTAAGTTGTCTTGGAAACATTGTGTCCGTGAAGGGGGTTGCCAGGACCACCTCGAATTTGGAGTTTCTGATCTCAGGATGTCAAACCAACCCACATGACCACGTGTTCTCAGTGCTTAGTTTGACCTTGGCTAGGGTAGCCAAGAGTCCTACAAGTGACCGGTGCAAATTCAAGGACAACAACCAAGAGTCACGAAAGCACTCACACCTCACCCTAGAGAACATACAGCGATTAAAGAAATACAAACTAATCCCTTGGAATGAAGGAGAACGGACTGATAAGCATGTCTAAGGGAGATAGCTGAGAAAGACCATGACGAGTATACTATGGAAAAGAAAAAGAGGACCCAGAAAATGGAAGGTGAACAGAAATCACACCTGAATTATCCACAATGAAAGATGATGTCCGTCTTTAGACAGACTCTGCTGGAACGTTTGAAAGTCAGAGAAATTCACAAGCCAAAAAACGGCAGCGAAGGTCAAGCATGGGCTAACTGGGAAGGGTGAGTTATGAGACTGCTCCAAGCAGGCTCTGAAACCTGTATCCAGGAAGCATGCTGGACCTCAGAGACACAATTATGACAAATCCTCTGACATCACAATGGACCCGAAAAACAACCTAGCCTCATCTACACAGTGCTAGAGTTGGGCTCACTAGTATATTTAACTCCCGTTGCACTCAACTGCACGTTGCCACTGAACATGTAAGTGGCCGGCCGGTGGTGCAGTGGTGAGGTCCGCACCTTCTGGGTCTGTGGCCCAGTATGGGCTGGGTGGAATCCTCGGTTTGGGCCTCCTCACCACTGCTTCAGTTGTTCTGGTGCAGGCGTCCGAGGTAGAGTAGAGGCAGATGGGAAGGGACGTTGGACAGGGCCAGACTTCCACAGCAAATACAGGAGCATTGCCAGCAGATGTGAGCACAGCAATGCACTTGTGCCAAAACAAAACCAATTAAAAGTTGCAAAGAACAGAAAAACTGAAGCTAAGGAAAAAAAAAACAAAAAAACAGGAGCTTGCCATTACGAAGAATAGGATCTCTGTGAATAACCTTAGCAAAACAGGTGAATTCTATGTTAATTCAAAAACTAGCAAACCTTTGGGGAAAGAAACTCAAGAAGACACAAGAAAAAAAAAGATATCGAGGGATCTAGGAATGGAAGGATTAACACACTTGAAAGGTTCATACCGCAGTAAGGAATCTCTGGATTCCATGCAATCCCAGTCAAAGTTGCAGCAGTATTTGCCACAGAGAAGAAGAGAGAATCCTAAAGTTTCTGGCCAGCAACACGAGACCCTGACTAGGCAAAGGAATCCTCAGGAAAACGAACAAAGCAGCACGTGTCACAATTTCTGATTTCAACATAGAGGACGAAGCGCGAGGTACCGAAACGGCACAGTCTGGGCCCCAAAACAGGCATGAAGACCCATGCAAAACAATTGAGAGCCCAGAGCCCAACTCAAACTTACATGGACAGCCCATTTTGGACCAGGGAGCCAAGTGGAGACAGCGGAGGAAGGAGAGTCTCTACAATAAACGGTGCTGGGAAGCCTGCACAGCCACATGGAACACAACGAGAGTACACCATGATGTTACACCTGGCACACACACCACCTGAAGTGGATTAAAGCCTTGAATGGCAGACTTGAAACCGTGAACCTTGTAGGAGAAGACCTAGGCAGAGTGCTCTTTGCCATCTGTCTGAGCCGCCTATTTGGAAGAAGCATGTCTGACTGGGCAAGGGCAACAAAGGAAACAAGAAACAAACGGGACCACATCAAATGCACACACTTCTGCCCACTCAAGGAAACCATCAACTGAATACTAAGACACCACAACAATTGGGAGAGGATGTTTGCAAACCACACATCGGACAAGGGGTGAAAAGCCCAAAGATACAATCAACTCGCACGTCTCCACAAGAAAAAAAACAAGCCAATGAAAACCTGGTCAAAAGATGGAAGCAGAGATTTCTCCGAAGAAGACAGAAAGAGGGCCAGTAGGTGCATGAAAACTTGTTCACCATCATGAAGTCTCAGGAAAATGCAAATCCAAACTGCAAGGCCATGGCAGCTCACTGTGGTCAGCATGGCTAGAAGGAAGCAGACAGGAAATAACAAGTGTCAGAGAGGAGGTGCAGAGAAGGGAAGCCTCCTGCACTGCTGGTGGGAGTGTAACCCGGTGCAGCCACGATGCCAAAGGTGTGGAACTGCCTCAGAAATTTAAGTATCCATGTCCCGTATGACCCAGCTATTAATCTGCCGCTTGCTTATCCAAAAAAGTCAGAAAGACTACCGCATAAAGACATGTGCATGGCTGTGTTCACCACAGTCTTACTCCTGATATCCAAGACTTGGAAAGCACCCTGGTGTCCAGCAAGGGATGATTGGAGAAGGAAGATGGGCTATAGCCACACAATGGTATACCACTCAGCCGGAACAAATGATGCAATCCAGCCATTTGTGACCACCAGAATGGCTGTGAGGGTTTTAGGGGAAGTGTAACAAGCCCCAGTGAGAAATTCAAATACCATAGAATCTCACTTACAAGGCGAAGAAAAAGCAAGCACTAACCAACAGGTGGCACTGAACATTTGTATGCGGGCTCCCAGAGGCAAAGAGGGGCGGTGACGGAGGGTGAAAGAGAAGATTAGGCACAAGTGTGTGGTGAGGGCCTGTGATTAGTCTTACACTGGTGAAGATGATGTAAGCTACACAGAAGTCTAAAGCAATGAGGATGTGAATCTGGAAGTTATAGTACGTTCTAATGCAGGGTCATGGCTATAAATTCACCTCAAATCAAAAATCCAAAAAGGGGTCCAGAATGATGTCATAAAGCTTTGGGGGCGGAAAGAGTTTACAGAAGGTGAACTTCCAAGGATGGAAAATCACCTCCAAATGCTTACAGATGCTACAGAAAGGCAGACCATTCCAAATAGGTGAAGAGGAATACTACGAAGAGAACATGATCAGTCCTAAACCCATGAACGAACGGAAAATGTTACCGTCCATGATGTTATTACTAATCACCTTCACGAATAATCCAAACAGGCCCACGTCTTCCCAAGTTCAGGCAAAAGGTTGGTCCAAAAGTACAATTCAGGGCCGGCCCTGTGGTGGAGCAGGTAAGTGCCCACATTCCGCTTGGGCGGCCCGGGCCTCACTGTTTCACATTACGAGTGCATATCACATTAGTAGTGTTAGGAAATATAGATTTCATGGTATGGTGCGGGCAGAGATCATAAATAAGCAGCAATTGTGAGGATACGTTATCAATACGCACAAGAAAAGGAACCATAAGAATATTACAATCTATGGAAGTATCTGGTACACTTCCCAAAGGCAGAAGGAAGGAAAACTTGTGACCTGCCAAGGTGGAATTGGCAGAGTGCCACGAGATGACACCATCATTGTGCATCAGAACATTCCCTGGGCAACTTCAACTTGTGAGGGAGTCCAGGACTTTTTCTGGGTAAGGTCCACCCATTTTGCCATCTACCCAAGATATAAGAGATAAAACCCAGGATAATCTTACAGGAGTGACACCAGTGTCTAGAGAGAATGTAGGAGCCCTTTCGAAGTTCAAGGAGAAAGATAGAAACTGACAACAATTGCAGAAAAAGGAAAACTATCCTACCTAGACAGGGTGAGGAGTCAGACTGGTCTGAGATGGCTGTGAAACTCTGTGTGCACGGAGGTTGTCAGGACAACTTCGAATTTTGAGGTCGCTTATGACATCACGGTGAACATGTCCCCCAGGGTGGCCGCATGGTTACAGTCTGAGGATTGGCCTAGGCTAGGCTATTAAAGGGACAGATACCCAGAAACAGGTTTGGCAAACAGAAAGCAGGCACAGAAACTAGAAGAGATAAAACAGAGTCTGATGCAAGGGATAAGAAAGGAACCCTAGGCCACAAGTGAGAATAGAGGGACAGGCACGGAGAGGAGAACATTGTCATCTATTCAAGTCTATGGGGAGGTCATGCTGATTCAAGCTTGCAACTTCATTGGAAACAAGTGGCCGGACTTGGCGTTCATCACACCTACAGTGCCCTTGTGCCTTAAGCATAATGCAAAGTCAAGAAAGATGTCTTGAGGACATTGAAGAGAAGAATCGATGCCTCCTTTCCAAGGCCCATAGCATTCTTTGCAGGTCAGTCTCTTTTTCCGAAGCTCTGGTGTCACGTGGGCCCACTGGGCACATGGTAATGTGTCCCAAGAGATGTCTTGGAAGCCTTGAAGGAATGGAGCCCTGTCACGCTTGGGGTATGTCTCTTTGTTTGGAAGTGCTCTACAAGGGTGCTGAAAAGCACCCTCTTCCACAGGGCTTCGTTCCTTCGTGAAGGCTGCCCTCCCAGGCTAGTGTGCTCTGTTTGCCTCCATCGAAATTCTCTCCCCCTACCTCTTGCCGTAGAAGGATTATTGATTATGTGTTTTGACACCATATGTAAGGAAGTTGCACGAAAATTAGAACTTTACAGTTGTGTTTCAAGAAAAATAAACAGGCCAGGGTAGAGGATGTAGGGCAAACAAATGGCACACCCTATAAAAATTAAGTAAGCCCGTATCTGGACGGAATCTAGGGGAACGTTCAAGGATCAGGGGTCAAGTTCGAAACTTCCCAAATCCGGAAAAGAGACAGAAAAATATCTTTCCTGGAGAGTGGAATTCATCCGATTTGTCTAAGTTGTCTTGGAAACATTGTGTCCGTGAAGGGGGTTGCCAGGACCACCTCGAATTTGGAGTTTCTGATCTCAGGATGTCAAACCAACCCACATGACCACGTGTTCTCAGTGCTTAGTTTGACCTAGGCTAGGGTAGCCAAGAGTCCTACAAGTGACCGGTGCAAATTCAAGGACAACAACCAAGAGTCACGAAAGCACTCACACCTCACCCTAGAGAACATACAGCGATTAACGAAATACAAACTAATCCCTTGGAATGAAGGAGAACGGACTGATAAGCATGTCTAAGGGAGATAGCTGAGAAAGACCATGACGAGTATACTATGGAAAAGAAAAAGAGGACCCAGAAAATGGAAGGTGAACAGAAATCACACCTGAATTATCCACAATGAAAGATGATGTCCGTCTTTAGACAGACTCTGCTGGAACGTTTGAAAGTCAGAGAAATTCACAAGCCAAAAAACGGCAGCGAAGGTCAAGCATGGGCTAACTGGGAAGGGTGAGTTATGAGACTGCTCCAAGCAGGCTCTGAAACCTGTATCCAGGAAGCATGCTGGACCTCAGAGACACAATTATGACAAATCCTCTGACATCACAATGGACCCGAAAAACAACCTAGCCTCATCTACACAGTGCTAGAGTTGGGCTCACTAGTATATTTAACTCCCGTTGCACTCAACTGCACGTTGCCACTGAACATGTAAGTGGCCGGCCGGTGGTGCAGTGGTGAGGTCCGCACCTTCTGGGTCTGTGGCCCAGTATGGGCTGGGTGGAATCCTCGGTTTGGGCCTCCTCACCACTGCTTCAGTTGTTCTGGTGCAGGCGTCCGAGGTAGAGTAGAGGCAGATGGGAAGGGACGTTGGACAGGGCCAGACTTCCACAGCAAATACAGGAGCATTGCCAGCAGATGTGAGCACAGCAATGCACTTGTGCCAAAACAAAACCAATTAAAAGTTGCAAAGAATAGAAAAACTGAAGCTAAGGGAAAAAAAAAAAAAAAAAAACAGGAGCTTGCCATTACGAAGAATAGGATCTCTGTGAATAACCTTAGCAAAACAGGTGAATTCTATGTTAATTCAAAAACTAGCAAACCTTTGGGGAAAGAAACTCAAGAAGACACAAGAAAAAAAAAGATATCGAGGGATCTAGGAATGGAAGGATTAACACACTTGAAAGGTTCATACCGCAGTAAGGAATCTCTGGATTCCATGCAATCCCAGTCAAAGTTGCAGCAGTATTTGCCACAGAGAAGAAGAGAGAATCCTAAAGTTTCTGGCCAGCAACGCGAGACCCTGACTAGGCAAAGGAATCCTCAGGAAAACGAACAAAGCAGCACGTGTCACAATTTCTGATTTCAACATAGAGGACGAAGCGCGAGGTACCGAAACGGCACAGTCTGGGCCCCAAAACAGGCATGAAGACCCATGCAAAACAATTGAGAGCCCAGAGCCCAACTCAAACTTACATGGACAGCCCATTTTGGACCAGGGAGCCAAGTGGAGACAGCGGAGGAAGGAGAGTCTCTACAATAAACGGTGCTGGGAAGCCTGCACAGCCACATGGAACACAACGAGAGTACACCATGATGTTACACCTGGCACACACACCACCTGAAGTGGATTAAAGCCTTGAATGGCAGACTTGAAACCGTGAACCTTGTAGGAGAAGACCTAGGCAGAGTGCTCTTTGCCATCTGTCTGAGCCGCCTATTTGGAAGAAGCATGTCTGACTGGGCAAGGGCAACAAAGGAAACAAGAAACAAACGGGACCACATCAAATGCACACACTTCTGCCCACTCAAGGAAACCATCAACTGAATACTAAGACACCACAACAATTGGGAGAGGATGTTTGCAAACCACACATCGGACAAGGGGTGAAAAGCCCAAAGATACAATCAACTCGCACGTCTCCACAAGAAAAAAAACAAGCCAATGAAAACCTGGTCAAAAGATGGAAGCAGAGATTTCTCCGAAGAAGACAGAAAGAGGGCCAGTAGGTGCATGAAAACTTGTTCACCATCATGAAGTCTCAGGAAAATGCAAATCCAAACTGCAAGGCCATGGCAGCTCACTGTGGTCAGCATGGCTAGAAGGAAGCAGACAGGAAATAACAAGTGTCAGAGAGGAGGTGCAGAGAAGGGAAGCCTCCTGCACTGCTGGTGGGAGTGTAACCCGGTGCAGCCACGATGCCAAAGGTGTGGAACTGCCTCAGAAGTTTAAGTATCCATGTCCCGTATGACCCAGCTATTAATCTGCCGCTTGCTTATCCAAAACAGTCAGAAAGACTACCGCATAAAGACATGTGCATGGCTGTGTTCACCACAGTCTTACTCCGGATATCCAAGACTTGGAAAGCACCCTGGTGTCCAGCAAGGGATGATTGGAGAAGGAAGATGGGCTATAGCCACACAATGGTATACCACTCAGCCGGAACAAATGATGCAATCCAGCCGTTTGTGACCACCAGAATGGCTGTGAGGGTTTTAGGGGAAGTGTAACAAGCCCCAGTGAGAAATTCAAATACCATAGAATCTCACTTACAAGGCGAAGAAAAAGCAAGCACTAACCAACAGGTGGCACTGAACATTTGTATGCGGGCTCCCAGAGGCAAAGAGGGGCGGTGACGGAGGGTGAAAGAGAAGATTAGGCACAAGTGTGTGGTGAGGGCCTGTGATTAGTCTTACACTGGTGAAGATGATGTAAGCTACACAGAAGTCTAAAGCAATGAGGATGTGAATCTGGAAGTTATAGTACGTTCTAATGCAGGGTCATGGCTATAAATTCACCTCAAATCAAAAATCCAAAAAGGGGTCCAGAATGATGTCATAAAGCTTTGGGGGCGGAAAGAGTTTACAGAAGGTGAACTTCCAAGGATGGAAAATCACCTCCAAATGCTTACAGATGCTACAGAAAGGCAGACCATTCCAAATAGGTGAAGAGGAATACTACGAAGAGAACATGATCAGTCCTAAACCCATGAACGAACGGAAAATGTTACCGTCCATGATGTTATTACTAATCACCTTCACGAATAATCCAAACAGGCCCACGTCTTCCCAAGTTCAGGCAAAAGGTTGGTCCAAAAGTACAATTCAGGGCCGGCCCTGTGGTGGAGCAGGTAAGTGCCCACATTCCGCTTGGGCGGCCCGGGCCTCACTGTTTCACATTACGAGTGCATATCACATTAGTAGTGTTAGGAAATATAGATTTCATGGTATGGTGCGGGCAGAGATCACAAATAAGCAGCAATTGTGAGGATACGTTATCAATACGCACAAGAAAAGGAACCATAAGAATATTACAATCTATGGAAGTATCTGGTACACTTCCCAAAGGCAGAAGGAAGGAAAACTTGTGACCTGCCAAGGTGGAATTGGCAGAGTGCCACGAGATGACACCATCATTGTGCATCAGAACATTCCCTGGGCAACTTCAACTTGTGAGGGAGTCCAGGACTTTTTCTGGGTAAGGTCCACCCATTTTGCCATCTACCCAAGATATAAGAGATAAAACCCAGGATAATCTTACAGGAGTGACACCAGTGTCTAGAGAGAATGTAGGAGCCCTTTCGAAGTTCAAGGAGAAAGATAGAAACTGACAACAATTGCAGAAAAAGGAAAACTATCCTACCTAGACAGGGTGAGGAGTCAGACTGGTCTGAGATGGCTGTGAAACTCTGTGTGCACGGAGGTTGTCAGGACAACTTCGAATTTTGAGGTCGCTTACGACATCACGGTGAACATGTCCCCCAGGGTGGCCGCATGGTTACAGTCTGAGGATTGGCCTAGGCTAGGCTATTAAAGGGACAGATACCCAGAAACAGGTTTGGCAAACAGAAAGCAGGCACAGAAACTAGAAGAGATAAAACAGAGTCTGATGCAAGGGATAAGAAAGGAACCCTAGGCCACAAGTGAGAATAGAGGGACAGGCACGGAGAGGAGAACATTGTCATCTATTCAAGTCTATGGGGAGGTCATGCTGATTCAAGCTTGCAACTTCATTGGAAACAAGTGGCCGGACTTGGCGTTCATCACACCTACAGTGCCCTTGTGCCTTAAGCATAATGCAAAGTCAAGAAAGATGTCTTGAGGACATTGAAGAGAAGAATCGATGCCTCCTTTCCAAGGCCCATAGCATTCTTTGCAGGTCAGTCTCTTTTTCCGAAGCTCTGGTGTCACGTGGGCCCACTGGGCACATGGTAATGTGTCCCAAGAGATGTCTTGGAAGCCTTGAAGGAATGGAGCCCTGTCACGCTTGGGGTATGTCTCTTTGTTTGGAAGTGCTCTACAAGGGTGCTGAAAAGCACCCTCTTCCACAGGGCTTCGTTCCTTCGTGAAGGCTGCCCTCCCAGGCTAGTGTGCTCTGTTTGCCTCCATCGAAATTCTCTCCCCCTACCTCTTGCCGTAGAAGGATTATTGATTATGTGTTTTGACACCATATGTAAGGAAGTTGCACGAAAATTAGAACTTTACAGTTGTGTTTCAAGAAAAATAAACAGGCCAGGGTAGAGGATGTAGGGCAAACAAATGGCACACCCTATAAAAATTAAGTAAGCCCGTATCTGGACGGAATCTAGGGGAACGTTCAAGGATCAGGGGTCAAGTTCGAAACTTCCCAAATCCGGAAAAGAGACAGAAAAATATCTTTCCTGGAGAGTGGAATTCATCCGATTTGTCTAAGTTGTCTTGGAAACATTGTGTCCGTGAAGGGGGTTGCCAGGACCACCTCGAATTTGGAGTTTCTGATCTCAGGATGTCAAACCAACCCACATGACCACGTGTTCTCAGTGCTTAGTTTGACCTAGGCTAGGGTAGCCAAGAGTCCTACAAGTGACCGGTGCAAATTCAAGGACAACAACCAAGAGTCACGAAAGCACTCACACCTCACCCTAGAGAACATACAGCGATTAACGAAATACAAACTAATCCCTTGGAATGAAGGAGAACGGACTGATAAGCATGTCTAAGGGAGATAGCTGAGAAAGACCATGACGAGTATACTATGGAAAAGAAAAAGAGGACCCAGAAAATGGAAGGTGAACAGAAATCACACCTGAATTATCCACAATGAAAGATGATGTCCGTCTTTAGACAGACTCTGCTGGAACGTTTGAAAGTCAGAGAAATTCACAAGCCAAAAAACGGCAGCGAAGGTCAAGCATGGGCTAACTGGGAAGGGTGAGTTATGAGACTGCTCCAAGCAGGCTCTGAAACCTGTATCCAGGAAGCATGCTGGACCTCAGAGACACAATTATGACAAATCCTCTGACATCACAATGGACCCGAAAAACAACCTAGCCTCATCTACACAGTGCTAGAGTTGGGCTCACTAGTATATTTAACTCCCGTTGCACTCAACTGCACGTTGCCACTGAACATGTAAGTGGCCGGCCGGTGGTGCAGTGGTGAGGTCCGCACCTTCTGGGTCTGTGGCCCAGTATGGGCTGGGTGGAATCCTCGGTTTGGGCCTCCTCACCACTGCTTCAGTTGTTCTGGTGCAGGCGTCCGAGGTAGAGTAGAGGCAGATGGGAAGGGACGTTGGACAGGGCCAGACTTCCACAGCAAATACAGGAGCATTGCCAGCAGATGTGAGCACAGCAATGCACTTGTGCCAAAACAAAACCAATTAAAAGTTGCAAAGAATAGAAAAACTGAAGCTAAGGGAAAAAAAAACAGGAGCTTGCCATTACGAAGAATAGGATCTCTGTGAATAACCTTAGCAAAACAGGTGAATTCTATGTTAATTCAAAAACTAGCAAACCTTTGGGGAAGAAACTCAAGAAGACACAAGAAAAAAAAAGATATCGAGGGATCTAGGAATGGAAGGATTAACACACTTGAAAGGTTCATACCGCAGTAAGGAATCTCTGGATTCCATGCAATCCCAGTCAAAGTTGCAGCAGTATTTGCCACAGAGAAGAAGAGAGAATCCTAAAGTTTCTGGCCAGCAACACGAGACCCTGACTAGGCAAAGGAATCCTCAGGAAAACGAACAAAGCAGCACGTGTCACAATTTCTGATTTCAACATAGAGGACGAAGCGCGAGGTACCGAAACGGCACAGTCTGGGCCCCAAAACAGGCATGAAGACCCATGCAAAACAATTGAGAGCCCAGAGCCCAACTCAAACTTACATGGACAGCCCATTTTGGACCAGGGAGCCAAGTGGAGACAGCGGAGGAAGGAGAGTCTCTACAATAAACGGTGCTGGGAAGCCTGCACAGCCACATGGAACACAACGAGAGTACACCATGATGTTACACCTGGCACACACACCACCTGAAGTGGATTAAAGCCTTGAATGGCAGACTTGAAACCGTGAACCTTGTAGGAGAAGACCTAGGCAGAGTGCTCTTTGCCATCTGTCTGAGCCGCCTATTTGGAAGAAGCATGTCTGACTGGGCAAGGGCAACAAAGGAAACAAGAAACAAACGGGACCACATCAAATGCACACACTTCTGCCCACTCAAGGAAACCATCAACTGAATACTAAGACACCACAACAATTGGGAGAGGATGTTTGCAAACCACACATCGGACAAGGGGTGAAAAGCCCAAAGATACAATCAACTCGCACGTCTCCACAAGAAAAAAAACAAGCCAATGAAAACCTGGTCAAAAGATGGAAGCAGAGATTTCTCCGAAGAAGACAGAAAGAGGGCCAGTAGGTGCATGAAAACTTGTTCACCATCATGAAGTCTCAGGAAAATGCAAATCCAAACTGCAAGGCCATGGCAGCTCACTGTGGTCAGCATGGCTAGAAGGAAGCAGACAGGAAATAACAAGTGTCAGAGAGGAGGTGCAGAGAAGGGAAGCCTCCTGCACTGCTGGTGGGAGTGTAACCCGGTGCAGCCACGATGCCAAAGGTGTGGAACTGCCTCAGAAATTTAAGTATCCATGTCCCGTATGACCCAGCTATTAATCTGCCGCTTGCTTATCCAAAAAAGTCAGAAAGACTACCGCATAAAGACATGTGCATGGCTGTGTTCACCACAGTCTTACTCCTGATATCCAAGACTTGGAAAGCACCCTGGTGTCCAGCAAGGGATGATTGGAGAAGGAAGATGGGCTATAGCCACACAATGGTATACCACTCAGCCGGAACAAATGATGCAATCCAGCCATTTGTGACCACCAGAATGGCTGTGAGGGTTTTAGGGGAAGTGTAACAAGCCCCAGTGAGAAATTCAAATACCATAGAATCTCACTTACAAGGCGAAGAAAAAGCAAGCACTAACCAACAGGTGGCACTGAACATTTGTATGCGGGCTCCCAGAGGCAAAGAGGGGCGGTGACGGAGGGTGAAAGAGAAGATTAGGCACAAGTGTGTGGTGAGGGCCTGTGATTAGTCTTACACTGGTGAAGATGATGTAAGCTACACAGAAGTCTAAAGCAATGAGGATGTGAATCTGGAAGTTATAGTACGTTCTAATGCAGGGTCATGGCTATAAATTCACCTCAAATCAAAAATCCAAAAAGGGGTCCAGAATGATGTCATAAAGCTTTGGGGGCGGAAAGAGTTTACAGAAGGTGAACTTCCAAGGATGGAAAATCACCTCCAAATGCTTACAGATGCTACAGAAAGGCAGACCATTCCAAATAGGTGAAGAGGAATACTACGAAGAGAACATGATCAGTCCTAAACCCATGAACGAACGGAAAATGTTACCGTCCATGATGTTATTACTAATCACCTTCACGAATAATCCAAACAGGCCCACGTCTTCCCAAGTTCAGGCAAAAGGTTGGTCCAAAAGTACAATTCAGGGCCGGCCCTGTGGTGGAGCAGGTAAGTGCCCACATTCCGCTTGGGCGGCCCGGGCCTCACTGTTTCACATTACGAGTGCATATCACATTAGTAGTGTTAGGAAATATAGATTTCATGGTATGGTGCGGGCAGAGATCATAAATAAGCAGCAATTGTGAGGATACGTTATCAATACGCACAAGAAAAGGAACCATAAGAATATTACAATCTATGGAAGTATCTGGTACACTTCCCAAAGGCAGAAGGAAGGAAAACTTGTGACCTGCCAAGGTGGAATTGGCAGAGTGCCACGAGATGACACCATCATTGTGCATCAGAACATTCCCTGGGCAACTTCAACTTGTGAGGGAGTCCAGGACTTTTTCTGGGTAAGGTCCACCCATTTTGCCATCTACCCAAGATATAAGAGATAAAACCCAGGATAATCTTACAGGAGTGAAACCAGTGTCTAGAGAGAATGTAGGAGCCCTTTCGAAGTTCAAGGAGAAAGATAGAAACTGACAACAATTGCAGAAAAAGGAAAACTATCCTACCTAGACAGGGTGAGGAGTCAGACTGGTCTGAGATGGCTGTGAAACTCTGTGTGCACGGAGGTTGTCAGGACAACTTCGAATTTTGAGGTCGCTTATGACATCACGGTGAACATGTCCCCCAGGGTGGCCGCATGGTTACAGTCTGAGGATTGGCCTAGGCTAGGCTATTAAAGGGACAGATACCCAGAAACAGGTTTGGCAAACAGAAAGCAGGCACAGAAACTAGAAGAGATAAAACAGAGTCTGATGCAAGGGATAAGAAAGGAACCCTAGGCCACAAGTGAGAATAGAGGGACAGGCACGGAGAGGAGAACATTGTCATCTATTCAAGTCTATGGGGAGGTCATGCTGATTCAAGCTTGCAACTTCATTGGAAACAAGTGGCCGGACTTGGCGTTCATCACACCTACAGTGCCCTTGTGCCTTAAGCATAATGCAAAGTCAAGAAAGATGTCTTGAGGACATTGAAGAGAAGAATCGATGCCTCCTTTCCAAGGCCCATAGCATTCTTTGCAGGTCAGTCTCTTTTTCCGAAGCTCTGGTGTCACGTGGGCCCACTGGGCACATGGTAATGTGTCCCAAGAGATGTCTTGGAAGCCTTGAAGGAATGGAGCCCTGTCACGCTTGGGGTATGTCTCTTTGTTTGGAAGTGCTCTACAAGGGTGCTGAAAAGCACCCTCTTCCACAGGGCTTCGTTCCTTCGTGAAGGCTGCCCTCCCAGGCTAGTGTGCTCTGTTTGCCTCCATCGAAATTCTCTCCCCCTACCTCTTGCCGTAGAAGGATTATTGATTATGTGTTTTGACACCATATGTAAGGAAGTTGCACGAAAATTAGAACTTTACAGTTGTGTTTCAAGAAAAATAAACAGGCCAGGGTAGAGGATGTAGGGCAAACAAATGGCACACCCTATAAAAATTAAGTAAGCCCGTATCTGGACGGAATCTAGGGGAACGTTCAAGGATCAGGGGTCAAGTTCGAAACTTCCCAAATCCGGAAAAGAGACAGAAAAATATCTTTCCTGGAGAGTGGAATTCATCCGATTTGTCTAAGTTGTCTTGGAAACATTGTGTCCGTGAAGGGGGTTGCCAGGACCACCTCGAATTTGGAGTTTCTGATCTCAGGATGTCAAACCAACCCACATGACCACGTGTTCTCAGTGCTTAGTTTGACCTTGGCTAGGGTAGCCAAGAGTCCTACAAGTGACCGGTGCAAATTCAAGGACAACAACCAAGAGTCACGAAAGCACTCACACCTCACCCTAGAGAACATACAGCGATTAAAGAAATACAAACTAATCCCTTGGAATGAAGGAGAACGGACTGATAAGCATGTCTAAGGGAGATAGCTGAGAAAGACCATGACGAGTATACTATGGAAAAGAAAAAGAGGACCCAGAAAATGGAAGGTGAACAGAAATCACACCTGAATTATCCACAATGAAAGATGATGTCCGTCTTTAGACAGACTCTGCTGGAACGTTTGAAAGTCAGAGAAATTCACAAGCCAAAAAACGGCAGCGAAGGTCAAGCATGGGCTAACTGGGAAGGGTGAGTTATGAGACTGCTCCAAGCAGGCTCTGAAACCTGTATCCAGGAAGCATGCTGGACTTCAGAGACACAATTATGACAAATCCTCTGACATCACAATGGA
Organism: Equus asinus; assembly: GCF_041296235.1. Lineage (NCBI taxonomy): Eukaryota > Metazoa > Chordata > Mammalia > Perissodactyla > Equidae > Equus > Equus asinus. The sequence goes on along the minus strand of NC_091813.1, from coordinate 8,491,450 downwards.
CCCGAAAAACAACCTAGCCTCATCTACACAGTGCTAGAGTTGGGCTCACTAGTATATTTAACTCCCGTTGCACTCAACTGCACGTTGCCACTGAACATGTAAGTGGCCGGCCGGTGGTGCAGTGGTGAGGTCCGCACCTTCTGGGTCTGTGGCCCAGTATGGGCTGGGTGGAATCCTCGGTTTGGGCCTCCTCACCACTGCTTCAGTTGTTCTGGTGCAGGCGTCCGAGGTAGAGTAGAGGCAGATGGGAAGGGACGTTGGACAGGGCCAGACTTCCACAGCAAATACAGGAGCATTGCCAGCAGATGTGAGCACAGCAATGCACTTGTGCCAAAACAAAACCAATTAAAAGTTGCAAAGAACAGAAAAACTGAAGCTAAGGAAAAAAAAAACAAAAAAACAGGAGCTTGCCATTACGAAGAATAGGATCTCTGTGAATAACCTTAGCAAAACAGGTGAATTCTATGTTAATTCAAAAACTAGCAAACCTTTGGGGAAAGAAACTCAAGAAGACACAAGAAAAAAAAAGATATCGAGGGATCTAGGAATGGAAGGATTAACACACTTGAAAGGTTCATACCGCAGTAAGGAATCTCTGGATTCCATGCAATCCCAGTCAAAGTTGCAGCAGTATTTGCCACAGAGAAGAAGAGAGAATCCTAAAGTTTCTGGCCAGCAACACGAGACCCTGACTAGGCAAAGGAATCCTCAGGAAAACGAACAAAGCAGCACGTGTCACAATTTCTGATTTCAACATAGAGGACGAAGCGCGAGGTACCGAAACGGCACAGTCTGGGCCCCAAAACAGGCATGAAGACCCATGCAAAACAATTGAGAGCCCAGAGCCCAACTCAAACTTACATGGACAGCCCATTTTGGACCAGGGAGCCAAGTGGAGACAGCGGAGGAAGGAGAGTCTCTACAATAAACGGTGCTGGGAAGCCTGCACAGCCACATGGAACACAACGAGAGTACACCATGATGTTACACCTGGCACACACACCACCTGAAGTGGATTAAAGCCTTGAATGGCAGACTTGAAACCGTGAACCTTGTAGGAGAAGACCTAGGCAGAGTGCTCTTTGCCATCTGTCTGAGCCGCCTATTTGGAAGAAGCATGTCTGACTGGGCAAGGGCAACAAAGGAAACAAGAAACAAACGGGACCACATCAAATGCACACACTTCTGCCCACTCAAGGAAACCATCAACTGAATACTAAGACACCACAACAATTGGGAGAGGATGTTTGCAAACCACACATCGGACAAGGGGTGAAAAGCCCAAAGATACAATCAACTCGCACGTCTCCACAAGAAAAAAAACAAGCCAATGAAAACCTGGTCAAAAGATGGAAGCAGAGATTTCTCCGAAGAAGACAGAAAGAGGGCCAGTAGGTGCATGAAAACTTGTTCACCATCATGAAGTCTCAGGAAAATGCAAATCCAAACTGCAAGGCCATGGCAGCTCACTGTGGTCAGCATGGCTAGAAGGAAGCAGACAGGAAATAACAAGTGTCAGAGAGGAGGTGCAGAGAAGGGAAGCCTCCTGCACTGCTGGTGGGAGTGTAACCCGGTGCAGCCACGATGCCAAAGGTGTGGAACTGCCTCAGAAATTTAAGTATCCATGTCCCGTATGACCCAGCTATTAATCTGCCGCTTGCTTATCCAAAAAAGTCAGAAAGACTACCGCATAAAGACATGTGCATGGCTGTGTTCACCACAGTCTTACTCCTGATATCCAAGACTTGGAAAGCACCCTGGTGTCCAGCAAGGGATGATTGGAGAAGGAAGATGGGCTATAGCCACACAATGGTATACCACTCAGCCGGAACAAATGATGCAATCCAGCCATTTGTGACCACCAGAATGGCTGTGAGGGTTTTAGGGGAAGTGTAACAAGCCCCAGTGAGAAATTCAAATACCATAGAATCTCACTTACAAGGCGAAGAAAAAGCAAGCACTAACCAACAGGTGGCACTGAACATTTGTATGCGGGCTCCCAGAGGCAAAGAGGGGCGGTGACGGAGGGTGAAAGAGAAGATTAGGCACAAGTGTGTGGTGAGGGCCTGTGATTAGTCTTACACTGGTGAAGATGATGTAAGCTACACAGAAGTCTAAAGCAATGAGGATGTGAATCTGGAAGTTATAGTACGTTCTAATGCAGGGTCATGGCTATAAATTCACCTCAAATCAAAAATCCAAAAAGGGGTCCAGAATGATGTCATAAAGCTTTGGGGGCGGAAAGAGTTTACAGAAGGTGAACTTCCAAGGATGGAAAATCACCTCCAAATGCTTACAGATGCTACAGAAAGGCAGACCATTCCAAATAGGTGAAGAGGAATACTACGAAGAGAACATGATCAGTCCTAAACCCATGAACGAACGGAAAATGTTACCGTCCATGATGTTATTACTAATCACCTTCACGAATAATCCAAACAGGCCCACGTCTTCCCAAGTTCAGGCAAAAGGTTGGTCCAAAAGTACAATTCAGGGCCGGCCCTGTGGTGGAGCAGGTAAGTGCCCACATTCCGCTTGGGCGGCCCGGGCCTCACTGTTTCACATTACGAGTGCATATCACATTAGTAGTGTTAGGAAATATAGATTTCATGGTATGGTGCGGGCAGAGATCATAAATAAGCAGCAATTGTGAGGATACGTTATCAATACGCACAAGAAAAGGAACCATAAGAATATTACAATCTATGGAAGTATCTGGTACACTTCCCAAAGGCAGAAGGAAGGAAAACTTGTGACCTGCCAAGGTGGAATTGGCAGAGTGCCACGAGATGACACCATCATTGTGCATCAGAACATTCCCTGGGCAACTTCAACTTGTGAGGGAGTCCAGGACTTTTTCTGGGTAAGGTCCACCCATTTTGCCATCTACCCAAGATATAAGAGATAAAACCCAGGATAATCTTACAGGAGTGACACCAGTGTCTAGAGAGAATGTAGGAGCCCTTTCGAAGTTCAAGGAGAAAGATAGAAACTGACAACAATTGCAGAAAAAGGAAAACTATCCTACCTAGACAGGGTGAGGAGTCAGACTGGTCTGAGATGGCTGTGAAACTCTGTGTGCACGGAGGTTGTCAGGACAACTTCGAATTTTGAGGTCGCTTATGACATCACGGTGAACATGTCCCCCAGGGTGGCCGCATGGTTACAGTCTGAGGATTGGCCTAGGCTAGGCTATTAAAGGGACAGATACCCAGAAACAGGTTTGGCAAACAGAAAGCAGGCACAGAAACTAGAAGAGATAAAACAGAGTCTGATGCAAGGGATAAGAAAGGAACCCTAGGCCACAAGTGAGAATAGAGGGACAGGCACGGAGAGGAGAACATTGTCATCTATTCAAGTCTATGGGGAGGTCATGCTGATTCAAGCTTGCAACTTCATTGGAAACAAGTGGCCGGACTTGGCGTTCATCACACCTACAGTGCCCTTGTGCCTTAAGCATAATGCAAAGTCAAGAAAGATGTCTTGAGGACATTGAAGAGAAGAATCGATGCCTCCTTTCCAAGGCCCATAGCATTCTTTGCAGGTCAGTCTCTTTTTCCGAAGCTCTGGTGTCACGTGGGCCCACTGGGCACATGGTAATGTGTCCCAAGAGATGTCTTGGAAGCCTTGAAGGAATGGAGCCCTGTCACGCTTGGGGTATGTCTCTTTGTTTGGAAGTGCTCTACAAGGGTGCTGAAAAGCACCCTCTTCCACAGGGCTTCGTTCCTTCGTGAAGGCTGCCCTCCCAGGCTAGTGTGCTCTGTTTGCCTCCATCGAAATTCTCTCCCCCTACCTCTTGCCGTAGAAGGATTATTGATTATGTGTTTTGACACCATATGTAAGGAAGTTGCACGAAAATTAGAACTTTACAGTTGTGTTTCAAGAAAAATAAACAGGCCAGGGTAGAGGATGTAGGGCAAACAAATGGCACACCCTATAAAAATTAAGTAAGCCCGTATCTGGACGGAATCTAGGGGAACGTTCAAGGATCAGGGGTCAAGTTCGAAACTTCCCAAATCCGGAAAAGAGACAGAAAAATATCTTTCCTGGAGAGTGGAATTCATCCGATTTGTCTAAGTTGTCTTGGAAACATTGTGTCCGTGAAGGGGGTTGCCAGGACCACCTCGAATTTGGAGTTTCTGATCTCAGGATGTCAAACCAACCCACATGACCACGTGTTCTCAGTGCTTAGTTTGACCTTGGCTAGGGTAGCCAAGAGTCCTACAAGTGACCGGTGCAAATTCAAGGACAACAACCAAGAGTCACGAAAGCACTCACACCTCACCCTAGAGAACATACAGCGATTAAAGAAATACAAACTAATCCCTTGGAATGAAGGAGAACGGACTGATAAGCATGTCTAAGGGAGATAGCTGAGAAAGACCATGACGAGTATACTATGGAAAAGAAAAAGAGGACCCAGAAAATGGAAGGTGAACAGAAATCACACCTGAATTATCCACAATGAAAGATGATGTCCGTCTTTAGACAGACTCTGCTGGAACGTTTGAAAGTCAGAGAAATTCACAAGGCAAAAAACGGCAGCGAAGGTCAAGCATGGGCTAACTGGGAAGGGTGAGTTATGAGACTGCTCCAAGCAGGCTCTGAAACCTGTATCCAGGAAGCATGCTGGACCTCAGAGACACAATTATGACAAATCCTCTGACATCACAATGGACCCGAAAAACAACCTAGCCTCATCTACACAGTGCTAGAGTTGGGCTCACTAGTATATTTAACTCCCATTGCACTCAACTGCACGTTGCCACTGAACATGTAAGTGGCCGGCCGGTGGTGCAGTGGTGAGGTCCGCACCTTCTGGGTCTGTGGCCCAGTATGGGCTGGGTGGAATCCTCGGTTTGGGCCTCCTCACCACTGCTTCAGTTGTTCTGGTGCAGGCGTCCGAGGTAGAGTAGAGGCAGATGGGAAGGGACGTTGGACAGGGCCAGACTTCCACAGCAAATACAGGAGCATTGCCAGCAGATGTGAGCACAGCAATGCACTTGTGCCAAAACAAAACCAATTAAAAGTTGCAAAGAACAGAAAAACTGAAGCTAAGGAAAAAAAAAACAAAAAAACAGGAGCTTGCCATTACGAAGAATAGGATCTCTGTGAATAACCTTAGCAAAACAGGTGAATTCTATGTTAATTCAAAAACTAGCAAACCTTTGGGGAAAGAAACTCAAGAAGACACAAGAAAAAAAAAGATATCGAGGGATCTAGGAATGGAAGGATTAACACACTTGAAAGGTTCATACCGCAGTAAGGAATCTCTGGATTCCATGCAATCCCAGTCAAAGTTGCAGCAGTATTTGCCACAGAGAAGAAGAGAGAATCCTAAAGTTTCTGGCCAGCAACACGAGACCCTGACTAGGCAAAGGAATCCTCAGGAAAACGAACAAAGCAGCACGTGTCACAATTTCTGATTTCAACATAGAGGACGAAGCGCGAGGTACCGAAACGGCACAGTCTGGGCCCCAAAACAGGCATGAAGACCCATGCAAAACAATTGAGAGCCCAGAGCCCAACTCAAACTTACATGGACAGCCCATTTTGGACCAGGGAGCCAAGTGGAGACAGCGGAGAAAGGAGAGTCTCTACAATAAACGGTGCTGGGAAGCCTGCACAGCCACATGGAACACAACGAGAGTACACCATGATGTTACACCTGGCACACACACCACCTGAAGTGGATTAAAGCCTTGAATGGCAGACTTGAAACCGTGAACCTTGTAGGAGAAGACCTAGGCAGAGTGCTCTTTGCCATCTGTCTGAGCCGCCTATTTGGAAGAAGCATGTCTGACTGGGCAAGGGCAACAAAGGAAACAAGAAACAAACGGGACCACATCAAATGCACACACTTCTGCCCACTCAAGGAAACCATCAACTGAATACTAAGACACCACAACAATTGGGAGAGGATGTTTGCAAACCACACATCGGACAAGGGGTGAAAAGCCCAAAGATACAATCAACTCGCACGTCTCCACAAGAAAAAAAACAAGCCAATGAAAACCTGGTCAAAAGATGGAAGCAGAGATTTCTCCGAAGAAGACAGAAAGAGGGCCAGTAGGTGCATGAAAACTTGTTCACCATCATGAAGTCTCAGGAAAATGCAAATCCAAACTGCAAGGCCATGGCAGCTCACTGTGGTCAGCATGGCTAGAAGGAAGCAGACAGGAAATAACAAGTGTCAGAGAGGAGGTGCAGAGAAGGGAAGCCTCCTGCACTGCTGGTGGGAGTGTAACCCGGTGCAGCCACGATGCCAAAGGTGTGGAACTGCCTCAGAAATTTAAGTATCCATGTCCCGTATGACCCAGCTATTAATCTGCCGCTTGCTTATCCAAAAAAGTCAGAAAGACTACCGCATAAAGACATGTGCATGGCTGTGTTCACCACAGTCTTACTCCTGATATCCAAGACTTGGAAAGCACCCTGGTGTCCAGCAAGGGATGATTGGAGAAGGAAGATGGGCTATAGCCACACAATGGTATACCACTCAGCCGGAACAAATGATGCAATCCAGCCATTTGTGACCACCAGAATGGCTGTGAGGGTTTTAGGGGAAGTGTAACAAGCCCCAGTGAGAAATTCAAATACCATAGAATCTCACTTACAAGGCGAAGAAAAAGCAAGCACTAACCAACAGGTGGCACTGAACATTTGTATGCGGGCTCCCAGAGGCAAAGAGGGGCGGTGACGGAGGGTGAAAGAGAAGATTAGGCACAAGTGTGTGGTGAGGGCCTGTGATTAGTCTTACACTGGTGAAGATGATGTAAGCTACACAGAAGTCTAAAGCAATGAGGATGTGAATCTGGAAGTTATAGTACGTTCTAATGCAGGGTCATGGCTATAAATTCACCTCAAATCAAAAATCCAAAAAGGGGTCCAGAATGATGTCATAAAGCTTTGGGGGCGGAAAGAGTTTACAGAAGGTGAACTTCCAAGGATGGAAAATCACCTCCAAATGCTTACAGATGCTACAGAAAGGCAGACCATTCCAAATAGGTGAAGAGGAATACTACGAAGAGAACATGATCAGTCCTAAACCCATGAACGAACGGAAAATGTTACCGTCCATGATGTTATTACTAATCACCTTCACGAATAATCCAAACAGGCCCACGTCTTCCCAAGTTCAGGCAAAAGGTTGGTCCAAAAGTACAATTCAGGGCCGGCCCTGTGGTGGAGCAGGTAAGTGCCCACATTCCGCTTGGGCGGCCCGGGCCTCACTGTTTCACATTACGAGTGCATATCACATTAGTAGTGTTAGGAAATATAGATTTCATGGTATGGTGCGGGCAGAGATCATAAATAAGCAGCAATTGTGAGGATACGTTATCAATACGCACAAGAAAAGGAACCATAAGAATATTACAATCTATGGAAGTATCTGGTACACTTCCCAAAGGCAGAAGGAAGGAAAACTTGTGACCTGCCAAGGTGGAATTGGCAGAGTGCCACGAGATGACACCATCATTGTGCATCAGAACATTCCCTGGGCAACTTCAACTTGTGAGGGAGTCCAGGACTTTTTCTGGGTAAGGTCCACCCATTTTGCCATCTACCCAAGATATAAGAGATAAAACCCAGGATAATCTTACAGGAGTGACACCAGTGTCTAGAGAGAATGTAGGAGCCCTTTCGAAGTTCAAGGAGAAAGATAGAAACTGACAACAATTGCAGAAAAAGGAAAACTATCCTACCTAGACAGGGTGAGGAGTCAGACTGGTCTGAGATGGCTGTGAAACTCTGTGTGCACGGAGGTTGTCAGGACAACTTCGAATTTTGAGGTCGCTTATGACATCACGGTGAACATGTCCCCCAGGGTGGCCGCATGGTTACAGTCTGAGGATTGGCCTAGGCTAGGCTATTAAAGGGACAGATACCCAGAAACAGGTTTGGCAAACAGAAAGCAGGCACAGAAACTAGAAGAGATAAAACAGAGTCTGATGCAAGGGATAAGAAAGGAACCCTAGGCCACAAGTGAGAATAGAGGGACAGGCACGGAGAGGAGAACATTGTCATCTATTCAAGTCTATGGGGAGGTCATGCTGATTCAAGCTTGCAACTTCATTGGAAACAAGTGGCCGGACTTGGCGTTCATCACACCTACAGTGCCCTTGTGCCTTAAGCATAATGCAAAGTCAAGAAAGATGTCTTGAGGACATTGAAGAGAAGAATCGATGCCTCCTTTCCAAGGCCCATAGCATTCTTTGAAGGTCAGTCTCTTTTTCCGAAGCTCTGGTGTCACGTGGGCCCACTGGGCACATGGTAATGTGTCCCAAGAGATGTCTTGGAAGCCTTGAAGGAATGGAGCCCTGTCACGCTTGGGGTATGTCTCTTTGTTTGGAAGTGCTCTACAAGGGTGCTGAAAAGCACCCTCTTCCACAGGGCTTCGTTCCTTCGTGAAGGCTGCCCTCCCAGGCTAGTGTGCTCTGTTTGCCTCCATCGAAATTCTCTCCCCCTACCTCTTGCCGTAGAAGGATTATTGATTATGTGTTTTGACACCATATGTAAGGAAGTTGCACGAAAATTAGAACTTTACAGTTGTGTTTCAAGAAAAATAAACAGGCCAGGGTAGAGGATGTAGGGCAAACAAATGGCACACCCTATAAAAATTAAGTAAGCCCGTATCTGGACGGAATCTAGGGGAACGTTCAAGGATCAGGGGTCAAGTTCGAAACTTCCCAAATCCGGAAAAGAGACAGAAAAATATCTTTCCTGGAGAGTGGAATTCATCCGATTTGTCTAAGTTGTCTTGGAAACATTGTGTCCGTGAAGGGGGTTGCCAGGACCACCTCGAATTTGGAGTTTCTGATCTCAGGATGTCAAACCAACCCACATGACCACGTGTTCTCAGTGCTTAGTTTGACCTTGGCTAGGGTAGCCAAGAGTCCTACAAGTGACCGGTGCAAATTCAAGGACAACAACCAAGAGTCACGAAAGCACTCACACCTCACCCTAGAGAACATACAGCGATTAAAGAAATACAAACTAATCCCTTGGAATGAAGGAGAACGGACTGATAAGCATGTCTAAGGGAGATAGCTGAGAAAGACCATGACGAGTATACTATGGAAAAGAAAAAGAGGACCCAGAAAATGGAAGGTGAACAGAAATCACACCTGAATTATCCACAATGAAAGATGATGTCCGTCTTTAGACAGACTCTGCTGGAACGTTTGAAAGTCAGAGAAATTCACAAGGCAAAAAACGGCAGCGAAGGTCAAGCATGGGCTAACTGGGAAGGGTGAGTTATGAGACTGCTCCAAGCAGGCTCTGAAACCTGTATCCAGGAAGCATGCTGGACCTCAGAGACACAATTATGACAAATCCTCTGACATCACAATGGACCCGAAAAACAACCTAGCCTCATCTACACAGTGCTAGAGTTGGGCTCACTAGTATATTTAACTCCCATTGCACTCAACTGCACGTTGCCACTGAACATGTAAGTGGCCGGCCGGTGGTGCAGTGGTGAGGTCCGCACCTTCTGGGTCTGTGGCCCAGTATGGGCTGGGTGGAATCCTCGGTTTGGGCCTCCTCACCACTGCTTCAGTTGTTCTGGTGCAGGCGTCCGAGGTAGAGTAGAGGCAGATGGGAAGGGACGTTGGACAGGGCCAGACTTCCACAGCAAATACAGGAGCATTGCCAGCAGATGTGAGCACAGCAATGCACTTGTGCCAAAACAAAACCAATTAAAAGTTGCAAAGAACAGAAAAACTGAAGCTAAGGAAAAAAAAAACAAAAAAACAGGAGCTTGCCATTACGAAGAATAGGATCTCTGTGAATAACCTTAGCAAAACAGGTGAATTCTATGTTAATTCAAAAACTAGCAAACCTTTGGGGAAAGAAACTCAAGAAGACACAAGAAAAAAAAAGATATCGAGGGATCTAGGAATGGAAGGATTAACACACTTGAAAGGTTCATACCGCAGTAAGGAATCTCTGGATTCCATGCAATCCCAGTCAAAGTTGCAGCAGTATTTGCCACAGAGAAGAAGAGAGAATCCTAAAGTTTCTGGCCAGCAACACGAGACCCTGACTAGGCAAAGGAATCCTCAGGAAAACGAACAAAGCAGCACGTGTCACAATTTCTGATTTCAACATAGAGGACGAAGCGCGAGGTACCGAAACGGCACAGTCTGGGCCCCAAAACAGGCATGAAGACCCATGCAAAACAATTGAGAGCCCAGAGCCCAACTCAAACTTACATGGACAGCCCATTTTGGACCAGGGAGCCAAGTGGAGACAGCGGAGGAAGGAGAGTCTCTACAATAAACGGTGCTGGGAAGCCTGCACAGCCACATGGAACACAACGAGAGTACACCATGATGTTACACCTGGCACACACACCACCTGAAGTGGATTAAAGCCTTGAATGGCAGACTTGAAACCGTGAACCTTGTAGGAGAAGACCTAGGCAGAGTGCTCTTTGCCATCTGTCTGAGCCGCCTATTTGGAAGAAGCATGTCTGACTGGGCAAGGGCAACAAAGGAAACAAGAAACAAACGGGACCACATCAAATGCACACACTTCTGCCCACTCAAGGAAACCATCAACTGAATACTAAGACACCACAACAATTGGGAGAGGATGTTTGCAAACCACACATCGGACAAGGGGTGAAAAGCCCAAAGATACAATCAACTCGCACGTCTCCACAAGAAAAAAAACAAGCCAATGAAAACCTGGTCAAAAGATGGAAGCAGAGATTTCTCCGAAGAAGACAGAAAGAGGGCCAGTAGGTGCATGAAAACTTGTTCACCATCATGAAGTCTCAGGAAAATGCAAATCCAAACTGCAAGGCCATGGCAGCTCACTGTGGTCAGCATGGCTAGAAGGAAGCAGACAGGAAATAACAAGTGTCAGAGAGGAGGTGGAGAGAAGGGAAGCCTCCTGCACTGCTGGTGGGAGTGTAACCCGGTGCAGCCACGATGCCAAAGGTGTGGAACTGCCTCAGAAATTTAAGTATCCATGTCCCGTATGACCCAGCTATTAATCTGCCGCTTGCTTATCCAAAAAAGTCAGAAAGACTACCGCATAAAGACATGTGCATGGCTGTGTTCACCACAGTCTTACTCCTGATATCCAAGACTTGGAAAGCACCCTGGTGTCCAGCAAGGGATGATTGGAGAAGGAAGATGGGCTATAGCCACACAATGGTATACCACTCAGCCGGAACAAATGATGCAATCCAGCCATTTGTGACCACCAGAATGGCTGTGAGGGTTTTAGGGGAAGTGTAACAAGCCCCAGTGAGAAATTCAAATACCATAGAATCTCACTTACAAGGCGAAGAAAAAGCAAGCACTAACCAACAGGTGGCACTGAACATTTGTATGCGGGCTCCCAGAGGCAAAGAGGGGCGGTGACGGAGGGTGAAAGAGAAGATTAGGCACAAGTGTGTGGTGAGGGCCTGTGATTAGTCTTACACTGGTGAAGATGATGTAAGCTACACAGAAGTCTAAAGCAATGAGGATGTGAATCTGGAAGTTATAGTACGTTCTAATGCAGGGTCATGGCTATAAATTCACCTCAAATCAAAAATCCAAAAAGGGGTCCAGAATGATGTCATAAAGCTTTGGGGGCGGAAAGAGTTTACAGAAGGTGAACTTCCAAGGATGGAAAATCACCTCCAAATGCTTACAGATGCTACAGAAAGGCAGACCATTCCAAATAGGTGAAGAGGAATACTACGAAGAGAACATGATCAGTCCTAAACCCATGAACGAACGGAAAATGTTACCGTCCATGATGTTATTACTAATCACCTTCACGAATAATCCAAACAGGCCCACGTCTTCCCAAGTTCAGGCAAAAGGTTGGTCCAAAAGTACAATTCAGGGCCGGCCCTGTGGTGGAGCAGGTAAGTGCCCACATTCCGCTTGGGCGGCCCGGGCCTCACTGTTTCACATTACGAGTGCATATCACATTAGTAGTGTTAGGAAATATAGATTTCATGGTATGGTGCGGGCAGAGATCATAAATAAGCAGCAATTGTGAGGATACGTTATCAATACGCACAAGAAAAGGAACCATAAGAATATTACAATCTATGGAAGTATCTGGTACACTTCCCAAAGGCAGAAGGAAGGAAAACTTGTGACCTGCCAAGGTGGAATTGGCAGAGTGCCACGAGATGACACCATCATTGTGCATCAGAACATTCCCTGGGCAACTTCAACTTGTGAGGGAGTCCAGGACTTTTTCTGGGTAAGGTCCACCCATTTTGCCATCTACCCAAGATATAAGAGATAAAACCCAGGATAATCTTACAGGAGTGACACCAGTGTCTAGAGAGAATGTAGGAGCCCTTTCGAAGTTCAAGGAGAAAGATAGAAACTGACAACAATTGCAGAAAAAGGAAAACTATCCTACCTAGACAGGGTGAGGAGTCAGACTGGTCTGAGATGGCTGTGAAACTCTGTGTGCACGGAGGTTGTCAGGACAACTTCGAATTTTGAGGTCGCTTATGACATCACGGTGAACATGTCCCCCAGGGTGGCCGCATGGTTACAGTCTGAGGATTGGCCTAGGCTAGGCTATTAAAGGGACAGATACCCAGAAACAGGTTTGGCAAACAGAAAGCAGGCACAGAAACTAGAAGAGATAAAACAGAGTCTGATGCAAGGGATAAGAAAGGAACCCTAGGCCACAAGTGAGAATAGAGGGACAGGCACGGAGAGGAGAACATTGTCATCTATTCAAGTCTATGGGGAGGTCATGCTGATTCAAGCTTGCAACTTCATTGGAAACAAGTGGCCGGACTTGGCGTTCATCACACCTACAGTGCCCTTGTGCCTTAAGCATAATGCAAAGTCAAGAAAGATGTCTTGAGGACATTGAAGAGAAGAATCGATGCCTCCTTTCCAAGGCCCATAGCATTCTTTGCAGGTCAGTCTCTTTTTCCGAAGCTCTGGTGTCACGTGGGCCCACTGGGCACATGGTAATGTGTCCCAAGAGATGTCTTGGAAGCCTTGAAGGAATGGAGCCCTGTCACGCTTGGGGTATGTCTCTTTGTTTGGAAGTGCTCTACAAGGGTGCTGAAAAGCACCCTCTTCCACAGGGCTTCGTTCCTTCGTGAAGGCTGCCCTCCCAGGCTAGTGTGCTCTGTTTGCCTCCATCGAAATTCTCTCCCCCTACCTCTTGCCGTAGAAGGATTATTGATTATGTGTTTTGACACCACATGTAAGGAAGTTGCACGAAAATTAGAACTTTACAGTTGTGTTTCAAGAAAAATAAACAGGCCAGGGTAGAGGATGTAGGGCAAACAAATGGCACACCCTATAAAAATTAAGTAAGCCCGTATCTGGACGGAATCTAGGGGAACGTTCAAGGATCAGGGGTCAAGTTCGAAACTTCCCACATCCGGAAAAGAGACAGAAAAATATCTTTCCTGGAGAGTGGAATTCATCCGATTTGTCTAAGTTGTCTTGGAAACATTGTGTCCGTGAAGGGGGTTGCCAGGACCACCTCGAATTTGGAGTTTCTGATCTCAGGATGTCAAACCAACCCACATGACCACGTGTTCTCAGTGCTTAGTTTGACCTTGGCTAGGGTAGCCAAGAGTCCTACAAGTGACCGGTGCAAATTCAAGGACAACAACCAAGAGTCACGAAAGCACTCACACCTCACCCTAGAGAACATACAGCGATTAAAGAAATACAAACTAATCCCTTGGAATGAAGGAGAACGGACTGATAAGCATGTCTAAGGGAGATAGCTGAGAAAGACCATGACGAGTATACTATGGAAAAGAAAAAGAGGACCCAGAAAATGGAAGGTGAACAGAAATCACACCTGAATTATCCACAATGAAAGATGATGTCCGTCTTTAGACAGACTCTGCTGGAACGTTTGAAAGTCAGAGAAATTCACAAGGCAAAAAACGGCAGCGAAGGTCAAGCATGGGCTAACTGGGAAGGGTGAGTTATGAGACTGCTCCAAGCAGGCTCTGAAACCTGTATCCAGGAAGCATGCTGGACCTCAGAGACACAATTATGACAAATCCTCTGACATCACAATGGACCCGAAAAACAACCTAGCCTCATCTACACAGTGCTAGAGTTGGGCTCACTAGTATATTTAACTCCCATTGCACTCAACTGCACGTTGCCACTGAACATGTAAGTGGCCGGCCGGTGGTGCAGTGGTGAGGTCCGCACCTTCTGGGTCTGTGGCCCAGTATGGGCTGGGTGGAATCCTCGGTTTGGGCCTCCTCACCACTGCTTCAGTTGTTCTGGTGCAGGCGTCCGAGGTAGAGTAGAGGCAGATGGGAAGGGACGTTGGACAGGGCCAGACTTCCACAGCAAATACAGGAGCATTGCCAGCAGATGTGAGCACAGCAATGCACTTGTGCCAAAACAAAACCAATTAAAAGTTGCAAAGAACAGAAAAACTGAAGCTAAGGAAAAAAAAAACAAAAAAACAGGAGCTTGCCATTACGAAGAATAGGATCTCTGTGAATAACCTTAGCAAAACAGGTGAATTCTATGTTAATTCAAAAACTAGCAAACCTTTGGGGAAAGAAACTCAAGAAGACACAAGAAAAAAAAAGATATCGAGGGATCTAGGAATGGAAGGATTAACACACTTGAAAGGTTCATACCGCAGTAAGGAATCTCTGGATTCCATGCAATCCCAGTCAAAGTTGCAGCAGTATTTGCCACAGAGAAGAAGAGAGAATCCTAAAGTTTCTGGCCAGCAACACGAGACCCTGACTAGGCAAAGGAATCCTCAGGAAAACGAACAAAGCAGCACGTGTCACAATTTCTGATTTCAACATAGAGGACGAAGCGCGAGGTACCGAAACGGCACAGTCTGGGCCCCAAAACAGGCATGAAGACCCATGCAAAACAATTGAGAGCCCAGAGCCCAACTCAAACTTACATGGACAGCCCATTTTGGACCAGGGAGCCAAGTGGAGACAGCGGAGAAAGGAGAGTCTCTACAATAAACGGTGCTGGGAAGCCTGCACAGCCACATGGAACACAACGAGAGTACACCATGATGTTACACCTGGCACACACACCACCTGAAGTGGATTAAAGCCTTGAATGGCAGACTTGAAACCGTGAACCTTGTAGGAGAAGACCTAGGCAGAGTGCTCTTTGCCATCTGTCTGAGCCGCCTATTTGGAAGAAGCATGTCTGACTGGGCAAGGGCAACAAAGGAAACAAGAAACAAACGGGACCACATCAAATGCACACACTTCTGCCCACTCAAGGAAACCATCAACTGAATACTAAGACACCACAACAATTGGGAGAGGATGTTTGCAAACCACACATCGGACAAGGGGTGAAAAGCCCAAAGATACAATCAACTCGCACGTCTCCACAAGAAAAAAAACAAGCCAATGAAAACCTGGTCAAAAGATGGAAGCAGAGATTTCTCCGAAGAAGACAGAAAGAGGGCCAGTAGGTGCATGAAAACTTGTTCACCATCATGAAGTCTCAGGAAAATGCAAATCCAAACTGCAAGGCCATGGCAGCTCACTGTGGTCAGCATGGCTAGAAGGAAGCAGACAGGAAATAACAAGTGTCAGAGAGGAGGTGCAGAGAAGGGAAGCCTCCTGCACTGCTGGTGGGAGTGTAACCCGGTGCAGCCACGATGCCAAAGGTGTGGAACTGCCTCAGAAATTTAAGTATCCATGTCCCGTATGACCCAGCTATTAATCTGCCGCTTGCTTATCCAAAAAAGTCAGAAAGACTACCGCATAAAGACATGTGCATGGCTGTGTTCACCACAGTCTTACTCCTGATATCCAAGACTTGGAAAGCACCCTGGTGTCCAGCAAGGGATGATTGGAGAAGGAAGATGGGCTATAGCCACACAATGGTATACCACTCAGCCGGAACAAATGATGCAATCCAGCCATTTGTGACCACCAGAATGGCTGTGAGGGTTTTAGGGGAAGTGTAACAAGCCCCAGTGAGAAATTCAAATACCATAGAATCTCACTTACAAGGCGAAGAAAAAGCAAGCACTAACCAACAGGTGGCACTGAACATTTGTATGCGGGCTCCCAGAGGCAAAGAGGGGCGGTGACGGAGGGTGAAAGAGAAGATTAGGCACAAGTGTGTGGTGAGGGCCTGTGATTAGTCTTACACTGGTGAAGATGATGTAAGCTACACAGAAGTCTAAAGCAATGAGGATGTGAATCTGGAAGTTATAGTACGTTCTAATGCAGGGTCATGGCTATAAATTCACCTCAAATCAAAAATCCAAAAAGGGGTCCAGAATGATGTCATAAAGCTTTGGGGGCGGAAAGAGTTTACAGAAGGTGAACTTCCAAGGATGGAAAATCACCTCCAAATGCTTACAGATGCTACAGAAAGGCAGACCATTCCAAATAGGTGAAGAGGAATACTACGAAGAGAACATGATCAGTCCTAAACCCATGAACGAACGGAAAATGTTACCGTCCATGATGTTATTACTAATCACCTTCACGAATAATCCAAACAGGCCCACGTCTTCCCAAGTTCAGGCAAAAGGTTGGTCCAAAAGTACAATTCAGGGCCGGCCCTGTGGTGGAGCAGGTAAGTGCCCACATTCCGCTTGGGCGGCCCGGGCCTCACTGTTTCACATTACGAGTGCATATCACATTAGTAGTGTTAGGAAATATAGATTTCATGGTATGGTGCGGGCAGAGATCACAAATAAGCAGCAATTGTGAGGATACGTTATCAATACGCACAAGAAAAGGAACCATAAGAATATTACAATCTATGGAAGTATCTGGTACACTTCCCAAAGGCAGAAGGAAGGAAAACTTGTGACCTGCCAAGGTGGAATTGGCAGAGTGCCACGAGATGACACCATCATTGTGCATCAGAACATTCCCTGGGCAACTTCAACTTGTGAGGGAGTCCAGGACTTTTTCTGGGTAAGGTCCACCCATTTTGCCATCTACCCAAGATATAAGAGATAAAACCCAGGATAATCTTACAGGAGTGACACCAGTGTCTAGAGAGAATGTAGGAGCCCTTTCGAAGTTCAAGGAGAAAGATAGAAACTGACAACAATTGCAGAAAAAGGAAAACTATCCTACCTAGACAGGGTGAGGAGTCAGACTGGTCTGAGATGGCTGTGAAACTCTGTGTGCACGGAGGTTGTCAGGACAACTTCGAATTTTGAGGTCGCTTATGACATCACGGTGAACATGTCCCCCAGGGTGGCCGCATGGTTACAGTCTGAGGATTGGCCTAGGCTAGGCTATTAAAGGGACAGATACCCAGAAACAGGTTTGGCAAACAGAAAGCAGGCACAGAAACTAGAAGAGATAAAACAGAGTCTGATGCAAGGGATAAGAAAGGAACCCTAGGCCACAAGTGAGAATAGAGGGACAGGCACGGAGAGGAGAACATTGTCATCTATTCAAGTCTATGGGGAGGTCATGCTGATTCAAGCTTGCAACTTCATTGGAAACAAGTGGCCGGACTTGGCGTTCATCACACCTACAGTGCCCTTGTGCCTTAAGCATAATGCAAAGTCAAGAAAGATGTCTTGAGGACATTGAAGAGAAGAATCGATGCCTCCTTTCCAAGGCCCATAGCATTCTTTGCAGGTCAGTCTCTTTTTCCGAAGCTCTGGTGTCACGTGGGCCCACTGGGCACATGGTAATGTGTCCCAAGAGATGTCTTGGAAGCCTTGAAGGAATGGAGCCCTGTCACGCTTGGGGTATGTCTCTTTGTTTGGAAGTGCTCTACAAGGGTGCTGAAAAGCACCCTCTTCCACAGGGCTTCGTTCCTTCGTGAAGGCTGCCCTCCCAGGCTAGTGTGCTCTGTTTGCCTCCATCGAAATTCTCTCCCCCTACCTCTTGCCGTAGAAGGATTATTGATTATGTGTTTTGACACCATATGTAAGGAAGTTGCACGAAAATTAGAACTTTACAGTTGTGTTTCAAGAAAAATAAACAGGCCAGGGTAGAGGATGTAGGGCAAACAAATGGCACACCCTATAAAAATTAAGTAAGCCCGTATCTGGACGGAATCTAGGGGAACGTTCAAGGATCAGGGGTCAAGTTCGAAACTTCCCAAATCCGGAAAAGAGACAGAAAAATATCTTTCCTGGAGAGTGGAATTCATCCGATTTGTCTAAGTTGTCTTGGAAACATTGTGTCCGTGAAGGGGGTTGCCAGGACCACCTCGAATTTGGAGTTTCTGATCTCAGGATGTCAAACCAACCCACATGACCACGTGTTCTCAGTGCTTAGTTTGACCTTGGCTAGGGTAGCCAAGAGTCCTACAAGTGACCGGTGCAAATTCAAGGACAACAACCAAGAGTCACGAAAGCACTCACACCTCACCCTAGAGAACATACAGCGATTAAAGAAATACAAACTAATCCCTTGGAATGAAGGAGAACGGACTGATAAGCATGTCTAAGGGAGATAGCTGAGAAAGACCATGACGAGTATACTATGGAAAAGAAAAAGAGGACCCAGAAAATGGAAGGTGAACAGAAATCACACCTGAATTATCCACAATGAAAGATGATGTCCGTCTTTAGACAGACTCTGCTGGAACGTTTGAAAGTCAGAGAAATTCACAAGGCAAAAAACGGCAGCGAAGGTCAAGCATGGGCTAACTGGGAAGGGTGAGTTATGAGACTGCTCCAAGCAGGCTCTGAAACCTGTATCCAGGAAGCATGCTGGACCTCAGAGACACAATTATGACAAATCCTCTGACATCACAATGGACCCGAAAAACAACCTAGCCTCATCTACACAGTGCTAGAGTTGGGCTCACTAGTATATTTAACTCCCATTGCACTCAACTGCACGTTGCCACTGAACATGTAAGTGGCCGGCCGGTGGTGCAGTGGTGAGGTCCGCACCTTCTGGGTCTGTGGCCCAGTATGGGCTGGGTGGAATCCTCGGTTTGGGCCTCCTCACCACTGCTTCAGTTGTTCTGGTGCAGGCGTCCGAGGTAGAGTAGAGGCAGATGGGAAGGGACGTTGGACAGGGCCAGACTTCCACAGCAAATACAGGAGCATTGCCAGCAGATGTGAGCACAGCAATGCACTTGTGCCAAAACAAAACCAATTAAAAGTTGCAAAGAACAGAAAAACTGAAGCTAAGGAAAAAAAAAACAAAAAAACAGGAGCTTGCCATTACGAAGAATAGGATCTCTGTGAATAACCTTAGCAAAACAGGTGAATTCTATGTTAATTCAAAAACTAGCAAACCTTTGGGGAAAGAAACTCAAGAAGACACAAGAAAAAAAAAGATATCGAGGGATCTAGGAATGGAAGGATTAACACACTTGAAAGGTTCATACCGCAGTAAGGAATCTCTGGATTCCATGCAATCCCAGTCAAAGTTGCAGCAGTATTTGCCACAGAGAAGAAGAGAGAATCCTAAAGTTTCTGGCCAGCAACACGAGACCCTGACTAGGCAAAGGAATCCTCAGGAAAACGAACAAAGCAGCACGTGTCACAATTTCTGATTTCAACATAGAGGACGAAGCGCGAGGTACCGAAACGGCACAGTCTGGGCCCCAAAACAGGCATGAAGACCCATGCAAAACAATTGAGAGCCCAGAGCCCAACTCAAACTTACATGGACAGCCCATTTTGGACCAGGGAGCCAAGTGGAGACAGCGGAGAAAGGAGAGTCTCTACAATAAACGGTGCTGGGAAGCCTGCACAGCCACATGGAACACAACGAGAGTACACCATGATGTTACACCTGGCACACACACCACCTGAAGTGGATTAAAGCCTTGAATGGCAGACTTGAAACCGTGAACCTTGTAGGAGAAGACCTAGGCAGAGTGCTCTTTGCCATCTGTCTGAGCCGCCTATTTGGAAGAAGCATGTCTGACTGGGCAAGGGCAACAAAGGAAACAAGAAACAAACGGGACCACATCAAATGCACACACTTCTGCCCACTCAAGGAAACCATCAACTGAATACTAAGACACCACAACAATTGGGAGAGGATGTTTGCAAACCACACATCGGACAAGGGGTGAAAAGCCCAAAGATACAATCAACTCGCACGTCTCCACAAGAAAAAAAACAAGCCAATGAAAACCTGGTCAAAAGATGGAAGCAGAGATTTCTCCGAAGAAGACAGAAAGAGGGCCAGTAGGTGCATGAAAACTTGTTCACCATCATGAAGTCTCAGGAAAATGCAAATCCAAACTGCAAGGCCATGGCAGCTCACTGTGGTCAGCATGGCTAGAAGGAAGCAGACAGGAAATAACAAGTGTCAGAGAGGAGGTGCAGAGAAGGGAAGCCTCCTGCACTGCTGGTGGGAGTGTAACCCGGTGCAGCCACGATGCCAAAGGTGTGGAACTGCCTCAGAAATTTAAGTATCCATGTCCCGTATGACCCAGCTATTAATCTGCCGCTTGCTTATCCAAAAAAGTCAGAAAGACTACCGCATAAAGACATGTGCATGGCTGTGTTCACCACAGTCTTACTCCTGATATCCAAGACTTGGAAAGCACCCTGGTGTCCAGCAAGGGATGATTGGAGAAGGAAGATGGGCTATAGCCACACAATGGTATACCACTCAGCCGGAACAAATGATGCAATCCAGCCATTTGTGACCACCAGAATGGCTGTGAGGGTTTTAGGGGAAGTGTAACAAGCCCCAGTGAGAAATTCAAATACCATAGAATCTCACTTACAAGGCGAAGAAAAAGCAAGCACTAACCAACAGGTGGCACTGAACATTTGTATGCGGGCTCCCAGAGGCAAAGAGGGGCGGTGACGGAGGGTGAAAGAGAAGATTAGGCACAAGTGTGTGGTGAGGGCCTGTGATTAGTCTTACACTGGTGAAGATGATGTAAGCTACACAGAAGTCTAAAGCAATGAGGATGTGAATCTGGAAGTTATAGTACGTTCTAATGCAGGGTCATGGCTATAAATTCACCTCAAATCAAAAATCCAAAAAGGGGTCCAGAATGATGTCATAAAGCTTTGGGGGCGGAAAGAGTTTACAGAAGGTGAACTTCCAAGGATGGAAAATCACCTCCAAATGCTTACAGATGCTACAGAAAGGCAGACCATTCCAAATAGGTGAAGAGGAATACTACGAAGAGAACATGATCAGTCCTAAACCCATGAACGAACGGAAAATGTTACCGTCCATGATGTTATTACTAATCACCTTCACGAATAATCCAAACAGGCCCACGTCTTCCCAAGTTCAGGCAAAAGGTTGGTCCAAAAGTACAATTCAGGGCCGGCCCTGTGGTGGAGCAGGTAAGTGCCCACATTCCGCTTGGGCGGCCCGGGCCTCACTGTTTCACATTACGAGTGCATATCACATTAGTAGTGTTAGGAAATATAGATTTCATGGTATGGTGCGGGCAGAGATCACAAATAAGCAGCAATTGTGAGGATACGTTATCAATACGCACAAGAAAAGGAACCATAAGAATATTACAATCTATGGAAGTATCTGGTACACTTCCCAAAGGCAGAAGGAAGGAAAACTTGTGACCTGCCAAGGTGGAATTGGCAGAGTGCCACGAGATGACACCATCATTGTGCATCAGAACATTCCCTGGGCAACTTCAACTTGTGAGGGAGTCCAGGACTTTTTCTGGGTAAGGTCCACCCATTTTGCCATCTACCCAAGATATAAGAGATAAAACCCAGGATAATCTTACAGGAGTGACACCAGTGTCTAGAGAGAATGTAGGAGCCCTTTCGAAGTTCAAGGAGAAAGATAGAAACTGACAACAATTGCAGAAAAAGGAAAACTATCCTACCTAGACAGGGTGAGGAGTCAGACTGGTCTGAGATGGCTGTGAAACTCTGTGTGCACGGAGGTTGTCAGGACAACTTCGAATTTTGAGGTCGCTTATGACATCACGGTGAACATGTCCCCCAGGGTGGCCGCATGGTTACAGTCTGAGGATTGGCCTAGGCTAGGCTATTAAAGGGACAGATACCCAGAAACAGGTTTGGCAAACAGAAAGCAGGCACAGAAACTAGAAGAGATAAAACAGAGTCTGATGCAAGGGATAAGAAAGGAACCCTAGGCCACAAGTGAGAATAGAGGGACAGGCACGGAGAGGAGAACATTGTCATCTATTCAAGTCTATGGGGAGGTCATGCTGATTCAAGCTTGCAACTTCATTGGAAACAAGTGGCCGGACTTGGCGTTCATCACACCTACAGTGCCCTTGTGCCTTAAGCATAATGCAAAGTCAAGAAAGATGTCTTGAGGACATTGAAGAGAAGAATCGATGCCTCCTTTCCAAGGCCCATAGCATTCTTTGCAGGTCAGTCTCTTTTTCCGAAGCTCTGGTGTCACGTGGGCCCACTGGGCACATGGTAATGTGTCCCAAGAGATGTCTTGGAAGCCTTGAAGGAATGGAGCCCTGTCACGCTTGGGGTATGTCTCTTTGTTTGGAAGTGCTCTACAAGGGTGCTGAAAAGCACCCTCTTCCACAGGGCTTCGTTCCTTCGTGAAGGCTGCCCTCCCAGGCTAGTGTGCTCTGTTTGCCTCCATCGAAATTCTCTCCCCCTACCTCTTGCCGTAGAAGGATTATTGATTATGTGTTTTGACACCATATGTAAGGAAGTTGCACGAAAATTAGAACTTTACAGTTGTGTTTCAAGAAAAATAAACAGGCCAGGGTAGAGGATGTAGGGCAAACAAATGGCACACCCTATAAAAATTAAGTAAGCCCGTATCTGGACGGAATCTAGGGGAACGTTCAAGGATCAGGGGTCAAGTTCGAAACTTCCCAAATCCGGAAAAGAGACAGAAAAATATCTTTCCTGGAGAGTGGAATTCATCCGATTTGTCTAAGTTGTCTTGGAAACATTGTGTCCGTGAAGGGGGTTGCCAGGACCACCTCGAATTTGGAGTTTCTGATCTCAGGATGTCAAACCAACCCACATGACCACGTGTTCTCAGTGCTTAGTTTGACCTTGGCTAGGGTAGCCAAGAGTCCTACAAGTGACCGGTGCAAATTCAAGGACAACAACCAAGAGTCACGAAAGCACTCACACCTCACCCTAGAGAACATACAGCGATTAAAGAAATACAAACTAATCCCTTGGAATGAAGGAGAACGGACTGATAAGCATGTCTAAGGGAGATAGCTGAGAAAGACCATGACGAGTATACTATGGAAAAGAAAAAGAGGACCCAGAAAATGGAAGGTGAACAGAAATCACACCTGAATTATCCACAATGAAAGATGATGTCCGTCTTTAGACAGACTCTGCTGGAACGTTTGAAAGTCAGAGAAATTCACAAGGCAAAAAACGGCAGCGAAGGTCAAGCATGGGCTAACTGGGAAGGGTGAGTTATGAGACTGCTCCAAGCAGGCTCTGAAACCTGTATCCAGGAAGCATGCTGGACCTCAGAGACACAATTATGACAAATCCTCTGACATCACAATGGACCCGAAAAACAACCTAGCCTCATCTACACAGTGCTAGAGTTGGGCTCACTAGTATATTTAACTCCCATTGCACTCAACTGCACGTTGCCACTGAACATGTAAGTGGCCGGCCGGTGGTGCAGTGGTGAGGTCCGCACCTTCTGGGTCTGTGGCCCAGTATGGGCTGGGTGGAATCCTCGGTTTGGGCCTCCTCACCACTGCTTCAGTTGTTCTGGTGCAGGCGTCCGAGGTAGAGTAGAGGCAGATGGGAAGGGACGTTGGACAGGGCCAGACTTCCACAGCAAATACAGGAGCATTGCCAGCAGATGTGAGCACAGCAATGCACTTGTGCCAAAACAAAACCAATTAAAAGTGGCAAAGAACAGAAAAACTGAAGCTAAGGAAAAAAAAAACAAAAAAACAGGAGCTTGCCATTACGAAGAATAGGATCTCTGTGAATAACCTTAGCAAAACAGGTGAATTCTATGTTAATTCAAAAACTAGCAAACCTTTGGGGAAAGAAACTCAAGAAGACACAAGAAAAAAAAAGATATCGACGGATCTAGGAATGGAAGGATTAACACACTTGAAAGGTTCATACCGCAGTAAGGAATCTCTGGATTCCATGCAATCCCAGTCAAAGTTGCAGCAGTATTTGCCACAGAGAAGAAGAGAGAATCCTAAAGTTTCTGGCCAGCAACACGAGACCCTGACTAGGCAAAGGAATCCTCAGGAAAACGAACAAAGCAGCACGTGTCACAATTTCTGATTTCAACATAGAGGACGAAGCGCGAGGTACCGAAACGGCACAGTCTGGGCCCCAAAACAGGCATGAAGACCCATGCAAAACAATTGAGAGCCCAGAGCCCAACTCAAACTTACATGGACAGCCCATTTTGGACCAGGGAGCCAAGTGGAGACAGCGGAGAAAGGAGAGTCTCTACAATAAACGGTGCTGGGAAGCCTGCACAGCCACATGGAACACAACGAGAGTACACCATGATGTTACACCTGGCACACACACCACCTGAAGTGGATTAAAGCCTTGAATGGCAGACTTGAAACCGTGAACCTTGTAGGAGAAGACCTAGGCAGAGTGCTCTTTGCCATCTGTCTGAGCCGCCTATTTGGAAGAAGCATGTCTGACTGGGCAAGGGCAACAAAGGAAACAAGAAACAAACGGGACCACATCAAATGCACACACTTCTGCCCACTCAAGGAAACCATCAACTGAATACTAAGACACCACAACAATTGGGAGAGGATGTTTGCAAACCACACATCGGACAAGGGGTGAAAAGCCCAAAGATACAATCAACTCGCACGTCTCCACAAGAAAAAAAACAAGCCAATGAAAACCTGGTCAAAAGATGGAAGCAGAGATTTCTCCGAAGAAGACAGAAAGAGGGCCAGTAGGTGCATGAAAACTTGTTCACCATCATGAAGTCTCAGGAAAATGCAAATCCAAACTGCAAGGCCATGGCAGCTCACTGTGGTCAGCATGGCTAGAAGGAAGCAGACAGGAAATAACAAGTGTCAGAGAGGAGGTGCAGAGAAGGGAAGCCTCCTGCACTGCTGGTGGGAGTGTAACCCGGTGCAGCCACGATGCCAAAGGTGTGGAACTGCCTCAGAAATTTAAGTATCCATGTCCCGTATGACCCAGCTATTAATCTGCCGCTTGCTTATCCAAAAAAGTCAGAAAGACTACCGCATAAAGACATGTGCATGGCTGTGTTCACCACAGTCTTACTCCTGATATCCAAGACTTGGAAAGCACCCTGGTGTCCAGCAAGGGATGATTGGAGAAGGAAGATGGGCTATAGCCACACAATGGTATACCACTCAGCCGGAACAAATGATGCAATCCAGCCATTTGTGACCACCAGAATGGCTGTGAGGGTTTTAGGGGAAGTGTAACAAGCCCCAGTGAGAAATTCAAATACCATAGAATCTCACTTACAAGGCGAAGAAAAAGCAAGCACTAACCAACAGGTGGCACTGAACATTTGTATGCGGGCTCCCAGAGGCAAAGAGGGGCGGTGACGGAGGGTGAAAGAGAAGATTAGGCACAAGTGTGTGGTGAGGGCCTGTGATTAGTCTTACACTGGTGAAGATGATGTAAGCTACACAGAAGTCTAAAGCAATGAGGATGTGAATCTGGAAGTTATAGTACGTTCTAATGCAGGGTCATGGCTATAAATTCACCTCAAATCAAAAATCCAAAAAGGGGTCCAGAATGATGTCATAAAGCTTTGGGGGCGGAAAGAGTTTACAGAAGGTGAACTTCCAAGGATGGAAAATCACCTCCAAATGCTTACAGATGCTACAGAAAGGCAGACCATTCCAAATAGGTGAAGAGGAATACTACGAAGAGAACATGATCAGTCCTAAACCCATGAACGAACGGAAAATGTTACCGTCCATGATGTTATTACTAATCACCTTCACGAATAATCCAAACAGGCCCACGTCTTCCCAAGTTCAGGCAAAAGGTTGGTCCAAAAGTACAATTCAGGGCCGGCCCTGTGGTGGAGCAGGTAAGTGCCCACATTCCGCTTGGGCGGCCCGGGCCTCACTGTTTCACATTACGAGTGCATATCACATTAGTAGTGTTAGGAAATATAGATTTCATGGTATGGTGCGGGCAGAGATCACAAATAAGCAGCAATTGTGAGGATACGTTATCAATACGCACAAGAAAAGGAACCATAAGAATATTACAATCTATGGAAGTATCTGGTACACTTCCCAAAGGCAGAAGGAAGGAAAACTTGTGACCTGCCAAGGTGGAATTGGCAGAGTGCCACGAGATGACACCATCATTGTGCATCAGAACATTCCCTGGGCAACTTCAACTTGTGAGGGAGTCCAGGACTTTTTCTGGGTAAGGTCCACCCATTTTGCCATCTACCCAAGATATAAGAGATAAAACCCAGGATAATCTTACAGGAGTGACACCAGTGTCTAGAGAGAATGTAGGAGCCCTTTCGAAGTTCAAGGAGAAAGATAGAAACTGACAACAATTGCAGAAAAAGGAAAACTATCCTACCTAGACAGGGTGAGGAGTCAGACTGGTCTGAGATGGCTGTGAAACTCTGTGTGCACGGAGGTTGTCAGGACAACTTCGAATTTTGAGGTCGCTTATGACATCACGGTGAACATGTCCCCCAGGGTGGCCGCATGGTTACAGTCTGAGGATTGGCCTAGGCTAGGCTATTAAAGGGACAGATACCCAGAAACAGGTTTGGCAAACAGAAAGCAGGCACAGAAACTAGAAGAGATAAAACAGAGTCTGATGCAAGGGATAAGAAAGGAACCCTAGGCCACAAGTGAGAATAGAGGGACAGGCACGGAGAGGAGAACATTGTCATCTATTCAAGTCTATGGGGAGGTCATGCTGATTCAAGCTTGCAACTTCATTGGAAACAAGTGGCCGGACTTGGCGTTCATCACACCTACAGTGCCCTTGTGCCTTAAGCATAATGCAAAGTCAAGAAAGATGTCTTGAGGACATTGAAGAGAAGAATCGATGCCTCCTTTCCAAGGCCCATAGCATTCTTTGCAGGTCAGTCTCTTTTTCCGAAGCTCTGGTGTCACGTGGGCCCACTGGGCACATGGTAATGTGTCCCAAGAGATGTCTTGGAAGCCTTGAAGGAATGGAGCCCTGTCACGCTTGGGGTATGTCTCTTTGTTTGGAAGTGCTCTACAAGGGTGCTGAAAAGCACCCTCTTCCACAGGGCTTCGTTCCTTCGTGAAGGCTGCCCTCCCAGGCTAGTGTGCTCTGTTTGCCTCCATCGAAATTCTCTCCCCCTACCTCTTGCCGTAGAAGGATTATTGATTATGTGTTTTGACACCATATGTAAGGAAGTTGCACGAAAATTAGAACTTTACAGTTGTGTTTCAAGAAAAATAAACAGGCCAGGGTAGAGGATGTAGGGCAAACAAATGGCACACCCTATAAAAATTAAGTAAGCCCGTATCTGGACGGAATCTAGGGGAACGTTCAAGGATCAGGGGTCAAGTTCGAAACTTCCCACATCCGGAAAAGAGACAGAAAAATATCTTTCCTGGAGAGTGGAATTCATCCGATTTGTCTAAGTTGTCTTGGAAACATTGTGTCCGTGAAGGGGGTTGCCAGGACCACCTCGAATTTGGAGTTTCTGATCTCAGGATGTCAAACCAACCCACATGACCACGTGTTCTCAGTGCTTAGTTTGACCTTGGCTAGGGTAGCCAAGAGTCCTACAAGTGACCGGTGCAAATTCAAGGACAACAACCAAGAGTCACGAAAGCACTCACACCTCACCCTAGAGAACATACAGCGATTAAAGAAATACAAACTAATCCCTTGGAATGAAGGAGAACGGACTGATAAGCATGTCTAAGGGAGATAGCTGAGAAAGACCATGACAAGTATACTATGGAAAAGAAAAAGAGGACCCAGAAAATGGAAGGTGAACAGAAATCACACCTGAATTATCCACAATGAAAGATGATGTCCGTCTTTAGACAGACTCTGCTGGAACGTTTGAAAGTCAGAGAAATTCACAAGCCAAAAAACGGCAGCGAAGGTCAAGCATGGGCTAACTGGGAAGGGTGAGTTATGAGACTGCTCCAAGCAGGCTCTGAAACCTGTATCCAGGAAGCATGCTGGACCTCAGAGACACAATTATGACAAATCCTCTGACATCACAATGGACCCGAAAAACAACCTAGCCTCATCTACACAGTGCTAGAGTTGGGCTCACTAGTATATTTAACTCCCATTGCACTCAACTGCACGTTGCCACTGAACATGTAAGTGGCCGGCCGGTGGTGCAGTGGTGAGGTCCGCACCTTCTGGGTCTGTGGCCCAGTATGGGCTGGGTGGAATCCTCGGTTTGGGCCTCCTCACCACTGCTTCAGTTGTTCTGGTGCAGGCGTCCGAGGTAGAGTAGAGGCAGATGGGAAGGGACGTTGGACAGGGCCAGACTTCCACAGCAAATACAGGAGCATTGCCAGCAGATGTGAGCACAGCAATGCACTTGTGCCAAAACAAAACCAATTAAAAGTGGCAAAGAACAGAAAAACTGAAGCTAAGGAAAAAAAAAACAAAAAAACAGGAGCTTGCCATTACGAAGAATAGGATCTCTGTGAATAACCTTAGCAAAACAGGTGAATTCTATGTTAATTCAAAAACTAGCAAACCTTTGGGGAAAGAAACTCAAGAAGACACAAGAAAAAAAAAGATATCGAGGGATCTAGGAATGGAAGGATTAACACACTTGAAAGGTTCATACCGCAGTAAGGAATCTCTGGATTCCATGCAATCCCAGTCAAAGTTGCAGCAGTATTTGCCACAGAGAAGAAGAGAGAATCCTAAAGTTTCTGGCCAGCAACACGAGACCCTGACTAGGCAAAGGAATCCTCAGGAAAACGAACAAAGCAGCACGTGTCACAATTTCTGATTTCAACATAGAGGACGAAGCGCGAGGTACCGAAACGGCACAGTCTGGGCCCCAAAACAGGCATGAAGACCCATGCAAAACAATTGAGAGCCCAGAGCCCAACTCAAACTTACATGGACAGCCCATTTTGGACCAGGGAGCCAAGTGGAGACAGCGGAGAAAGGAGAGTCTCTACAATAAACGGTGCTGGGAAGCCTGCACAGCCACATGGAACACAACGAGAGTACACCATGATGTTACACCTGGCACACACACCACCTGAAGTGGATTAAAGCCTTGAATGGCAGACTTGAAACCGTGAACCTTGTAGGAGAAGACCTAGGCAGAGTGCTCTTTGCCATCTGTCTGAGCCGCCTATTTGGAAGAAGCATGTCTGACTGGGCAAGGGCAACAAAGGAAACAAGAAACAAACGGGACCACATCAAATGCACACACTTCTGCCCACTCAAGGAAACCATCAACTGAATACTAAGACACCACAACAATTGGGAGAGGATGTTTGCAAACCACACATCGGACAAGGGGTGAAAAGCCCAAAGATACAATCAACTCGCACGTCTCCACAAGAAAAAAAACAAGCCAATGAAAACCTGGTCAAAAGATGGAAGCAGAGATTTCTCCGAAGAAGACAGAAAGAGGGCCAGTAGGTGCATGAAAACTTGTTCACCATCATGAAGTCTCAGGAAAATGCAAATCCAAACTGCAAGGCCATGGCAGCTCACTGTGGTCAGCATGGCTAGAAGGAAGCAGACAGGAAATAACAAGTGTCAGAGAGGAGGTGCAGAGAAGGGAAGCCTCCTGCACTGCTGGTGGGAGTGTAACCCGGTGCAGCCACGATGCCAAAGGTGTGGAACTGCCTCAGAAATTTAAGTATCCATGTCCCGTATGACCCAGCTATTAATCTGCCGCTTGCTTATCCAAAAAAGTCAGAAAGACTACCGCATAAAGACATGTGCATGGCTGTGTTCACCACAGTCTTACTCCTGATATCCAAGACTTGGAAAGCACCCTGGTGTCCAGCAAGGGATGATTGGAGAAGGAAGATGGGCTATAGCCACACAATGGTATACCACTCAGCCGGAACAAATGATGCAATCCAGCCATTTGTGACCACCAGAATGGCTGTGAGGGTTTTAGGGGAAGTGTAACAAGCCCCAGTGAGAAATTCAAATACCATAGAATCTCACTTACAAGGCGAAGAAAAAGCAAGCACTAACCAACAGGTGGCACTGAACATTTGTATGCGGGCTCCCAGAGGCAAAGAGGGGCGGTGACGGAGGGTGAAAGAGAAGATTAGGCACAAGTGTGTGGTGAGGGCCTGTGATTAGTCTTACACTGGTGAAGATGATGTAAGCTACACAGAAGTCTAAAGCAATGAGGATGTGAATCTGGAAGTTATAGTACGTTCTAATGCAGGGTCATGGCTATAAATTCACCTCAAATCAAAAATCCAAAAAGGGGTCCAGAATGATGTCATAAAGCTTTGGGGGCGGAAAGAGTTTACAGAAGGTGAACTTCCAAGGATGGAAAATCACCTCCAAATGCTTACAGATGCTACAGAAAGGCAGACCATTCCAAATAGGTGAAGAGGAATACTACGAAGAGAACATGATCAGTCCTAAACCCATGAACGAACGGAAAATGTTACCGTCCATGATGTTATTACTAATCACCTTCACGAATAATCCAAACAGGCCCACGTCTTCCCAAGTTCAGGCAAAAGGTTGGTCCAAAAGTACAATTCAGGGCCGGCCCTGTGGTGGAGCAGGTAAGTGCCCACATTCCGCTTGGGCGGCCCGGGCCTCACTGTTTCACATTACGAGTGCATATCACATTAGTAGTGTTAGGAAATATAGATTTCATGGTATGGTGCGGGCAGAGATCACAAATAAGCAGCAATTGTGAGGATACGTTATCAATACGCACAAGAAAAGGAACCATAAGAATATTACAATCTATGGAAGTATCTGGTACACTTCCCAAAGGCAGAAGGAAGGAAAACTTGTGACCTGCCAAGGTGGAATTGGCAGAGTGCCACGAGATGACACCATCATTGTGCATCAGAACATTCCCTGGGCAACTTCAACTTGTGAGGGAGTCCAGGACTTTTTCTGGGTAAGGTCCACCCATTTTGCCATCTACCCAAGATATAAGAGATAAAACCCAGGATAATCTTACAGGAGTGACACCAGTGTCTAGAGAGAATGTAGGAGCCCTTTCGAAGTTCAAGGAGAAAGATAGAAACTGACAACAATTGCAGAAAAAGGAAAACTATCCTACCTAGACAGGGTGAGGAGTCAGACTGGTCTGAGATGGCTGTGAAACTCTGTGTGCACGGAGGTTGTCAGGACAACTTCGAATTTTGAGGTCGCTTATGACATCACGGTGAACATGTCCCCCAGGGTGGCCGCATGGTTACAGTCTGAGGATTGGCCTAGGCTAGGCTATTAAAGGGACAGATACCCAGAAACAGGTTTGGCAAACAGAAAGCAGGCACAGAAACTAGAAGAGATAAAACAGAGTCTGATGCAAGGGATAAGAAAGGAACCCTAGGCCACAAGTGAGAATAGAGGGACAGGCACGGAGAGGAGAACATTGTCATCTATTCAAGTCTATGGGGAGGTCATGCTGATTCAAGCTTGCAACTTCATTGGAAACAAGTGGCCGGACTTGGCGTTCATCACACCTACAGTGCCCTTGTGCCTTAAGCATAATGCAAAGTCAAGAAAGATGTCTTGAGGACATTGAAGAGAAGAATCGATGCCTCCTTTCCAAGGCCCATAGCATTCTTTGAAGGTCAGTCTCTTTTTCCGAAGCTCTGGTGTCACGTGGGCCCACTGGGCACATGGTAATGTGTCCCAAGAGATGTCTTGGAAGCCTTGAAGGAATGGAGCCCTGTCACGCTTGGGGTATGTCTCTTTGTTTGGAAGTGCTCTACAAGGGTGATGAAAAGCACCCTCTTCCACAGGGCTTCGTTCCTTCGTGAAGGCTGCCCTCCCAGGCTAGTGTGCTCTGTTTGCCTCCATCGAAATTCTCTCCCCCTACCTCTTGCCGTAGAAGGATTATTGATTATGTGTTTTGACACCATATGTAAGGAAGTTGCACGAAAATTAGAACTTTACAGTTGTGTTTCAAGAAAAATAAACAGGCCAGGGTAGAGGATGTAGGGCAAACAAATGGCACACCCTATAAAAATTAAGTAAGCCCGTATCTGGACGGAATCTAGGGGAACGTTCAAGGATCAGGGGTCAAGTTCGAAACTTCCCAAATCCGGAAAAGAGACAGAAAAATATCTTTCCTGGAGAGTGGAATTCATCCGATTTGTCTAAGTTGTCTTGGAAACATTGTGTCCGTGAAGGGGGTTGCCAGGACCACCTCGAATTTGGAGTTTCTGATCTCAGGATGTCAAACCAACCCACATGACCACGTGTTCTCAGTGCTTAGTTTGACCTTGGCTAGGGTAGCCAAGAGTCCTACAAGTGACCGGTGCAAATTCAAGGACAACAACCAAGAGTCACGAAAGCACTCACACCTCACCCTAGAGAACATACAGCGATTAAAGAAATACAAACTAATCCCTTGGAATGAAGGAGAACGGACTGATAAGCATGTCTAAGGGAGATAGCTGAGAAAGACCATGACGAGTATACTATGGAAAAGAAAAAGAGGACCCAGAAAATGGAAGGTGAACAGAAATCACACCTGAATTATCCACAATGAAAGATGATGTCCGTCTTTAGACAGACTCTGCTGGAACGTTTGAAAGTCAGAGAAATTCACAAGGCAAAAAACGGCAGCGAAGGTCAAGCATGGGCTAACTGGGAAGGGTGAGTTATGAGACTGCTCCAAGCAGGCTCTGAAACCTGTATCCAGGAAGCATGCTGGACCTCAGAGACACAATTATGACAAATCCTCTGACATCACAATGGACCCGAAAAACAACCTAGCCTCATCTACACAGTGCTAGAGTTGGGCTCACTAGTATATTTAACTCCCATTGCACTCAACTGCACGTTGCCACTGAACATGTAAGTGGCCGGCCGGTGGTGCAGTGGTGAGGTCCGCACCTTCTGGGTCTGTGGCCCAGTATGGGCTGGGTGGAATCCTCGGTTTGGGCCTCCTCACCACTGCTTCAGTTGTTCTGGTGCAGGCGTCCGAGGTAGAGTAGAGGCAGATGGGAAGGGACGTTGGACAGGGCCAGACTTCCACAGCAAATACAGGAGCATTGCCAGCAGATGTGAGCACAGCAATGCACTTGTGCCAAAACAAAACCAATTAAAAGTGGCAAAGAACAGAAAAACTGAAGCTAAGGAAAAAAAAAACAAAAAAACAGGAGCTTGCCATTACGAAGAATAGGATCTCTGTGAATAACCTTAGCAAAACAGGTGAATTCTATGTTAATTCAAAAACTAGCAAACCTTTGGGGAAAGAAACTCAAGAAGACACAAGAAAAAAAAAGATATCGAGGGATCTAGGAATGGAAGGATTAACACACTTGAAAGGTTCATACCGCAGTAAGGAATCTCTGGATTCCATGCAATCCCAGTCAAAGTTGCAGCAGTATTTGCCACAGAGAAGAAGAGAGAATCCTAAAGTTTCTGGCCAGCAACACGAGACCCTGACTAGGCAAAGGAATCCTCAGGAAAACGAACAAAGCAGCACGTGTCACAATTTCTGATTTCAACATAGAGGACGAAGCGCGAGGTACCGAAACGGCACAGTCTGGGCCCCAAAACAGGCATGAAGACCCATGCAAAACAATTGAGAGCCCAGAGCCCAACTCAAACTTACATGGACAGCCCATTTTGGACCAGGGAGCCAAGTGGAGACAGCGGAGAAAGGAGAGTCTCTACAATAAACGGTGCTGGGAAGCCTGCACAGCCACATGGAACACAACGAGAGTACACCATGATGTTACACCTGGCACACACACCACCTGAAGTGGATTAAAGCCTTGAATGGCAGACTTGAAACCGTGAACCTTGTAGGAGAAGACCTAGGCAGAGTGCTCTTTGCCATCTGTCTGAGCCGCCTATTTGGAAGAAGCATGTCTGACTGGGCAAGGGCAACAAAGGAAACAAGAAACAAACGGGACCACATCAAATGCACACACTTCTGCCCACTCAAGGAAACCATCAACTGAATACTAAGACACCACAACAATTGGGAGAGGATGTTTGCAAACCACACATCGGACAAGGGGTGAAAAGCCCAAAGATACAATCAACTCGCACGTCTCCACAAGAAAAAAAACAAGCCAATGAAAACCTGGTCAAAAGATGGAAGCAGAGATTTCTCCGAAGAAGACAGAAAGAGGGCCAGTAGGTGCATGAAAACTTGTTCACCATCATGAAGTCTCAGGAAAATGCAAATCCAAACTGCAAGGCCATGGCAGCTCACTGTGGTCAGCATGGCTAGAAGGAAGCAGACAGGAAATAACAAGTGTCAGAGAGGAGGTGCAGAGAAGGGAAGCCTCCTGCACTGCTGGTGGGAGTGTAACCCGGTGCAGCCACGATGCCAAAGGTGTGGAACTGCCTCAGAAATTTAAGTATCCATGTCCCGTATGACCCAGCTATTAATCTGCCGCTTGCTTATCCAAAAAAGTCAGAAAGACTACCGCATAAAGACATGTGCATGGCTGTGTTCACCACAGTCTTACTCCTGATATCCAAGACTTGGAAAGCACCCTGGTGTCCAGCAAGGGATGATTGGAGAAGGAAGATGGGCTATAGCCACACAATGGTATACCACTCAGCCGGAACAAATGATGCAATCCAGCCATTTGTGACCACCAGAATGGCTGTGAGGGTTTTAGGGGAAGTGTAACAAGCCCCAGTGAGAAATTCAAATACCATAGAATCTCACTTACAAGGCGAAGAAAAAGCAAGCACTAACCAACAGGTGGCACTGAACATTTGTATGCGGGCTCCCAGAGGCAAAGAGGGGCGGTGACGGAGGGTGAAAGAGAAGATTAGGCACAAGTGTGTGGTGAGGGCCTGTGATTAGTCTTACACTGGTGAAGATGATGTAAGCTACACAGAAGTCTAAAGCAATGAGGATGTGAATCTGGAAGTTATAGTACGTTCTAATGCAGGGTCATGGCTATAAATTCACCTCAAATCAAAAATCCAAAAAGGGGTCCAGAATGATGTCATAAAGCTTTGGGGGCGGAAAGAGTTTACAGAAGGTGAACTTCCAAGGATGGAAAATCACCTCCAAATGCTTACAGATGCTACAGAAAGGCAGACCATTCCAAATAGGTGAAGAGGAATACTACGAAGAGAACATGATCAGTCCTAAACCCATGAACGAACGGAAAATGTTACCGTCCATGATGTTATTACTAATCACCTTCACGAATAATCCAAACAGGCCCACGTCTTCCCAAGTTCAGGCAAAAGGTTGGTCCAAAAGTACAATTCAGGGCCGGCCCTGTGGTGGAGCAGGTAAGTGCCCACATTCCGCTTGGGCGGCCCGGGCCTCACTGTTTCACATTACGAGTGCATATCACATTAGTAGTGTTAGGAAATATAGATTTCATGGTATGGTGCGGGCAGAGATCACAAATAAGCAGCAATTGTGAGGATACGTTATCAATACGCACAAGAAAAGGAACCATAAGAATATTACAATCTATGGAAGTATCTGGTACACTTCCCAAAGGCAGAAGGAAGGAAAACTTGTGACCTGCCAAGGTGGAATTGGCAGAGTGCCACGAGATGACACCATCATTGTGCATCAGAACATTCCCTGGGCAACTTCAACTTGTGAGGGAGTCCAGGACTTTTTCTGGGTAAGGTCCACCCATTTTGCCATCTACCCAAGATATAAGAGATAAAACCCAGGATAATCTTACAGGAGTGACACCAGTGTCTAGAGAGAATGTAGGAGCCCTTTCGAAGTTCAAGGAGAAAGATAGAAACTGACAACAATTGCAGAAAAAGGAAAACTATCCTACCTAGACAGGGTGAGGAGTCAGACTGGTCTGAGATGGCTGTGAAACTCTGTGTGCACGGAGGTTGTCAGGACAACTTCGAATTTTGAGGTCGCTTATGACATCACGGTGAACATGTCCCCCAGGGTGGCCGCATGGTTACAGTCTGAGGATTGGCCTAGGCTAGGCTATTAAAGGGACAGATACCCAGAAACAGGTTTGGCAAACAGAAAGCAGGCACAGAAACTAGAAGAGATAAAACAGAGTCTGATGCAAGGGATAAGAAAGGAACCCTAGGCCACAAGTGAGAATAGAGGGACAGGCACGGAGAGGAGAACATTGTCATCTATTCAAGTCTATGGGGAGGTCATGCTGATTCAAGCTTGCAACTTCATTGGAAACAAGTGGCCGGACTTGGCGTTCATCACACCTACAGTGCCCTTGTGCCTTAAGCATAATGCAAAGTCAAGAAAGATGTCTTGAGGACATTGAAGAGAAGAATCGATGCCTCCTTTCCAAGGCCCATAGCATTCTTTGCAGGTCAGTCTCTTTTTCCGAAGCTCTGGTGTCACGTGGGCCCACTGGGCACATGGTAATGTGTCCCAAGAGATGTCTTGGAAGCCTTGAAGGAATGGAGCCCTGTCACGCTTGGGGTATGTCTCTTTGTTTGGAAGTGCTCTACAAGGGTGCTGAAAAGCACCCTCTTCCACAGGGCTTCGTTCCTTCGTGAAGGCTGCCCTCCCAGGCTAGTGTGCTCTGTTTGCCTCCATCGAAATTCTCTCCCCCTACCTCTTGCCGTAGAAGGATTATTGATTATGTGTTTTGACACCATATGTAAGGAAGTTGCACGAAAATTAGAACTTTACAGTTGTGTTTCAAGAAAAATAAACAGGCCAGGGTAGAGGATGTAGGGCAAACAAATGGCACACCCTATAAAAATTAAGTAAGCCCGTATCTGGACGGAATCTAGGGGAACGTTCAAGGATCAGGGGTCAAGTTCGAAACTTCCCAAATCCGGAAAAGAGACAGAAAAATATCTTTCCTGGAGAGTGGAATTCATCCGATTTGTCTAAGTTGTCTTGGAAACATTGTGTCCGTGAAGGGGGTTGCCAGGACCACCTCGAATTTGGAGTTTCTGATCTCAGGATGTCAAACCAACCCACATGACCACGTGTTCTCAGTGCTTAGTTTGACCTTGGCTAGGGTAGCCAAGAGTCCTACAAGTGACCGGTGCAAATTCAAGGACAACAACCAAGAGTCACGAAAGCACTCACACCTCACCCTAGAGAACATACAGCGATTAAAGAAATACAAACTAATCCCTTGGAATGAAGGAGAACGGACTGATAAGCATGTCTAAGGGAGATAGCTGAGAAAGACCATGACGAGTATACTATGGAAAAGAAAAAGAGGACCCAGAAAATGGAAGGTGAACAGAAATCACACCTGAATTATCCACAATGAAAGATGATGTCCGTCTTTAGACAGACTCTGCTGGAACGTTTGAAAGTCAGAGAAATTCACAAGGCAAAAAACGGCAGCGAAGGTCAAGCATGGGCTAACTGGGAAGGGTGAGTTATGAGACTGCTCCAAGCAGGCTCTGAAACCTGTATCCAGGAAGCATGCTGGACCTCAGAGACACAATTATGACAAATCCTCTGACATCACAATGGACCCGAAAAACAACCTAGCCTCATCTACACAGTGCTAGAGTTGGGCTCACTAGTATATTTAACTCCCGTTGCACTCAACTGCACGTTGCCACTGAACATGTAAGTGGCCGGCCGGTGGTGCAGTGGTGAGGTCCGCACCTTCTGGGTCTGTGGCCCAGTATGGGCTGGGTGGAATCCTCGGTTTGGGCCTCCTCACCACTGCTTCAGTTGTTCTGGTGCAGGCGTCCGAGGTAGAGTAGAGGCAGATGGGAAGGGACGTTGGACAGGGCCAGACTTCCACAGCAAATACAGGAGCATTGCCAGCAGATGTGAGCACAGCAATGCACTTGTGCCAAAACAAAACCAATTAAAAGTGGCAAAGAACAGAAAAACTGAAGCTAAGGAAAAAAAAAACAAAAAAACAGGAGCTTGCCATTACGAAGAATAGGATCTCTGTGAATAACCTTAGCAAAACAGGTGAATTCTATGTTAATTCAAAAACTAGCAAACCTTTGGGGAAAGAAACTCAAGAAGACACAAGAAAAAAAAAGATATCGAGGGATCTAGGAATGGAAGGATTAACACACTTGAAAGGTTCATACCGCAGTAAGGAATCTCTGGATTCCATGCAATCCCAGTCAAAGTTGCAGCAGTATTTGCCACAGAGAAGAAGAGAGAATCCTAAAGTTTCTGGCCAGCAACACGAGACCCTGACTAGGCAAAGGAATCCTCAGGAAAACGAACAAAGCAGCACGTGTCACAATTTCTGATTTCAACATAGAGGACGAAGCGCGAGGTACCGAAACGGCACAGTCTGGGCCCCAAAACAGGCATGAAGACCCATGCAAAACAATTGAGAGCCCAGAGCCCAACTCAAACTTACATGGACAGCCCATTTTGGACCAGGGAGCCAAGTGGAGACAGCGGAGAAAGGAGAGTCTCTACAATAAACGGTGCTGGGAAGCCTGCACAGCCACATGGAACACAACGAGAGTACACCATGATGTTACACCTGGCACACACACCACCTGAAGTGGATTAAAGCCTTGAATGGCAGACTTGAAACCGTGAACCTTGTAGGAGAAGACCTAGGCAGAGTGCTCTTTGCCATCTGTCTGAGCCGCCTATTTGGAAGAAGCATGTCTGACTGGGCAAGGGCAACAAAGGAAACAAGAAACAAACGGGACCACATCAAATGCACACACTTCTGCCCACTCAAGGAAACCATCAACTGAATACTAAGACACCACAACAATTGGGAGAGGATGTTTGCAAACCACACATCGGACAAGGGGTGAAAAGCCCAAAGATACAATCAACTCGCACGTCTCCACAAGAAAAAAAACAAGCCAATGAAAACCTGGTCAAAAGATGGAAGCAGAGATTTCTCCGAAGAAGACAGAAAGAGGGCCAGTAGGTGCATGAAAACTTGTTCACCATCATGAAGTCTCAGGAAAATGCAAATCCAAACTGCAAGGCCATGGCAGCTCACTGTGGTCAGCATGGCTAGAAGGAAGCAGACAGGAAATAACAAGTGTCAGAGAGGAGGTGCAGAGAAGGGAAGCCTCCTGCACTGCTGGTGGGAGTGTAACCCGGTGCAGCCACGATGCCAAAGGTGTGGAACTGCCTCAGAAATTTAAGTATCCATGTCCCGTATGACCCAGCTATTAATCTGCCGCTTGCTTATCCAAAAAAGTCAGAAAGACTACCGCATAAAGACATGTGCATGGCTGTGTTCACCACAGTCTTACTCCTGATATCCAAGACTTGGAAAGCACCCTGGTGTCCAGCAAGGGATGATTGGAGAAGGAAGATGGGCTATAGCCACACAATGGTATACCACTCAGCCGGAACAAATGATGCAATCCAGCCAATTGTGACCACCAGAATGGCTGTGAGGGTTTTAGGGGAAGTGTAACAAGCCCCAGTGAGAAATTCAAATACCATAGAATCTCACTTACAAGGCGAAGAAAAAGCAAGCACTAACCAACAGGTGGCACTGAACATTTGTATGCGGGCTCCCAGAGGCAAAGAGGGGCGGTGACGGAGGGTGAAAGAGAAGATTAGGCACAAGTGTGTGGTGAGGGCCTGTGATTAGTCTTACACTGGTGAAGATGATGTAAGCTACACAGAAGTCTAAAGCAATGAGGATGTGAATCTGGAAGTTATAGTACGTTCTAATGCAGGGTCATGGCTATAAATTCACCTCAAATCAAAAATCCAAAAAGGGGTCCAGAATGATGTCATAAAGCTTTGGGGGCGGAAAGAGTTTACAGAAGGTGAACTTCCAAGGATGGAAAATCACCTCCAAATGCTTACAGATGCTACAGAAAGGCAGACCATTCCAAATAGGTGAAGAGGAATACTACGAAGAGAACATGATCAGTCCTAAACCCATGAACGAACGGAAAATGTTACCGTCCATGATGTTATTACTAATCACCTTCACGAATAATCCAAACAGGCCCACGTCTTCCCAAGTTCAGGCAAAAGGTTGGTCCAAAAGTACAATTCAGGGCCGGCCCTGTGGTGGAGCAGGTAAGTGCCCACATTCCGCTTGGGCGGCCCGGGCCTCACTGTTTCACATTACGAGTGCATATCACATTAGTAGTGTTAGGAAATATAGATTTCATGGTATGGTGCGGGCAGAGATCACAAATAAGCAGCAATTGTGAGGATACGTTATCAATACGCACAAGAAAAGGAACCATAAGAATATTACAATCTATGGAAGTATCTGGTACACTTCCCAAAGGCAGAAGGAAGGAAAACTTGTGACCTGCCAAGGTGGAATTGGCAGAGTGCCACGAGATGACACCATCATTGTGCATCAGAACATTCCCTGGGCAACTTCAACTTGTGAGGGAGTCCAGGACTTTTTCTGGGTAAGGTCCACCCATTTTGCCATCTACCCAAGATATAAGAGATAAAACCCAGGATAATCTTACAGGAGTGACACCAGTGTCTAGAGAGAATGTAGGAGCCCTTTCGAAGTTCAAGGAGAAAGATAGAAACTGACAACAATTGCAGAAAAAGGAAAACTATCCTACCTAGACAGGGTGAGGAGTCAGACTGGTCTGAGATGGCTGTGAAACTCTGTGTGCACGGAGGTTGTCAGGACAACTTCGAATTTTGAGGTCGCTTATGACATCACGGTGAACATGTCCCCCAGGGTGGCCGCATGGTTACAGTCTGAGGATTGGCCTAGGCTAGGCTATTAAAGGGACAGATACCCAGAAACAGGTTTGGCAAACAGAAAGCAGGCACAGAAACTAGAAGAGATAAAACAGAGTCTGATGCAAGGGATAAGAAAGGAACCCTAGGCCACAAGTGAGAATAGAGGGACAGGCACGGAGAGGAGAACATTGTCATCTATTCAAGTCTATGGGGAGGTCATGCTGATTCAAGCTTGCAACTTCATTGGAAACAAGTGGCCGGACTTGGCGTTCATCACACCTACAGTGCCCTTGTGCCTTAAGCATAATGCAAAGTCAAGAAAGATGTCTTGAGGACATTGAAGAGAAGAATCGATGCCTCCTTTCCAAGGCCCATAGCATTCTTTGCAGGTCAGTCTCTTTTTCCGAAGCTCTGGTGTCACGTGGGCCCACTGGGCACATGGTAATGTGTCCCAAGAGATGTCTTGGAAGCCTTGAAGGAATGGAGCCCTGTCACGCTTGGGGTATGTCTCTTTGTTTGGAAGTGCTCTACAAGGGTGCTGAAAAGCACCCTCTTCCACAGGGCTTCGTTCCTTCGTGAAGGCTGCCCTCCCAGGCTAGTGTGCTCTGTTTGCCTCCATCGAAATTCTCTCCCCCTACCTCTTGCCGTAGAAGGATTATTGATTATGTGTTTTGACACCATATGTAAGGAAGTTGCACGAAAATTAGAACTTTACAGTTGTGTTTCAAGAAAAATAAACAGGCCAGGGTAGAGGATGTAGGGCAAACAAATGGCACACCCTATAAAAATTAAGTAAGCCCGTATCTGGACGGAATCTAGGGGAACGTTCAAGGATCAGGGGTCAAGTTCGAAACTTCCCAAATCCGGAAAAGAGACAGAAAAATATCTTTCCTGGAGAGTGGAATTCATCCGATTTGTCTAAGTTGTCTTGGAAACATTGTGTCCGTGAAGGGGGTTGCCAGGACCACCTCGAATTTGGAGTTTCTGATCTCAGGATGTCAAACCAACCCACATGACCACGTGTTCTCAGTGCTTAGTTTGACCTTGGCTAGGGTAGCCAAGAGTCCTACAAGTGACCGGTGCAAATTCAAGGACAACAACCAAGAGTCACGAAAGCACTCACACCTCACCCTAGAGAACATACAGCGATTAAAGAAATACAAACTAATCCCTTGGAATGAAGGAGAACGGACTGATAAGCATGTCTAAGGGAGATAGCTGAGAAAGACCATGACGAGTATACTATGGAAAAGAAAAAGAGGACCCAGAAAATGGAAGGTGAACAGAAATCACACCTGAATTATCCACAATGAAAGATGATGTCCGTCTTTAGACAGACTCTGCTGGAACGTTTGAAAGTCAGAGAAATTCACAAGGCAAAAAACGGCAGCGAAGGTCAAGCATGGGCTAACTGGGAAGGGTGAGTTATGAGACTGCTCCAAGCAGGCTCTGAAACCTGTATCCAGGAAGCATGCTGGACCTCAGAGACACAATTATGACAAATCCTCTGACATCACAATGGACCCGAAAAACAACCTAGCCTCATCTACACAGTGCTAGAGTTGGGCTCACTAGTATATTTAACTCCCATTGCACTCAACTGCACGTTGCCACTGAACATGTAAGTGGCCGGCCGGTGGTGCAGTGGTGAGGTCCGCACCTTCTGGGTCTGTGGCCCAGTATGGGCTGGGTGGAATCCTCGGTTTGGGCCTCCTCACCACTGCTTCAGTTGTTCTGGTGCAGGCGTCCGAGGTAGAGTAGAGGCAGATGGGAAGGGACGTTGGACAGGGCCAGACTTCCACAGCAAATACAGGAGCATTGCCAGCAGATGTGAGCACAGCAATGCACTTGTGCCAAAACAAAACCAATTAAAAGTGGCAAAGAACAGAAAAACTGAAGCTAAGGAAAAAAAAAACAAAAAAACAGGAGCTTGCCATTACGAAGAATAGGATCTCTGTGAATAACCTTAGCAAAACAGGTGAATTCTATGTTAATTCAAAAACTAGCAAACCTTTGGGGAAAGAAACTCAAGAAGACACAAGAAAAAAAAAGATATCGAGGGATCTAGGAATGGAAGGATTAAC
Source organism: Equus asinus (assembly GCF_041296235.1). Lineage (NCBI taxonomy): Eukaryota > Metazoa > Chordata > Mammalia > Perissodactyla > Equidae > Equus > Equus asinus. Next base: position 8,448,787 of record NC_091813.1, on the reverse strand, counting down.
ACACTTGAAAGGTTCATACCGCAGTAAGGAATCTCTGGATTCCATGCAATCCCAGTCAAAGTTGCAGCAGTATTTGCCACAGAGAAGAAGAGAGAATCCTAAAGTTTCTGGCCAGCAACACGAGACCCTGACTAGGCAAAGGAATCCTCAGGAAAACGAACAAAGCAGCACGTGTCACAATTTCTGATTTCAACATAGAGGACGAAGCGCGAGGTACCGAAACGGCACAGTCTGGGCCCCAAAACAGGCATGAAGACCCATGCAAAACAATTGAGAGCCCAGAGCCCAACTCAAACTTACATGGACAGCCCATTTTGGACCAGGGAGCCAAGTGGAGACAGCGGAGAAAGGAGAGTCTCTACAATAAACGGTGCTGGGAAGCCTGCACAGCCACATGGAACACAACGAGAGTACACCATGATGTTACACCTGGCACACACACCACCTGAAGTGGATTAAAGCCTTGAATGGCAGACTTGAAACCGTGAACCTTGTAGGAGAAGACCTAGGCAGAGTGCTCTTTGCCATCTGTCTGAGCCGCCTATTTGGAAGAAGCATGTCTGACTGGGCAAGGGCAACAAAGGAAACAAGAAACAAACGGGACCACATCAAATGCACACACTTCTGCCCACTCAAGGAAACCATCAACTGAATACTAAGACACCACAACAATTGGGAGAGGATGTTTGCAAACCACACATCGGACAAGGGGTGAAAAGCCCAAAGATACAATCAACTCGCACGTCTCCACAAGAAAAAAAACAAGCCAATGAAAACCTGGTCAAAAGATGGAAGCAGAGATTTCTCCGAAGAAGACAGAAAGAGGGCCAGTAGGTGCATGAAAACTTGTTCACCATCATGAAGTCTCAGGAAAATGCAAATCCAAACTGCAAGGCCATGGCAGCTCACTGTGGTCAGCATGGCTAGAAGGAAGCAGACAGGAAATAACAAGTGTCAGAGAGGAGGTGCAGAGAAGGGAAGCCTCCTGCACTGCTGGTGGGAGTGTAACCCGGTGCAGCCACGATGCCAAAGGTGTGGAACTGCCTCAGAAATTTAAGTATCCATGTCCCGTATGACCCAGCTATTAATCTGCCGCTTGCTTATCCAAAAAAGTCAGAAAGACTACCGCATAAAGACATGTGCATGGCTGTGTTCACCACAGTCTTACTCCTGATATCCAAGACTTGGAAAGCACCCTGGTGTCCAGCAAGGGATGATTGGAGAAGGAAGATGGGCTATAGCCACACAATGGTATACCACTCAGCCGGAACAAATGATGCAATCCAGCCATTTGTGACCACCAGAATGGCTGTGAGGGTTTTAGGGGAAGTGTAACAAGCCCCAGTGAGAAATTCAAATACCATAGAATCTCACTTACAAGGCGAAGAAAAAGCAAGCACTAACCAACAGGTGGCACTGAACATTTGTATGCGGGCTCCCAGAGGCAAAGAGGGGCGGTGACGGAGGGTGAAAGAGAAGATTAGGCACAAGTGTGTGGTGAGGGCCTGTGATTAGTCTTACACTGGTGAAGATGATGTAAGCTACACAGAAGTCTAAAGCAATGAGGATGTGAATCTGGAAGTTATAGTACGTTCTAATGCAGGGTCATGGCTATAAATTCACCTCAAATCAAAAATCCAAAAAGGGGTCCAGAATGATGTCATAAAGCTTTGGGGGCGGAAAGAGTTTACAGAAGGTGAACTTCCAAGGATGGAAAATCACCTCCAAATGCTTACAGATGCTACAGAAAGGCAGACCATTCCAAATAGGTGAAGAGGAATACTACGAAGAGAACATGATCAGTCCTAAACCCATGAACGAACGGAAAATGTTACCGTCCATGATGTTATTACTAATCACCTTCACGAATAATCCAAACAGGCCCACGTCTTCCCAAGTTCAGGCAAAAGGTTGGTCCAAAAGTACAATTCAGGGCCGGCCCTGTGGTGGAGCAGGTAAGTGCCCACATTCCGCTTGGGCGGCCCGGGCCTCACTGTTTCACATTACGAGTGCATATCACATTAGTAGTGTTAGGAAATATAGATTTCATGGTATGGTGCGGGCAGAGATCACAAATAAGCAGCAATTGTGAGGATACGTTATCAATACGCACAAGAAAAGGAACCATAAGAATATTACAATCTATGGAAGTATCTGGTACACTTCCCAAAGGCAGAAGGAAGGAAAACTTGTGACCTGCCAAGGTGGAATTGGCAGAGTGCCACGAGATGACACCATCATTGTGCATCAGAACATTCCCTGGGCAACTTCAACTTGTGAGGGAGTCCAGGACTTTTTCTGGGTAAGGTCCACCCATTTTGCCATCTACCCAAGATATAAGAGATAAAACCCAGGATAATCTTACAGGAGTGACACCAGTGTCTAGAGAGAATGTAGGAGCCCTTTCGAAGTTCAAGGAGAAAGATAGAAACTGACAACAATTGCAGAAAAAGGAAAACTATCCTACCTAGACAGGGTGAGGAGTCAGACTGGTCTGAGATGGCTGTGAAACTCTGTGTGCACGGAGGTTGTCAGGACAACTTCGAATTTTGAGGTCGCTTATGACATCACGGTGAACATGTCCCCCAGGGTGGCCGCATGGTTACAGTCTGAGGATTGGCCTAGGCTAGGCTATTAAAGGGACAGATACCCAGAAACAGGTTTGGCAAACAGAAAGCAGGCACAGAAACTAGAAGAGATAAAACAGAGTCTGATGCAAGGGATAAGAAAGGAACCCTAGGCCACAAGTGAGAATAGAGGGACAGGCACGGAGAGGAGAACATTGTCATCTATTCAAGTCTATGGGGAGGTCATGCTGATTCAAGCTTGCAACTTCATTGGAAACAAGTGGCCGGACTTGGCGTTCATCACACCTACAGTGCCCTTGTGCCTTAAGCATAATGCAAAGTCAAGAAAGATGTCTTGAGGACATTGAAGAGAAGAATCGATGCCTCCTTTCCAAGGCCCATAGCATTCTTTGCAGGTCAGTCTCTTTTTCCGAAGCTCTGGTGTCACGTGGGCCCACTGGGCACATGGTAATGTGTCCCAAGAGATGTCTTGGAAGCCTTGAAGGAATGGAGCCCTGTCACGCTTGGGGTATGTCTCTTTGTTTGGAAGTGCTCTACAAGGGTGCTGAAAAGCACCCTCTTCCACAGGGCTTCGTTCCTTCGTGAAGGCTGCCCTCCCAGGCTAGTGTGCTCTGTTTGCCTCCATCGAAATTCTCTCCCCCTACCTCTTGCCGTAGAAGGATTATTGATTATGTGTTTTGACACCATATGTAAGGAAGTTGCACGAAAATTAGAACTTTACAGTTGTGTTTCAAGAAAAATAAACAGGCCAGGGTAGAGGATGTAGGGCAAACAAATGGCACACCCTATAAAAATTAAGTAAGCCCGTATCTGGACGGAATCTAGGGGAACGTTCAAGGATCAGGGGTCAAGTTCGAAACTTCCCAAATCCGGAAAAGAGACAGAAAAATATCTTTCCTGGAGAGTGGAATTCATCCGATTTGTCTAAGTTGTCTTGGAAACATTGTGTCCGTGAAGGGGGTTGCCAGGACCACCTCGAATTTGGAGTTTCTGATCTCAGGATGTCAAACCAACCCACATGACCACGTGTTCTCAGTGCTTAGTTTGACCTTGGCTAGGGTAGCCAAGAGTCCTACAAGTGACCGGTGCAAATTCAAGGACAACAACCAAGAGTCACGAAAGCACTCACACCTCACCCTAGAGAACATACAGCGATTAAAGAAATACAAACTAATCCCTTGGAATGAAGGAGAACGGACTGATAAGCATGTCTAAGGGAGATAGCTGAGAAAGACCATGACGAGTATACTATGGAAAAGAAAAAGAGGACCCAGAAAATGGAAGGTGAACAGAAATCACACCTGAATTATCCACAATGAAAGATGATGTCCGTCTTTAGACAGACTCTGCTGGAACGTTTGAAAGTCAGAGAAATTCACAAGGCAAAAAACGGCAGCGAAGGTCAAGCATGGGCTAACTGGGAAGGGTGAGTTATGAGACTGCTCCAAGCAGGCTCTGAAACCTGTATCCAGGAAGCATGCTGGACCTCAGAGACACAATTATGACAAATCCTCTGACATCACAATGGACCCGAAAAACAACCTAGCCTCATCTACACAGTGCTAGAGTTGGGCTCACTAGTATATTTAACTCCCGTTGCACTCAACTGCACGTTGCCACTGAACATGTAAGTGGCCGGCCGGTGGTGCAGTGGTGAGGTCCGCACCTTCTGGGTCTGTGGCCCAGTATGGGCTGGGTGGAATCCTCGGTTTGGGCCTCCTCACCACTGCTTCAGTTGTTCTGGTGCAGGCGTCCGAGGTAGAGTAGAGGCAGATGGGAAGGGACGTTGGACAGGGCCAGACTTCCACAGCAAATACAGGAGCATTGCCAGCAGATGTGAGCACAGCAATGCACTTGTGCCAAAACAAAACCAATTAAAAGTGGCAAAGAACAGAAAAACTGAAGCTAAGGGAAAAAAAAAAAAAAAAAAAAACAGGAGCTTGCCATTACGAAGAATAGGATCTCTGTGAATAACCTTAGCAAAACAGGTGAATTCTATGTTAATTCAAAAACTAGCAAACCTTTGGGGAAAGAAACTCAAGAAGACACAAGAAAAAAAAAGATATCGACGGATCTAGGAATGGAAGGATTAACACACTTGAAAGGTTCATACCGCAGTAAGGAATCTCTGGATTCCATGCAATCCCAGTCAAAGTTGCAGCAGTATTTGCCACAGAGAAGAAGAGAGAATCCTAAAGTTTCTGGCCAGCAACACGAGACCCTGACTAGGCAAAGGAATCCTCAGGAAAACGAACAAAGCAGCACGTGTCACAATTTCTGATTTCAACATAGAGGACGAAGCGCGAGGTACCGAAACGGCACAGTCTGGGCCCCAAAACAGGCATGAAGACCCATGCAAAACAATTGAGAGCCCAGAGCCCAACTCAAACTTACATGGACAGCCCATTTTGGACCAGGGAGCCAAGTGGAGACAGCGGAGAAAGGAGAGTCTCTACAATAAACGGTGCTGGGAAGCCTGCACAGCCACATGGAACACAACGAGAGTACACCATGATGTTACACCTGGCACACACACCACCTGAAGTGGATTAAAGCCTTGAATGGCAGACTTGAAACCGTGAACCTTGTAGGAGAAGACCTAGGCAGAGTGCTCTTTGCCATCTGTCTGAGCCGCCTATTTGGAAGAAGCATGTCTGACTGGGCAAGGGCAACAAAGGAAACAAGAAACAAACGGGACCACATCAAATGCACACACTTCTGCCCACTCAAGGAAACCATCAACTGAATACTAAGACACCACAACAATTGGGAGAGGATGTTTGCAAACCACACATCGGACAAGGGGTGAAAAGCCCAAAGATACAATCAACTCGCACGTCTCCACAAGAAAAAAAACAAGCCAATGAAAACCTGGTCAAAAGATGGAAGCAGAGATTTCTCCGAAGAAGACAGAAAGAGGGCCAGTAGGTGCATGAAAACTTGTTCACCATCATGAAGTCTCAGGAAAATGCAAATCCAAACTGCAAGGCCATGGCAGCTCACTGTGGTCAGCATGGCTAGAAGGAAGCAGACAGGAAATAACAAGTGTCAGAGAGGAGGTGGAGAGAAGGGAAGCCTCCTGCACTGCTGGTGGGAGTGTAACCCGGTGCAGCCACGATGCCAAAGGTGTGGAACTGCCTCAGAAATTTAAGTATCCATGTCCCGTATGACCCAGCTATTAATCTGCCGCTTGCTTATCCAAAAAAGTCAGAAAGACTACCGCATAAAGACATGTGCATGGCTGTGTTCACCACAGTCTTACTCCTGATATCCAAGACTTGGAAAGCACCCTGGTGTCCAGCAAGGGATGATTGGAGAAGGAAGATGGGCTATAGCCACACAATGGTATACCACTCAGCCGGAACAAATGATGCAATCCAGCCATTTGTGACCACCAGAATGGCTGTGAGGGTTTTAGGGGAAGTGTAACAAGCCCCAGTGAGAAATTCAAATACCATAGAATCTCACTTACAAGGCGAAGAAAAAGCAAGCACTAACCAACAGGTGGCACTGAACATTTGTATGCGGGCTCCCAGAGGCAAAGAGGGGCGGTGACGGAGGGTGAAAGAGAAGATTAGGCACAAGTGTGTGGTGAGGGCCTGTGATTAGTCTTACACTGGTGAAGATGATGTAAGCTACACAGAAGTCTAAAGCAATGAGGATGTGAATCTGGAAGTTATAGTACGTTCTAATGCAGGGTCATGGCTATAAATTCACCTCAAATCAAAAATCCAAAAAGGGGTCCAGAATGATGTCATAAAGCTTTGGGGGCGGAAAGAGTTTACAGAAGGTGAACTTCCAAGGATGGAAAATCACCTCCAAATGCTTACAGATGCTACAGAAAGGCAGACCATTCCAAATAGGTGAAGAGGAATACTACGAAGAGAACATGATCAGTCCTAAACCCATGAACGAACGGAAAATGTTACCGTCCATGATGTTATTACTAATCACCTTCACGAATAATCCAAACAGGCCCACGTCTTCCCAAGTTCAGGCAAAAGGTTGGTCCAAAAGTACAATTCAGGGCCGGCCCTGTGGTGGAGCAGGTAAGTGCCCACATTCCGCTTGGGCGGCCCGGGCCTCACTGTTTCACATTACGAGTGCATATCACATTAGTAGTGTTAGGAAATATAGATTTCATGGTATGGTGCGGGCAGAGATCATAAATAAGCAGCAATTGTGAGGATACGTTATCAATACGCACAAGAAAAGGAACCATAAGAATATTACAATCTATGGAAGTATCTGGTACACTTCCCAAAGGCAGAAGGAAGGAAAACTTGTGACCTGCCAAGGTGGAATTGGCAGAGTGCCACGAGATGACACCATCATTGTGCATCAGAACATTCCCTGGGCAACTTCAACTTGTGAGGGAGTCCAGGACTTTTTCTGGGTAAGGTCCACCCATTTTGCCATCTACCCAAGATATAAGAGATAAAACCCAGGATAATCTTACAGGAGTGACACCAGTGTCTAGAGAGAATGTAGGAGCCCTTTCGAAGTTCAAGGAGAAAGATAGAAACTGACAACAATTGCAGAAAAAGGAAAACTATCCTACCTAGACAGGGTGAGGAGTCAGACTGGTCTGAGATGGCTGTGAAACTCTGTGTGCACGGAGGTTGTCAGGACAACTTCGAATTTTGAGGTCGCTTATGACATCACGGTGAACATGTCCCCCAGGGTGGCCGCATGGTTACAGTCTGAGGATTGGCCTAGGCTAGGCTATTAAAGGGACAGATACCCAGAAACAGGTTTGGCAAACAGAAAGCAGGCACAGAAACTAGAAGAGATAAAACAGAGTCTGATGCAAGGGATAAGAAAGGAACCCTAGGCCACAAGTGAGAATAGAGGGACAGGCACGGAGAGGAGAACATTGTCATCTATTCAAGTCTATGGGGAGGTCATGCTGATTCAAGCTTGCAACTTCATTGGAAACAAGTGGCCGGACTTGGCGTTCATCACACCTACAGTGCCCTTGTGCCTTAAGCATAATGCAAAGTCAAGAAAGATGTCTTGAGGACATTGAAGAGAAGAATCGATGCCTCCTTTCCAAGGCCCATAGCATTCTTTGCAGGTCAGTCTCTTTTTCCGAAGCTCTGGTGTCACGTGGGCCCACTGGGCACATGGTAATGTGTCCCAAGAGATGTCTTGGAAGCCTTGAAGGAATGGAGCCCTGTCACGCTTGGGGTATGTCTCTTTGTTTGGAAGTGCTCTACAAGGGTGCTGAAAAGCACCCTCTTCCACAGGGCTTCGTTCCTTCGTGAAGGCTGCCCTCCCAGGCTAGTGTGCTCTGTTTGCCTCCATCGAAATTCTCTCCCCCTACCTCTTGCCGTAGAAGGATTATTGATTATGTGTTTTGACACCATATGTAAGGAAGTTGCACGAAAATTAGAACTTTACAGTTGTGTTTCAAGAAAAATAAACAGGCCAGGGTAGAGGATGTAGGGCAAACAAATGGCACACCCTATAAAAATTAAGTAAGCCCGTATCTGGACGGAATCTAGGGGAACGTTCAAGGATCAGGGGTCAAGTTCGAAACTTCCCAAATCCGGAAAAGAGACAGAAAAATATCTTTCCTGGAGAGTGGAATTCATCCGATTTGTCTAAGTTGTCTTGGAAACATTGTGTCCGTGAAGGGGGTTGCCAGGACCACCTCGAATTTGGAGTTTCTGATCTCAGGATGTCAAACCAACCCACATGACCACGTGTTCTCAGTGCTTAGTTTGACCTTGGCTAGGGTAGCCAAGAGTCCTACAAGTGACCGGTGCAAATTCAAGGACAACAACCAAGAGTCACGAAAGCACTCACACCTCACCCTAGAGAACATACAGCGATTAAAGAAATACAAACTAATCCCTTGGAATGAAGGAGAACGGACTGATAAGCATGTCTAAGGGAGATAGCTGAGAAAGACCATGACGAGTATACTATGGAAAAGAAAAAGAGGACCCAGAAAATGGAAGGTGAACAGAAATCACACCTGAATTATCCACAATGAAAGATGATGTCCGTCTTTAGACAGACTCTGCTGGAACGTTTGAAAGTCAGAGAAATTCACAAGGCAAAAAACGGCAGCGAAGGTCAAGCATGGGCTAACTGGGAAGGGTGAGTTATGAGACTGCTCCAAGCAGGCTCTGAAACCTGTATCCAGGAAGCATGCTGGACCTCAGAGACACAATTATGACAAATCCTCTGACATCACAATGGACCCGAAAAACAACCTAGCCTCATCTACACAGTGCTAGAGTTGGGCTCACTAGTATATTTAACTCCCGTTGCACTCAACTGCACGTTGCCACTGAACATGTAAGTGGCCGGCCGGTGGTGCAGTGGTGAGGTCCGCACCTTCTGGGTCTGTGGCCCAGTATGGGCTGGGTGGAATCCTCGGTTTGGGCCTCCTCACCACTGCTTCAGTTGTTCTGGTGCAGGCGTCCGAGGTAGAGTAGAGGCAGATGGGAAGGGACGTTGGACAGGGCCAGACTTCCACAGCAAATACAGGAGCATTGCCAGCAGATGTGAGCACAGCAATGCACTTGTGCCAAAACAAAACCAATTAAAAGTGGCAAAGAACAGAAAAACTGAAGCTAAGGGAAAAAAAAAAAAAAAAAAAAAACAGGAGCTTGCCATTACGAAGAATAGGATCTCTGTGAATAACCTTAGCAAAACAGGTGAATTCTATGTTAATTCAAAAACTAGCAAACCTTTGGGGAAAGAAACTCAAGAAGACACAAGAAAAAAAAAGATATCGACGGATCTAGGAATGGAAGGATTAACACACTTGAAAGGTTCATACCGCAGTAAGGAATCTCTGGATTCCATGCAATCCCAGTCAAAGTTGCAGCAGTATTTGCCACAGAGAAGAAGAGAGAATCCTAAAGTTTCTGGCCAGCAACACGAGACCCTGACTAGGCAAAGGAATCCTCAGGAAAACGAACAAAGCAGCACGTGTCACAATTTCTGATTTCAACATAGAGGACGAAGCGCGAGGTACCGAAACGGCACAGTCTGGGCCCCAAAACAGGCATGAAGACCCATGCAAAACAATTGAGAGCCCAGAGCCCAACTCAAACTTACATGGACAGCCCATTTTGGACCAGGGAGCCAAGTGGAGACAGCGGAGAAAGGAGAGTCTCTACAATAAACGGTGCTGGGAAGCCTGCACAGCCACATGGAACACAACGAGAGTACACCATGATGTTACACCTGGCACACACACCACCTGAAGTGGATTAAAGCCTTGAATGGCAGACTTGAAACCGTGAACCTTGTAGGAGAAGACCTAGGCAGAGTGCTCTTTGCCATCTGTCTGAGCCGCCTATTTGGAAGAAGCATGTCTGACTGGGCAAGGGCAACAAAGGAAACAAGAAACAAACGGGACCACATCAAATGCACACACTTCTGCCCACTCAAGGAAACCATCAACTGAATACTAAGACACCACAACAATTGGGAGAGGATGTTTGCAAACCACACATCGGACAAGGGGTGAAAAGCCCAAAGATACAATCAACTCGCACGTCTCCACAAGAAAAAAAACAAGCCAATGAAAACCTGGTCAAAAGATGGAAGCAGAGATTTCTCCGAAGAAGACAGAAAGAGGGCCAGTAGGTGCATGAAAACTTGTTCACCATCATGAAGTCTCAGGAAAATGCAAATCCAAACTGCAAGGCCATGGCAGCTCACTGTGGTCAGCATGGCTAGAAGGAAGCAGACAGGAAATAACAAGTGTCAGAGAGGAGGTGGAGAGAAGGGAAGCCTCCTGCACTGCTGGTGGGAGTGTAACCCGGTGCAGCCACGATGCCAAAGGTGTGGAACTGCCTCAGAAATTTAAGTATCCATGTCCCGTATGACCCAGCTATTAATCTGCCGCTTGCTTATCCAAAAAAGTCAGAAAGACTACCGCATAAAGACATGTGCATGGCTGTGTTCACCACAGTCTTACTCCTGATATCCAAGACTTGGAAAGCACCCTGGTGTCCAGCAAGGGATGATTGGAGAAGGAAGATGGGCTATAGCCACACAATGGTATACCACTCAGCCGGAACAAATGATGCAATCCAGCCATTTGTGACCACCAGAATGGCTGTGAGGGTTTTAGGGGAAGTGTAACAAGCCCCAGTGAGAAATTCAAATACCATAGAATCTCACTTACAAGGCGAAGAAAAAGCAAGCACTAACCAACAGGTGGCACTGAACATTTGTATGCGGGCTCCCAGAGGCAAAGAGGGGCGGTGACGGAGGGTGAAAGAGAAGATTAGGCACAAGTGTGTGGTGAGGGCCTGTGATTAGTCTTACACTGGTGAAGATGATGTAAGCTACACAGAAGTCTAAAGCAATGAGGATGTGAATCTGGAAGTTATAGTACGTTCTAATGCAGGGTCATGGCTATAAATTCACCTCAAATCAAAAATCCAAAAAGGGGTCCAGAATGATGTCATAAAGCTTTGGGGGCGGAAAGAGTTTACAGAAGGTGAACTTCCAAGGATGGAAAATCACCTCCAAATGCTTACAGATGCTACAGAAAGGCAGACCATTCCAAATAGGTGAAGAGGAATACTACGAAGAGAACATGATCAGTCCTAAACCCATGAACGAACGGAAAATGTTACCGTCCATGATGTTATTACTAATCACCTTCACGAATAATCCAAACAGGCCCACGTCTTCCCAAGTTCAGGCAAAAGGTTGGTCCAAAAGTACAATTCAGGGCCGGCCCTGTGGTGGAGCAGGTAAGTGCCCACATTCCGCTTGGGCGGCCCGGGCCTCACTGTTTCACATTACGAGTGCATATCACATTAGTAGTGTTAGGAAATATAGATTTCATGGTATGGTGCGGGCAGAGATCATAAATAAGCAGCAATTGTGAGGATACGTTATCAATACGCACAAGAAAAGGAACCATAAGAATATTACAATCTATGGAAGTATCTGGTACACTTCCCAAAGGCAGAAGGAAGGAAAACTTGTGACCTGCCAAGGTGGAATTGGCAGAGTGCCACGAGATGACACCATCATTGTGCATCAGAACATTCCCTGGGCAACTTCAACTTGTGAGGGAGTCCAGGACTTTTTCTGGGTAAGGTCCACCCATTTTGCCATCTACCCAAGATATAAGAGATAAAACCCAGGATAATCTTACAGGAGTGACACCAGTGTCTAGAGAGAATGTAGGAGCCCTTTCGAAGTTCAAGGAGAAAGATAGAAACTGACAACAATTGCAGAAAAAGGAAAACTATCCTACCTAGACAGGGTGAGGAGTCAGACTGGTCTGAGATGGCTGTGAAACTCTGTGTGCACGGAGGTTGTCAGGACAACTTCGAATTTTGAGGTCGCTTATGACATCACGGTGAACATGTCCCCCAGGGTGGCCGCATGGTTACAGTCTGAGGATTGGCCTAGGCTAGGCTATTAAAGGGACAGATACCCAGAAACAGGTTTGGCAAACAGAAAGCAGGCACAGAAACTAGAAGAGATAAAACAGAGTCTGATGCAAGGGATAAGAAAGGAACCCTAGGCCACAAGTGAGAATAGAGGGACAGGCACGGAGAGGAGAACATTGTCATCTATTCAAGTCTATGGGGAGGTCATGCTGATTCAAGCTTGCAACTTCATTGGAAACAAGTGGCCGGACTTGGCGTTCATCACACCTACAGTGCCCTTGTGCCTTAAGCATAATGCAAAGTCAAGAAAGATGTCTTGAGGACATTGAAGAGAAGAATCGATGCCTCCTTTCCAAGGCCCATAGCATTCTTTGCAGGTCAGTCTCTTTTTCCGAAGCTCTGGTGTCACGTGGGCCCACTGGGCACATGGTAATGTGTCCCAAGAGATGTCTTGGAAGCCTTGAAGGAATGGAGCCCTGTCACGCTTGGGGTATGTCTCTTTGTTTGGAAGTGCTCTACAAGGGTGCTGAAAAGCACCCTCTTCCACAGGGCTTCGTTCCTTCGTGAAGGCTGCCCTCCCAGGCTAGTGTGCTCTGTTTGCCTCCATCGAAATTCTCTCCCCCTACCTCTTGCCGTAGAAGGATTATTGATTATGTGTTTTGACACCATATGTAAGGAAGTTGCACGAAAATTAGAACTTTACAGTTGTGTTTCAAGAAAAATAAACAGGCCAGGGTAGAGGATGTAGGGCAAACAAATGGCACACCCTATAAAAATTAAGTAAGCCCGTATCTGGACGGAATCTAGGGGAACGTTCAAGGATCAGGGGTCAAGTTCGAAACTTCCCAAATCCGGAAAAGAGACAGAAAAATATCTTTCCTGGAGAGTGGAATTCATCCGATTTGTCTAAGTTGTCTTGGAAACATTGTGTCCGTGAAGGGGGTTGCCAGGACCACCTCGAATTTGGAGTTTCTGATCTCAGGATGTCAAACCAACCCACATGACCACGTGTTCTCAGTGCTTAGTTTGACCTTGGCTAGGGTAGCCAAGAGTCCTACAAGTGACCGGTGCAAATTCAAGGACAACAACCAAGAGTCACGAAAGCACTCACACCTCACCCTAGAGAACATACAGCGATTAAAGAAATACAAACTAATCCCTTGGAATGAAGGAGAACGGACTGATAAGCATGTCTAAGGGAGATAGCTGAGAAAGACCATGACGAGTATACTATGGAAAAGAAAAAGAGGACCCAGAAAATGGAAGGTGAACAGAAATCACACCTGAATTATCCACAATGAAAGATGATGTCCGTCTTTAGACAGACTCTGCTGGAACGTTTGAAAGTCAGAGAAATTCACAAGGCAAAAAACGGCAGCGAAGGTCAAGCATGGGCTAACTGGGAAGGGTGAGTTATGAGACTGCTCCAAGCAGGCTCTGAAACCTGTATCCAGGAAGCATGCTGGACCTCAGAGACACAATTATGACAAATCCTCTGACATCACAATGGACCCGAAAAACAACCTAGCCTCATCTACACAGTGCTAGAGTTGGGCTCACTAGTATATTTAACTCCCGTTGCACTCAACTGCACGTTGCCACTGAACATGTAAGTGGCCGGCCGGTGGTGCAGTGGTGAGGTCCGCACCTTCTGGGTCTGTGGCCCAGTATGGGCTGGGTGGAATCCTCGGTTTGGGCCTCCTCACCACTGCTTCAGTTGTTCTGGTGCAGGCGTCCGAGGTAGAGTAGAGGCAGATGGGAAGGGACGTTGGACAGGGCCAGACTTCCACAGCAAATACAGGAGCATTGCCAGCAGATGTGAGCACAGCAATGCACTTGTGCCAAAACAAAACCAATTAAAAGTTGCAAAGAACAGAAAAACTGAAGCTAAGGGAAAAAAAAAAAAAAAAAAAAAACAGGAGCTTGCCATTACGAAGAATAGGATCTCTGTGAATAACCTTAGCAAAACAGGTGAATTCTATGTTAATTCAAAAACTAGCAAACCTTTGGGGAAAGAAACTCAAGAAGACACAAGAAAAAAAAAGATATCGACGGATCTAGGAATGGAAGGATTAACACACTTGAAAGGTTCATACCGCAGTAAGGAATCTCTGGATTCCATGCAATCCCAGTCAAAGTTGCAGCAGTATTTGCCACAGAGAAGAAGAGAGAATCCTAAAGTTTCTGGCCAGCAACACGAGACCCTGACTAGGCAAAGGAATCCTCAGGAAAACGAACAAAGCAGCACGTGTCACAATTTCTGATTTCAACATAGAGGACGAAGCGCGAGGTACCGAAACGGCACAGTCTGGGCCCCAAAACAGGCATGAAGACCCATGCAAAACAATTGAGAGCCCAGAGCCCAACTCAAACTTACATGGACAGCCCATTTTGGACCAGGGAGCCAAGTGGAGACAGCGGAGAAAGGAGAGTCTCTACAATAAACGGTGCTGGGAAGCCTGCACAGCCACATGGAACACAACGAGAGTACACCATGATGTTACACCTGGCACACACACCACCTGAAGTGGATTAAAGCCTTGAATGGCAGACTTGAAACCGTGAACCTTGTAGGAGAAGACCTAGGCAGAGTGCTCTTTGCCATCTGTCTGAGCCGCCTATTTGGAAGAAGCATGTCTGACTGGGCAAGGGCAACAAAGGAAACAAGAAACAAACGGGACCACATCAAATGCACACACTTCTGCCCACTCAAGGAAACCATCAACTGAATACTAAGACACCACAACAATTGGGAGAGGATGTTTGCAAACCACACATCGGACAAGGGGTGAAAAGCCCAAAGATACAATCAACTCGCACGTCTCCACAAGAAAAAAAACAAGCCAATGAAAACCTGGTCAAAAGATGGAAGCAGAGATTTCTCCGAAGAAGACAGAAAGAGGGCCAGTAGGTGCATGAAAACTTGTTCACCATCATGAAGTCTCAGGAAAATGCAAATCCAAACTGCAAGGCCATGGCAGCTCACTGTGGTCAGCATGGCTAGAAGGAAGCAGACAGGAAATAACAAGTGTCAGAGAGGAGGTGGAGAGAAGGGAAGCCTCCTGCACTGCTGGTGGGAGTGTAACCCGGTGCAGCCACGATGCCAAAGGTGTGGAACTGCCTCAGAAATTTAAGTATCCATGTCCCGTATGACCCAGCTATTAATCTGCCGCTTGCTTATCCAAAAAAGTCAGAAAGACTACCGCATAAAGACATGTGCATGGCTGTGTTCACCACAGTCTTACTCCTGATATCCAAGACTTGGAAAGCACCCTGGTGTCCAGCAAGGGATGATTGGAGAAGGAAGATGGGCTATAGCCACACAATGGTATACCACTCAGCCGGAACAAATGATGCAATCCAGCCATTTGTGACCACCAGAATGGCTGTGAGGGTTTTAGGGGAAGTGTAACAAGCCCCAGTGAGAAATTCAAATACCATAGAATCTCACTTACAAGGCGAAGAAAAAGCAAGCACTAACCAACAGGTGGCACTGAACATTTGTATGCGGGCTCCCAGAGGCAAAGAGGGGCGGTGACGGAGGGTGAAAGAGAAGATTAGGCACAAGTGTGTGGTGAGGGCCTGTGATTAGTCTTACACTGGTGAAGATGATGTAAGCTACACAGAAGTCTAAAGCAATGAGGATGTGAATCTGGAAGTTATAGTACGTTCTAATGCAGGGTCATGGCTATAAATTCACCTCAAATCAAAAATCCAAAAAGGGGTCCAGAATGATGTCATAAAGCTTTGGGGGCGGAAAGAGTTTACAGAAGGTGAACTTCCAAGGATGGAAAATCACCTCCAAATGCTTACAGATGCTACAGAAAGGCAGACCATTCCAAATAGGTGAAGAGGAATACTACGAAGAGAACATGATCAGTCCTAAACCCATGAACGAACGGAAAATGTTACCGTCCATGATGTTATTACTAATCACCTTCACGAATAATCCAAACAGGCCCACGTCTTCCCAAGTTCAGGCAAAAGGTTGGTCCAAAAGTACAATTCAGGGCCGGCCCTGTGGTGGAGCAGGTAAGTGCCCACATTCCGCTTGGGCGGCCCGGGCCTCACTGTTTCACATTACGAGTGCATATCACATTAGTAGTGTTAGGAAATATAGATTTCATGGTATGGTGCGGGCAGAGATCATAAATAAGCAGCAATTGTGAGGATACGTTATCAATACGCACAAGAAAAGGAACCATAAGAATATTACAATCTATGGAAGTATCTGGTACACTTCCCAAAGGCAGAAGGAAGGAAAACTTGTGACCTGCCAAGGTGGAATTGGCAGAGTGCCACGAGATGACACCATCATTGTGCATCAGAACATTCCCTGGGCAACTTCAACTTGTGAGGGAGTCCAGGACTTTTTCTGGGTAAGGTCCACCCATTTTGCCATCTACCCAAGATATAAGAGATAAAACCCAGGATAATCTTACAGGAGTGACACCAGTGTCTAGAGAGAATGTAGGAGCCCTTTCGAAGTTCAAGGAGAAAGATAGAAACTGACAACAATTGCAGAAAAAGGAAAACTATCCTACCTAGACAGGGTGAGGAGTCAGACTGGTCTGAGATGGCTGTGAAACTCTGTGTGCACGGAGGTTGTCAGGACAACTTCGAATTTTGAGGTCGCTTATGACATCACGGTGAACATGTCCCCCAGGGTGGCCGCATGGTTACAGTCTGAGGATTGGCCTAGGCTAGGCTATTAAAGGGACAGATACCCAGAAACAGGTTTGGCAAACAGAAAGCAGGCACAGAAACTAGAAGAGATAAAACAGAGTCTGATGCAAGGGATAAGAAAGGAACCCTAGGCCACAAGTGAGAATAGAGGGACAGGCACGGAGAGGAGAACATTGTCATCTATTCAAGTCTATGGGGAGGTCATGCTGATTCAAGCTTGCAACTTCATTGGAAACAAGTGGCCGGACTTGGCGTTCATCACACCTACAGTGCCCTTGTGCCTTAAGCATAATGCAAAGTCAAGAAAGATGTCTTGAGGACATTGAAGAGAAGAATCGATGCCTCCTTTCCAAGGCCCATAGCATTCTTTGCAGGTCAGTCTCTTTTTCCGAAGCTCTGGTGTCACGTGGGCCCACTGGGCACATGGTAATGTGTCCCAAGAGATGTCTTGGAAGCCTTGAAGGAATGGAGCCCTGTCACGCTTGGGGTATGTCTCTTTGTTTGGAAGTGCTCTACAAGGGTGCTGAAAAGCACCCTCTTCCACAGGGCTTCGTTCCTTCGTGAAGGCTGCCCTCCCAGGCTAGTGTGCTCTGTTTGCCTCCATCGAAATTCTCTCCCCCTACCTCTTGCCGTAGAAGGATTATTGATTATGTGTTTTGACACCATATGTAAGGAAGTTGCACGAAAATTAGAACTTTACAGTTGTGTTTCAAGAAAAATAAACAGGCCAGGGTAGAGGATGTAGGGCAAACAAATGGCACACCCTATAAAAATTAAGTAAGCCCGTATCTGGACGGAATCTAGGGGAACGTTCAAGGATCAGGGGTCAAGTTCGAAACTTCCCAAATCCGGAAAAGAGACAGAAAAATATCTTTCCTGGAGAGTGGAATTCATCCGATTTGTCTAAGTTGTCTTGGAAACATTGTGTCCGTGAAGGGGGTTGCCAGGACCACCTCGAATTTGGAGTTTCTGATCTCAGGATGTCAAACCAACCCACATGACCACGTGTTCTCAGTGCTTAGTTTGACCTTGGCTAGGGTAGCCAAGAGTCCTACAAGTGACCGGTGCAAATTCAAGGACAACAACCAAGAGTCACGAAAGCACTCACACCTCACCCTAGAGAACATACAGCGATTAAAGAAATACAAACTAATCCCTTGGAATGAAGGAGAACGGACTGATAAGCATGTCTAAGGGAGATAGCTGAGAAAGACCATGACGAGTATACTATGGAAAAGAAAAAGAGGACCCAGAAAATGGAAGGTGAACAGAAATCACACCTGAATTATCCACAATGAAAGATGATGTCCGTCTTTAGACAGACTCTGCTGGAACGTTTGAAAGTCAGAGAAATTCACAAGGCAAAAAACGGCAGCGAAGGTCAAGCATGGGCTAACTGGGAAGGGTGAGTTATGAGACTGCTCCAAGCAGGCTCTGAAACCTGTATCCAGGAAGCATGCTGGACCTCAGAGACACAATTATGACAAATCCTCTGACATCACAATGGACCCGAAAAACAACCTAGCCTCATCTACACAGTGCTAGAGTTGGGCTCACTAGTATATTTAACTCCCGTTGCACTCAACTGCACGTTGCCACTGAACATGTAAGTGGCCGGCCGGTGGTGCAGTGGTGAGGTCCGCACCTTCTGGGTCTGTGGCCCAGTATGGGCTGGGTGGAATCCTCGGTTTGGGCCTCCTCACCACTGCTTCAGTTGTTCTGGTGCAGGCGTCTGAGGTAGAGTAGAGGCAGATGGGAAGGGACGTTGGACAGGGCCAGACTTCCACAGCAAATACAGGAGCATTGCCAGCAGATGTGAGCACAGCAATGCACTTGTGCCAAAACAAAACCAATTAAAAGTTGCAAAGAACAGAAAAACTGAAGCTAAGGGAAAAAAAAAAAAAAAAAAAAAACAGGAGCTTGCCATTACGAAGAATAGGATCTCTGTGAATAACCTTAGCAAAACAGGTGAATTCTATGTTAATTCAAAAACTAGCAAACCTTTGGGGAAAGAAACTCAAGAAGACACAAGAAAAAAAAAGATATCGACGGATCTAGGAATGGAAGGATTAACACACTTGAAAGGTTCATACCGCAGTAAGGAATCTCTGGATTCCATGCAATCCCAGTCAAAGTTGCAGCAGTATTTGCCACAGAGAAGAAGAGAGAATCCTAAAGTTTCTGGCCAGCAACACGAGACCCTGACTAGGCAAAGGAATCCTCAGGAAAACGAACAAAGCAGCACGTGTCACAATTTCTGATTTCAACATAGAGGACGAAGCGCGAGGTACCGAAACGGCACAGTCTGGGCCCCAAAACAGGCATGAAGACCCATGCAAAACAATTGAGAGCCCAGAGCCCAACTCAAACTTACATGGACAGCCCATTTTGGACCAGGGAGCCAAGTGGAGACAGCGGAGAAAGGAGAGTCTCTACAATAAACGGTGCTGGGAAGCCTGCACAGCCACATGGAACACAACGAGAGTACACCATGATGTTACACCTGGCACACACACCACCTGAAGTGGATTAAAGCCTTGAATGGCAGACTTGAAACCGTGAACCTTGTAGGAGAAGACCTAGGCAGAGTGCTCTTTGCCATCTGTCTGAGCCGCCTATTTGGAAGAAGCATGTCTGACTGGGCAAGGGCAACAAAGGAAACAAGAAACAAACGGGACCACATCAAATGCACACACTTCTGCCCACTCAAGGAAACCATCAACTGAATACTAAGACACCACAACAATTGGGAGAGGATGTTTGCAAACCACACATCGGACAAGGGGTGAAAAGCCCAAAGATACAATCAACTCGCACGTCTCCACAAGAAAAAAAACAAGCCAATGAAAACCTGGTCAAAAGATGGAAGCAGAGATTTCTCCGAAGAAGACAGAAAGAGGGCCAGTAGGTGCATGAAAACTTGTTCACCATCATGAAGTCTCAGGAAAATGCAAATCCAAACTGCAAGGCCATGGCAGCTCACTGTGGTCAGCATGGCTAGAAGGAAGCAGACAGGAAATAACAAGTGTCAGAGAGGAGGTGGAGAGAAGGGAAGCCTCCTGCACTGCTGGTGGGAGTGTAACCCGGTGCAGCCACGATGCCAAAGGTGTGGAACTGCCTCAGAAATTTAAGTATCCATGTCCCGTATGACCCAGCTATTAATCTGCCGCTTGCTTATCCAAAAAAGTCAGAAAGACTACCGCATAAAGACATGTGCATGGCTGTGTTCACCACAGTCTTACTCCTGATATCCAAGACTTGGAAAGCACCCTGGTGTCCAGCAAGGGATGATTGGAGAAGGAAGATGGGCTATAGCCACACAATGGTATACCACTCAGCCGGAACAAATGATGCAATCCAGCCATTTGTGACCACCAGAATGGCTGTGAGGGTTTTAGGGGAAGTGTAACAAGCCCCAGTGAGAAATTCAAATACCATAGAATCTCACTTACAAGGCGAAGAAAAAGCAAGCACTAACCAACAGGTGGCACTGAACATTTGTATGCGGGCTCCCAGAGGCAAAGAGGGGCGGTGACGGAGGGTGAAAGAGAAGATTAGGCACAAGTGTGTGGTGAGGGCCTGTGATTAGTCTTACACTGGTGAAGATGATGTAAGCTACACAGAAGTCTAA
Source organism: Equus asinus (assembly GCF_041296235.1). NCBI lineage: Eukaryota > Metazoa > Chordata > Mammalia > Perissodactyla > Equidae > Equus > Equus asinus. The sequence goes on along the minus strand of NC_091813.1, from coordinate 8,428,499 downwards.
AGCAATGAGGATGTGAATCTGGAAGTTATAGTACGTTCTAATGCAGGGTCATGGCTATAAATTCACCTCAAATCAAAAATCCAAAAAGGGGTCCAGAATGATGTCATAAAGCTTTGGGGGCGGAAAGAGTTTACAGAAGGTGAACTTCCAAGGATGGAAAATCACCTCCAAATGCTTACAGATGCTACAGAAAGGCAGACCATTCCAAATAGGTGAAGAGGAATACTACGAAGAGAACATGATCAGTCCTAAACCCATGAATGAACGGAAAATGTTACCGTCCATGATGTTATTACTAATCACCTTCACGAATAATCCAAACAGGCCCACGTCTTCCCAAGTTCAGGCAAAAGGTTGGTCCAAAAGTACAATTCAGGGCCGGCCCTGTGGTGGAGCAGGTAAGTGCCCACATTCCGCTTGGGCGGCCCGGGCCTCACTGTTTCACATTACGAGTGCATATCACATTAGTAGTGTTAGGAAATATAGATTTCATGGTATGGTGCGGGCAGAGATCACAAATAAGCAGCAATTGTGAGGATACGTTATCAATACGCACAAGAAAAGGAACCATAAGAATATTACAATCTATGGAAGTATCTGGTACACTTCCCAAAGGCAGAAGGAAGGAAAACTTGTGACCTGCCAAGGTGGAATTGGCAGAGTGCCACGAGATGACACCATCATTGTGCATCAGAACATTCCCTGGGCAACTTCAACTTGTGAGGGAGTCCAGGACTTTTTCTGGGTAAGGTCCACCCATTTTGCCATCTACCCAAGATATAAGAGATAAAACCCAGGATAATCTTACAGGAGTGACACCAGTGTCTAGAGAGAATGTAGGAGCCCTTTCGAAGTTCAAGGAGAAAGATAGAAACTGACAACAATTGCAGAAAAAGGAAAACTATCCTACCTAGACAGGGTGAGGAGTCAGACTGGTCTGAGATGGCTGTGAAACTCTGTGTGCACGGAGGTTGTCAGGACAACTTCGAATTTTGAGGTCGCTTATGACATCACGGTGAACATGTCCCCCAGGGTGGCCGCATGGTTACAGTCTGAGGATTGGCCTAGGCTAGGCTATTAAAGGGACAGATACCCAGAAACAGGTTTGGCAAACAGAAAGCAGGCACAGAAACTAGAAGAGATAAAACAGAGTCTGATGCAAGGGATAAGAAAGGAACCCTAGGCCACAAGTGAGAATAGAGGGACAGGCACGGAGAGGAGAACATTGTCATCTATTCAAGTCTATGGGGAGGTCATGCTGATTCAAGCTTGCAACTTCATTGGAAACAAGTGGCCGGACTTGGCGTTCATCACACCTACAGTGCCCTTGTGCCTTAAGCATAATGCAAAGTCAAGAAAGATGTCTTGAGGACATTGAAGAGAAGAATCGATGCCTCCTTTCCAAGGCCCATAGCATTCTTTGCAGGTCAGTCTCTTTTTCCGAAGCTCTGGTGTCACGTGGGCCCACTGGGCACATGGTAATGTGTCCCAAGAGATGTCTTGGAAGCCTTGAAGGAATGGAGCCCTGTCACGCTTGGGGTATGTCTCTTTGTTTGGAAGTGCTCTACAAGGGTGCTGAAAAGCACCCTCTTCCACAGGGCTTCGTTCCTTCGTGAAGGCTGCCCTCCCAGGCTAGTGTGCTCTGTTTGCCTCCATCGAAATTCTCTCCCCCTACCTCTTGCCGTAGAAGGATTATTGATTATGTGTTTTGACACCATATGTAAGGAAGTTGCACGAAAATTAGAACTTTACAGTTGTGTTTCAAGAAAAATAAACAGGCCAGGGTAGAGGATGTAGGGCAAACAAATGGCACACCCTATAAAAATTAAGTAAGCCCGTATCTGGACGGAATCTAGGGGAACGTTCAAGGATCAGGGGTCAAGTTCGAAACTTCCCAAATCCGGAAAAGAGACAGAAAAATATCTTTCCTGGAGAGTGGAATTCATCCGATTTGTCTAAGTTGTCTTGGAAACATTGTGTCCGTGAAGGGGGTTGCCAGGACCACCTCGAATTTGGAGTTTCTGATCTCAGGATGTCAAACCAACCCACATGACCACGTGTTCTCAGTGCTTAGTTTGACCTTGGCTAGGGTAGCCAAGAGTCCTACAAGTGACCGGTGCAAATTCAAGGACAACAACCAAGAGTCACGAAAGCACTCACACCTCACCCTAGAGAACATACAGCGATTAAAGAAATACAAACTAATCCCTTGGAATGAAGGAGAACGGACTGATAAGCATGTCTAAGGGAGATAGCTGAGAAAGACCATGACGAGTATACTATGGAAAAGAAAAAGAGGACCCAGAAAATGGAAGGTGAACAGAAATCACACCTGAATTATCCACAATGAAAGATGATGTCCGTCTTTAGACAGACTCTGCTGGAACGTTTGAAAGTCAGAGAAATTCACAAGCCAAAAAACGGCAGCGAAGGTCAAGCATGGGCTAACTGGGAAGGGTGAGTTATGAGACTGCTCCAAGCAGGCTCTGAAACCTGTATCCAGGAAGCATGCTGGACCTCAGAGACACAATTATGACAAATCCTCTGACATCACAATGGACCCGAAAAACAACCTAGCCTCATCTACACAGTGCTAGAGTTGGGCTCACTAGTATATTTAACTCCCGTTGCACTCAACTGCACGTTGCCACTGAACATGTAAGTGGCCGGCCGGTGGTGCAGTGGTGAGGTCCGCACCTTCTGGGTCTGTGGCCCAGTATGGGCTGGGTGGAATCCTCGGTTTGGGCCTCCTCACCACTGCTTCAGTTGTTCTGGTGCAGGCGTCCGAGGTAGAGTAGAGGCAGATGGGAAGGGACGTTGGACAGGGCCAGACTTCCACAGCAAATACAGGAGCATTGCCAGCAGATGTGAGCACAGCAATGCACTTGTGCCAAAACAAAACCAATTAAAAGTTGCAAAGAATAGAAAAACTGAAGCTAAGGAAAAAAAAAACAAAAAAACAGGAGCTTGCCATTACGAAGAATAGGATCTCTGTGAATAACCTTAGCAAAACAGGTGAATTCTATGTTAATTCAAAAACTAGCAAACCTTTGGGGAAAGAAACTCAAGACGACACAAGAAAAAAAAAGATATCGACGGATCTAGGAATGGAAGGATTAACACACTTGAAAGGTTCATACCGCAGTAAGGAATCTCTGGATTCCATGCAATCCCAGTCAAAGTTGCAGCAGTATTTGCCACAGAGAAGAAGAGAGAATCCTAAAGTTTCTGGCCAGCAACACGAGACCCTGACTAGGCAAAGGAATCCTCAGGAAAACGAACAAAGCAGCACGTGTCACAATTTCTGATTTCAACATAGAGGACGAAGCGCGAGGTACCGAAACGGCACAGTCTGGGCCCCAAAACAGGCATGAAGACCCATGCAAAACAATTGAGAGCCCAGAGCCCAACTCAAACTTACATGGACAGCCCATTTTGGACCAGGGAGCCAAGTGGAGACAGCGGAGAAAGGAGAGTCTCTACAATAAACGGTGCTGGGAAGCCTGCACAGCCACATGGAACACAACGAGAGTACACCATGATGTTACACCTGGCACACACACCACCTGAAGTGGATTAAAGCCTTGAATGGCAGACTTGAAACCGTGAACCTTGTAGGAGAAGACCTAGGCAGAGTGCTCTTTGCCATCTGTCTGAGCCGCCTATTTGGAAGAAGCATGTCTGACTGGGCAAGGGCAACAAAGGAAACAAGAAACAAACGGGACCACATCAAATGCACACACTTCTGCCCACTCAAGGAAACCATCAACTGAATACTAAGACACCACAACAATTGGGAGAGGATGTTTGCAAACCACACATCGGACAAGGGGTGAAAAGCCCAAAGATACAATCAACTCGCACGTCTCCACAAGAAAAAAAACAAGCCAATGAAAACCTGGTCAAAAGATGGAAGCAGAGATTTCTCCGAAGAAGACAGAAAGAGGGCCAGTAGGTGCATGAAAACTTGTTCACCATCATGAAGTCTCAGGAAAATGCAAATCCAAACTGCAAGGCCATGGCAGCTCACTGTGGTCAGCATGGCTAGAAGGAAGCAGACAGGAAATAACAAGTGTCAGAGAGGAGGTGGAGAGAAGGGAAGCCTCCTGCACTGCTGGTGGGAGTGTAACCCGGTGCAGCCACGATGCCAAAGGTGTGGAACTGCCTCAGAAATTTAAGTATCCATGTCCCGTATGACCCAGCTATTAATCTGCCGCTTGCTTATCCAAAAAAGTCAGAAAGACTACCGCATAAAGACATGTGCATGGCTGTGTTCACCACAGTCTTACTCCTGATATCCAAGACTTGGAAAGCACCCTGGTGTCCAGCAAGGGATGATTGGAGAAGGAAGATGGGCTATAGCCACACAATGGTATACCACTCAGCCGGAACAAATGATGCAATCCAGCCATTTGTGACCACCAGAATGGCTGTGAGGGTTTTAGGGGAAGTGTAACAAGCCCCAGTGAGAAATTCAAATACCATAGAATCTCACTTACAAGGCGAAGAAAAAGCAAGCACTAACCAACAGGTGGCACTGAACATTTGTATGCGGGCTCCCAGAGGCAAAGAGGGGCGGTGACGGAGGGTGAAAGAGAAGATTAGGCACAAGTGTGTGGTGAGGGCCTGTGATTAGTCTTACACTGGTGAAGATGATGTAAGCTACACAGAAGTCTAAAGCAATGAGGATGTGAATCTGGAAGTTATAGTACGTTCTAATGCAGGGTCATGGCTATAAATTCACCTCAAATCAAAAATCCAAAAAGGGGTCCAGAATGATGTCATAAAGCTTTGGGGGCGGAAAGAGTTTACAGAAGGTGAACTTCCAAGGATGGAAAATCACCTCCAAATGCTTACAGATGCTACAGAAAGGCAGACCATTCCAAATAGGTGAAGAGGAATACTACGAAGAGAACATGATCAGTCCTAAACCCATGAACGAACGGAAAATGTTACCGTCCATGATGTTATTACTAATCACCTTCACGAATAATCCAAACAGGCCCACGTCTTCCCAAGTTCAGGCAAAAGGTTGGTCCAAAAGTACAATTCAGGGCCGGCCCTGTGGTGGAGCAGGTAAGTGCCCACATTCCGCTTGGGCGGCCCGGGCCTCACTGTTTCACATTACGAGTGCATATCACATTAGTAGTGTTAGGAAATATAGATTTCATGGTATGGTGCGGGCAGAGATCACAAATAAGCAGCAATTGTGAGGATACGTTATCAATACGCACAAGAAAAGGAACCATAAGAATATTACAATCTATGGAAGTATCTGGTACACTTCCCAAAGGCAGAAGGAAGGAAAACTTGTGACCTGCCAAGGTGGAATTGGCAGAGTGCCACGAGATGACACCATCATTGTGCATCAGAACATTCCCTGGGCAACTTCAACTTGTGAGGGAGTCCAGGACTTTTTCTGGGTAAGGTCCACCCATTTTGCCATCTACCCAAGATATAAGAGATAAAACCCAGGATAATCTTACAGGAGTGACACCAGTGTCTAGAGAGAATGTAGGAGCCCTTTCGAAGTTCAAGGAGAAAGATAGAAACTGACAACAATTGCAGAAAAAGGAAAACTATCCTACCTAGACAGGGTGAGGAGTCAGACTGGTCTGAGATGGCTGTGAAACTCTGTGTGCACGGAGGTTGTCAGGACAACTTCGAATTTTGAGGTCGCTTATGACATCACGGTGAACATGTCCCCCAGGGTGGCCGCATGGTTACAGTCTGAGGATTGGCCTAGGCTAGGCTATTAAAGGGACAGATACCCAGAAACAGGTTTGGCAAACAGAAAGCAGGCACAGAAACTAGAAGAGATAAAACAGAGTCTGATGCAAGGGATAAGAAAGGAACCCTAGGCCACAAGTGAGAATAGAGGGACAGGCACGGAGAGGAGAACATTGTCATCTATTCAAGTCTATGGGGAGGTCATGCTGATTCAAGCTTGCAACTTCATTGGAAACAAGTGGCCGGACTTGGCGTTCATCACACCTACAGTGCCCTTGTGCCTTAAGCATAATGCAAAGTCAAGAAAGATGTCTTGAGGACATTGAAGAGAAGAATCGATGCCTCCTTTCCAAGGCCCATAGCATTCTTTGCAGGTCAGTCTCTTTTTCCGAAGCTCTGGTGTCACGTGGGCCCACTGGGCACATGGTAATGTGTCCCAAGAGATGTCTTGGAAGCCTTGAAGGAATGGAGCCCTGTCACGCTTGGGGTATGTCTCTTTGTTTGGAAGTGCTCTACAAGGGTGCTGAAAAGCACCCTCTTCCACAGGGCTTCGTTCCTTCGTGAAGGCTGCCCTCCCAGGCTAGTGTGCTCTGTTTGCCTCCATCGAAATTCTCTCCCCCTACCTCTTGCCGTAGAAGGATTATTGATTATGTGTTTTGACACCATATGTAAGGAAGTTGCACGAAAATTAGAACTTTACAGTTGTGTTTCAAGAAAAATAAACAGGCCAGGGTAGAGGATGTAGGGCAAACAAATGGCACACCCTATAAAAATTAAGTAAGCCCGTATCTGGACGGAATCTAGGGGAACGTTCAAGGATCAGGGGTCAAGTTCGAAACTTCCCAAATCCGGAAAAGAGACAGAAAAATATCTTTCCTGGAGAGTGGAATTCATCCGATTTGTCTAAGTTGTCTTGGAAACATTGTGTCCGTGAAGGGGGTTGCCAGGACCACCTCGAATTTGGAGTTTCTGATCTCAGGATGTCAAACCAACCCACATGACCACGTGTTCTCAGTGCTTAGTTTGACCTTGGCTAGGGTAGCCAAGAGTCCTACAAGTGACCGGTGCAAATTCAAGGACAACAACCAAGAGTCACGAAAGCACTCACACCTCACCCTAGAGAACATACAGCGATTAAAGAAATACAAACTAATCCCTTGGAATGAAGGAGAACGGACTGATAAGCATGTCTAAGGGAGATAGCTGAGAAAGACCATGACGAGTATACTATGGAAAAGAAAAAGAGGACCCAGAAAATGGAAGGTGAACAGAAATCACACCTGAATTATCCACAATGAAAGATGATGTCCGTCTTTAGACAGACTCTGCTGGAACGTTTGAAAGTCAGAGAAATTCACAAGCCAAAAAACGGCAGCGAAGGTCAAGCATGGGCTAACTGGGAAGGGTGAGTTATGAGACTGCTCCAAGCAGGCTCTGAAACCTGTATCCAGGAAGCATGCTGGACCTCAGAGACACAATTATGACAAATCCTCTGACATCACAATGGACCCGAAAAACAACCTAGCCTCATCTACACAGTGCTAGAGTTGGGCTCACTAGTATATTTAACTCCCGTTGCACTCAACTGCACGTTGCCACTGAACATGTAAGTGGCCGGCCGGTGGTGCAGTGGTGAGGTCCGCACCTTCTGGGTCTGTGGCCCAGTATGGGCTGGGTGGAATCCTCGGTTTGGGCCTCCTCACCACTGCTTCAGTTGTTCTGGTGCAGGCGTCCGAGGTAGAGTAGAGGCAGATGGGAAGGGACGTTGGACAGGGCCAGACTTCCACAGCAAATACAGGAGCATTGCCAGCAGATGTGAGCACAGCAATGCACTTGTGCCAAAACAAAACCAATTAAAAGTTGCAAAGAATAGAAAAACTGAAGCTAAGGAAAAAAAAAACAAAAAAACAGGAGCTTGCCATTACGAAGAATAGGATCTCTGTGAATAACCTTAGCAAAACAGGTGAATTCTATGTTAATTCAAAAACTAGCAAACCTTTGGGGAAAGAAACTCAAGACGACACAAGAAAAAAAAAGATATCGACGGATCTAGGAATGGAAGGATTAACACACTTGAAAGGTTCATACCGCAGTAAGGAATCTCTGGATTCCATGCAATCCCAGTCAAAGTTGCAGCAGTATTTGCCACAGAGAAGAAGAGAGAATCCTAAAGTTTCTGGCCAGCAACACGAGACCCTGACTAGGCAAAGGAATCCTCAGGAAAACGAACAAAGCAGCACGTGTCACAATTTCTGATTTCAACATAGAGGACGAAGCGCGAGGTACCGAAACGGCACAGTCTGGGCCCCAAAACAGGCATGAAGACCCATGCAAAACAATTGAGAGCCCAGAGCCCAACTCAAACTTACATGGACAGCCCATTTTGGACCAGGGAGCCAAGTGGAGACAGCGGAGAAAGGAGAGTCTCTACAATAAACGGTGCTGGGAAGCCTGCACAGCCACATGGAACACAACGAGAGTACACCATGATGTTACACCTGGCACACACACCACCTGAAGTGGATTAAAGCCTTGAATGGCAGACTTGAAACCGTGAACCTTGTAGGAGAAGACCTAGGCAGAGTGCTCTTTGCCATCTGTCTGAGCCGCCTATTTGGAAGAAGCATGTCTGACTGGGCAAGGGCAACAAAGGAAACAAGAAACAAACGGGACCACATCAAATGCACACACTTCTGCCCACTCAAGGAAACCATCAACTGAATACTAAGACACCACAACAATTGGGAGAGGATGTTTGCAAACCACACATCGGACAAGGGGTGAAAAGCCCAAAGATACAATCAACTCGCACGTCTCCACAAGAAAAAAAACAAGCCAATGAAAACCTGGTCAAAAGATGGAAGCAGAGATTTCTCCGAAGAAGACAGAAAGAGGGCCAGTAGGTGCATGAAAACTTGTTCACCATCATGAAGTCTCAGGAAAATGCAAATCCAAACTGCAAGGCCATGGCAGCTCACTGTGGTCAGCATGGCTAGAAGGAAGCAGACAGGAAATAACAAGTGTCAGAGAGGAGGTGCAGAGAAGGGAAGCCTCCTGCACTGCTGGTGGGAGTGTAACCCGGTGCAGCCACGATGCCAAAGGTGTGGAACTGCCTCAGAAATTTAAGTATCCATGTCCCGTATGACCCAGCTATTAATCTGCCGCTTGCTTATCCAAAAAAGTCAGAAAGACTACCGCATAAAGACATGTGCATGGCTGTGTTCACCACAGTCTTACTCCTGATATCCAAGACTTGGAAAGCACCCTGGTGTCCAGCAAGGGATGATTGGAGAAGGAAGATGGGCTATAGCCACACAATGGTATACCACTCAGCCGGAACAAATGATGCAATCCAGCCATTTGTGACCACCAGAATGGCTGTGAGGGTTTTAGGGGAAGTGTAACAAGCCCCAGTGAGAAATTCAAATACCATAGAATCTCACTTACAAGGCGAAGAAAAAGCAAGCACTAACCAACAGGTGGCACTGAACATTTGTATGCGGGCTCCCAGAGGCAAAGAGGGGCGGTGACGGAGGGTGAAAGAGAAGATTAGGCACAAGTGTGTGGTGAGGGCCTGTGATTAGTCTTACACTGGTGAAGATGATGTAAGCTACACAGAAGTCTAAAGCAATGAGGATGTGAATCTGGAAGTTATAGTACGTTCTAATGCAGGGTCATGGCTATAAATTCACCTCAAATCAAAAATCCAAAAAGGGGTCCAGAATGATGTCATAAAGCTTTGGGGGCGGAAAGAGTTTACAGAAGGTGAACTTCCAAGGATGGAAAATCACCTCCAAATGCTTACAGATGCTACAGAAAGGCAGACCATTCCAAATAGGTGAAGAGGAATACTACGAAGAGAACATGATCAGTCCTAAACCCATGAACGAACGGAAAATGTTACCGTCCATGATGTTATTACTAATCACCTTCACGAATAATCCAAACAGGCCCACGTCTTCCCAAGTTCAGGCAAAAGGTTGGTCCAAAAGTACAATTCAGGGCCGGCCCTGTGGTGGAGCAGGTAAGTGCCCACATTCCGCTTGGGCGGCCCGGGCCTCACTGTTTCACATTACGAGTGCATATCACATTAGTAGTGTTAGGAAATATAGATTTCATGGTATGGTGCGGGCAGAGATCACAAATAAGCAGCAATTGTGAGGATACGTTATCAATACGCACAAGAAAAGGAACCATAAGAATATTACAATCTATGGAAGTATCTGGTACACTTCCCAAAGGCAGAAGGAAGGAAAACTTGTGACCTGCCAAGGTGGAATTGGCAGAGTGCCACGAGATGACACCATCATTGTGCATCAGAACATTCCCTGGGCAACTTCAACTTGTGAGGGAGTCCAGGACTTTTTCTGGGTAAGGTCCACCCATTTTGCCATCTACCCAAGATATAAGAGATAAAACCCAGGATAATCTTACAGGAGTGACACCAGTGTCTAGAGAGAATGTAGGAGCCCTTTCGAAGTTCAAGGAGAAAGATAGAAACTGACAACAATTGCAGAAAAAGGAAAACTATCCTACCTAGACAGGGTGAGGAGTCAGACTGGTCTGAGATGGCTGTGAAACTCTGTGTGCACGGAGGTTGTCAGGACAACTTCGAATTTTGAGGTCGCTTATGACATCACGGTGAACATGTCCCCCAGGGTGGCCGCATGGTTACAGTCTGAGGATTGGCCTAGGCTAGGCTATTAAAGGGACAGATACCCAGAAACAGGTTTGGCAAACAGAAAGCAGGCACAGAAACTAGAAGAGATAAAACAGAGTCTGATGCAAGGGATAAGAAAGGAACCCTAGGCCACAAGTGAGAATAGAGGGACAGGCACGGAGAGGAGAACATTGTCATCTATTCAAGTCTATGGGGAGGTCATGCTGATTCAAGCTTGCAACTTCATTGGAAACAAGTGGCCGGACTTGGCGTTCATCACACCTACAGTGCCCTTGTGCCTTAAGCATAATGCAAAGTCAAGAAAGATGTCTTGAGGACATTGAAGAGAAGAATCGATGCCTCCTTTCCAAGGCCCATAGCATTCTTTGCAGGTCAGTCTCTTTTTCCGAAGCTCTGGTGTCACGTGGGCCCACTGGGCACATGGTAATGTGTCCCAAGAGATGTCTTGGAAGCCTTGAAGGAATGGAGCCCTGTCACGCTTGGGGTATGTCTCTTTGTTTGGAAGTGCTCTACAAGGGTGCTGAAAAGCACCCTCTTCCACAGGGCTTCGTTCCTTCGTGAAGGCTGCCCTCCCAGGCTAGTGTGCTCTGTTTGCCTCCATCGAAATTCTCTCCCCCTACCTCTTGCCGTAGAAGGATTATTGATTATGTGTTTTGACACCATATGTAAGGAAGTTGCACGAAAATTAGAACTTTACAGTTGTGTTTCAAGAAAAATAAACAGGCCAGGGTAGAGGATGTAGGGCAAACAAATGGCACACCCTATAAAAATTAAGTAAGCCCGTATCTGGACGGAATCTAGGGGAACGTTCAAGGATCAGGGGTCAAGTTCGAAACTTCCCAAATCCGGAAAAGAGACAGAAAAATATCTTTCCTGGAGAGTGGAATTCATCCGATTTGTCTAAGTTGTCTTGGAAACATTGTGTCCGTGAAGGGGGTTGCCAGGACCACCTCGAATTTGGAGTTTCTGATCTCAGGATGTCAAACCAACCCACATGACCACGTGTTCTCAGTGCTTAGTTTGACCTTGGCTAGGGTAGCCAAGAGTCCTACAAGTGACCGGTGCAAATTCAAGGACAACAACCAAGAGTCACGAAAGCACTCACACCTCACCCTAGAGAACATACAGCGATTAAAGAAATACAAACTAATCCCTTGGAATGAAGGAGAACGGACTGATAAGCATGTCTAAGGGAGATAGCTGAGAAAGACCATGACGAGTATACTATGGAAAAGAAAAAGAGGACCCAGAAAATGGAAGGTGAACAGAAATCACACCTGAATTATCCACAATGAAAGATGATGTCCGTCTTTAGACAGACTCTGCTGGAACGTTTGAAAGTCAGAGAAATTCACAAGCCAAAAAACGGCAGCGAAGGTCAAGCATGGGCTAACTGGGAAGGGTGAGTTATGAGACTGCTCCAAGCAGGCTCTGAAACCTGTATCCAGGAAGCATGCTGGACCTCAGAGACACAATTATGACAAATCCTCTGACATCACAATGGACCCGAAAAACAACCTAGCCTCATCTACACAGTGCTAGAGTTGGGCTCACTAGTATATTTAACTCCCGTTGCACTCAACTGCACGTTGCCACTGAACATGTAAGTGGCCGGCCGGTGGTGCAGTGGTGAGGTCCGCACCTTCTGGGTCTGTGGCCCAGTATGGGCTGGGTGGAATCCTCGGTTTGGGCCTCCTCACCACTGCTTCAGTTGTTCTGGTGCAGGCGTCCGAGGTAGAGTAGAGGCAGATGGGAAGGGACGTTGGACAGGGCCAGACTTCCACAGCAAATACAGGAGCATTGCCAGCAGATGTGAGCACAGCAATGCACTTGTGCCAAAACAAAACCAATTAAAAGTTGCAAAGAATAGAAAAACTGAAGCTAAGGAAAAAAAAAACAAAAAAACAGGAGCTTGCCATTACGAAGAATAGGATCTCTGTGAATAACCTTAGCAAAACAGGTGAATTCTATGTTAATTCAAAAACTAGCAAACCTTTGGGGAAAGAAACTCAAGACGACACAAGAAAAAAAAAGATATCGACGGATCTAGGAATGGAAGGATTAACACACTTGAAAGGTTCATACCGCAGTAAGGAATCTCTGGATTCCATGCAATCCCAGTCAAAGTTGCAGCAGTATTTGCCACAGAGAAGAAGAGAGAATCCTAAAGTTTCTGGCCAGCAACACGAGACCCTGACTAGGCAAAGGAATCCTCAGGAAAACGAACAAAGCAGCACGTGTCACAATTTCTGATTTCAACATAGAGGACGAAGCGCGAGGTACCGAAACGGCACAGTCTGGGCCCCAAAACAGGCATGAAGACCCATGCAAAACAATTGAGAGCCCAGAGCCCAACTCAAACTTACATGGACAGCCCATTTTGGACCAGGGAGCCAAGTGGAGACAGCGGAGAAAGGAGAGTCTCTACAATAAACGGTGCTGGGAAGCCTGCACAGCCACATGGAACACAACGAGAGTACACCATGATGTTACACCTGGCACACACACCACCTGAAGTGGATTAAAGCCTTGAATGGCAGACTTGAAACCGTGAACCTTGTAGGAGAAGACCTAGGCAGAGTGCTCTTTGCCATCTGTCTGAGCCGCCTATTTGGAAGAAGCATGTCTGACTGGGCAAGGGCAACAAAGGAAACAAGAAACAAACGGGACCACATCAAATGCACACACTTCTGCCCACTCAAGGAAACCATCAACTGAATACTAAGACACCACAACAATTGGGAGAGGATGTTTGCAAACCACACATCGGACAAGGGGTGAAAAGCCCAAAGATACAATCAACTCGCACGTCTCCACAAGAAAAAAAACAAGCCAATGAAAACCTGGTCAAAAGATGGAAGCAGAGATTTCTCCGAAGAAGACAGAAAGAGGGCCAGTAGGTGCATGAAAACTTGTTCACCATCATGAAGTCTCAGGAAAATGCAAATCCAAACTGCAAGGCCATGGCAGCTCACTGTGGTCAGCATGGCTAGAAGGAAGCAGACAGGAAATAACAAGTGTCAGAGAGGAGGTGCAGAGAAGGGAAGCCTCCTGCACTGCTGGTGGGAGTGTAACCCGGTGCAGCCACGATGCCAAAGGTGTGGAACTGCCTCAGAAATTTAAGTATCCATGTCCCGTATGACCCAGCTATTAATCTGCCGCTTGCTTATCCAAAAAAGTCAGAAAGACTACCGCATAAAGACATGTGCATGGCTGTGTTCACCACAGTCTTACTCCTGATATCCAAGACTTGGAAAGCACCCTGGTGTCCAGCAAGGGATGATTGGAGAAGGAAGATGGGCTATAGCCACACAATGGTATACCACTCAGCCGGAACAAATGATGCAATCCAGCCATTTGTGACCACCAGAATGGCTGTGAGGGTTTTAGGGGAAGTGTAACAAGCCCCAGTGAGAAATTCAAATACCATAGAATCTCACTTACAAGGCGAAGAAAAAGCAAGCACTAACCAACAGGTGGCACTGAACATTTGTATGCGGGCTCCCAGAGGCAAAGAGGGGCGGTGACGGAGGGTGAAAGAGAAGATTAGGCACAAGTGTGTGGTGAGGGCCTGTGATTAGTCTTACACTGGTGAAGATGATGTAAGCTACACAGAAGTCTAAAGCAATGAGGATGTGAATCTGGAAGTTATAGTACGTTCTAATGCAGGGTCATGGCTATAAATTCACCTCAAATCAAAAATCCAAAAAGGGGTCCAGAATGATGTCATAAAGCTTTGGGGGCGGAAAGAGTTTACAGAAGGTGAACTTCCAAGGATGGAAAATCACCTCCAAATGCTTACAGATGCTACAGAAAGGCAGACCATTCCAAATAGGTGAAGAGGAATACTACGAAGAGAACATGATCAGTCCTAAACCCATGAACGAACGGAAAATGTTACCGTCCATGATGTTATTACTAATCACCTTCACGAATAATCCAAACAGGCCCACGTCTTCCCAAGTTCAGGCAAAAGGTTGGTCCAAAAGTACAATTCAGGGCCGGCCCTGTGGTGGAGCAGGTAAGTGCCCACATTCCGCTTGGGCGGCCCGGGCCTCACTGTTTCACATTACGAGTGCATATCACATTAGTAGTGTTAGGAAATATAGATTTCATGGTATGGTGCGGGCAGAGATCACAAATAAGCAGCAATTGTGAGGATACGTTATCAATACGCACAAGAAAAGGAACCATAAGAATATTACAATCTATGGAAGTATCTGGTACACTTCCCAAAGGCAGAAGGAAGGAAAACTTGTGACCTGCCAAGGTGGAATTGGCAGAGTGCCACGAGATGACACCATCATTGTGCATCAGAACATTCCCTGGGCAACTTCAACTTGTGAGGGAGTCCAGGACTTTTTCTGGGTAAGGTCCACCCATTTTGCCATCTACCCAAGATATAAGAGATAAAACCCAGGATAATCTTACAGGAGTGACACCAGTGTCTAGAGAGAATGTAGGAGCCCTTTCGAAGTTCAAGGAGAAAGATAGAAACTGACAACAATTGCAGAAAAAGGAAAACTATCCTACCTAGACAGGGTGAGGAGTCAGACTGGTCTGAGATGGCTGTGAAACTCTGTGTGCACGGAGGTTGTCAGGACAACTTCGAATTTTGAGGTCGCTTATGACATCACGGTGAACATGTCCCCCAGGGTGGCCGCATGGTTACAGTCTGAGGATTGGCCTAGGCTAGGCTATTAAAGGGACAGATACCCAGAAACAGGTTTGGCAAACAGAAAGCAGGCACAGAAACTAGAAGAGATAAAACAGAGTCTGATGCAAGGGATAAGAAAGGAACCCTAGGCCACAAGTGAGAATAGAGGGACAGGCACGGAGAGGAGAACATTGTCATCTATTCAAGTCTATGGGGAGGTCATGCTGATTCAAGCTTGCAACTTCATTGGAAACAAGTGGCCGGACTTGGCGTTCATCACACCTACAGTGCCCTTGTGCCTTAAGCATAATGCAAAGTCAAGAAAGATGTCTTGAGGACATTGAAGAGAAGAATCGATGCCTCCTTTCCAAGGCCCATAGCATTCTTTGCAGGTCAGTCTCTTTTTCCGAAGCTCTGGTGTCACGTGGGCCCACTGGGCACATGGTAATGTGTCCCAAGAGATGTCTTGGAAGCCTTGAAGGAATGGAGCCCTGTCACGCTTGGGGTATGTCTCTTTGTTTGGAAGTGCTCTACAAGGGTGCTGAAAAGCACCCTCTTCCACAGGGCTTCGTTCCTTCGTGAAGGCTGCCCTCCCAGGCTAGTGTGCTCTGTTTGCCTCCATCGAAATTCTCTCCCCCTACCTCTTGCCGTAGAAGGATTATTGATTATGTGTTTTGACACCATATGTAAGGAAGTTGCACGAAAATTAGAACTTTACAGTTGTGTTTCAAGAAAAATAAACAGGCCAGGGTAGAGGATGTAGGGCAAACAAATGGCACACCCTATAAAAATTAAGTAAGCCCGTATCTGGACGGAATCTAGGGGAACGTTCAAGGATCAGGGGTCAAGTTCGAAACTTCCCAAATCCGGAAAAGAGACAGAAAAATATCTTTCCTGGAGAGTGGAATTCATCCGATTTGTCTAAGTTGTCTTGGAAACATTGTGTCCGTGAAGGGGGTTGCCAGGACCACCTCGAATTTGGAGTTTCTGATCTCAGGATGTCAAACCAACCCACATGACCACGTGTTCTCAGTGCTTAGTTTGACCTTGGCTAGGGTAGCCAAGAGTCCTACAAGTGACCGGTGCAAATTCAAGGACAACAACCAAGAGTCACGAAAGCACTCACACCTCACCCTAGAGAACATACAGCGATTAAAGAAATACAAACTAATCCCTTGGAATGAAAGAGAACGGACTGATAAGCATGTCTAAGGGAGATAGCTGAGAAAGACCATGACGAGTATACTATGGAAAAGAAAAAGAGGACCCAGAAAATGGAAGGTGAACAGAAATCACACCTGAATTATCCACAATGAAAGATGATGTCCGTCTTTAGACAGACTCTGCTGGAACGTTTGAAAGTCAGAGAAATTCACAAGCCAAAAAACGGCAGCGAAGGTCAAGCATGGGCTAACTGGGAAGGGTGAGTTATGAGACTGCTCCAAGCAGGCTCTGAAACCTGTATCCAGGAAGCATGCTGGACCTCAGAGACACAATTATGACAAATCCTCTGACATCACAATGGACCCGAAAAACAACCTAGCCTCATCTACACAGTGCTAGAGTTGGGCTCACTAGTATATTTAACTCCCGTTGCACTCAACTGCACGTTGCCACTGAACATGTAAGTGGCCGGCCGGTGGTGCAGTGGTGAGGTCCGCACCTTCTGGGTCTGTGGCCCAGTATGGGCTGGGTGGAATCCTCGGTTTGGGCCTCCTCACCACTGCTTCAGTTGTTCTGGTGCAGGCGTCCGAGGTAGAGTAGAGGCAGATGGGAAGGGACGTTGGACAGGGCCAGACTTCCACAGCAAATACAGGAGCATTGCCAGCAGATGTGAGCACAGCAATGCACTTGTGCCAAAACAAAACCAATTAAAAGTTGCAAAGAACAGAAAAACTGAAGCTAAGGGAAAAAAAAAAAAAAAAAAAACAGGAGCTTGCCATTACGAAGAATAGGATCTCTGTGAATAACCTTAGCAAAACAGGTGAATTCTATGTTAATTCAAAAACTAGCAAACCTTTGGGGAAAGAAACTCAAGAAGACACAAGAAAAAAAAAGATATCGACGGATCTAGGAATGGAAGGATTAACACACTTGAAAGGTTCATACCGCAGTAAGGAATCTCTGGATTCCATGCAATCCCAGTCAAAGTTGCAGCAGTATTTGCCACAGAGAAGAAGAGAGAATCCTAAAGTTTCTAGCCAGCAACGCGAGACCCTGACTAGGCAAAGGAATCCTCAGGAAAACGAACAAAGCAGCACGTGTCACAATTTCTGATTTCAACATAGAGGACGAAGCGCGAGGTACCGAAACGGCACAGTCTGGGCCCCAAAACAGGCATGAAGACCCATGCAAAACAATTGAGAGCCCAGAGCCCAACTCAAACTTACATGGACAGCCCATTTTGGACCAGGGAGCCAAGTGGAGACAGCGGAGAAAGGAGAGTCTCTACAATAAACGGTGCTGGGAAGCCTGCACAGCCACATGGAACACAACGAGAGTACACCATGATGTTACACCTGGCACACACACCACCTGAAATGGATTAAAGCCTTGAATGGCAGACTTGAAACCGTGAACCTTGTAGGAGAAGACCTAGGCAGAGTGCTCTTTGCCATCTGTCTGAGCCGCCTATTTGGAAGAAGCATGTCTGACTGGGCAAGGGCAACAAAGGAAACAAGAAACAAACGGGACCACATCAAATGCACACACTTCTGCCCACTCAAGGAAACCATCAACTGAATACTAAGACACCACAACAATTGGGAGAGGATGTTTGCAAACCACACATCGGACAAGGGGTGAAAAGCCCAAAGATACAATCAACTCGCACGTCTCCACAAGAAAAAAAACAAGCCAATGAAAACCTGGTCAAAAGATGGAAGCAGAGATTTCTCCGAAGAAGACAGAAAGAGGGCCAGTAGGTGCATGAAAACTTGTTCACCATCATGAAGTCTCAGGAAAATGCAAATCCAAACTGCAAGGCCATGGCAGCTCACTGTGGTCAGCATGGCTAGAAGGAAGCAGACAGGAAATAACAAGTGTCAGAGAGGAGGTGGAGAGAAGGGAAGCCTCCTGCACTGCTGGTGGGAGTGTAACCCGGTGCAGCCACGATGCCAAAGGTGTGGAACTGCCTCAGAAATTTAAGTATCCATGTCCCGTATGACCCAGCTATTAATCTGCCGCTTGTTTATCCAAAAAAGTCAGAAAGACTACCGCATAAAGACATGTGCATGGCTGTGTTCACCACAGTCTTACTCCTGATATCCAAGACTTGGAAAGCACCCTGGTGTCCAGCAAGGGATGATTGGAGAAGGAAGATGGGCTATAGCCACACAATGGTATACCACTCAGCCGGAACAAATGATGCAATCCAGCCATTTGTGACCACCAGAATGGCTGTGAGCGTTTTAGGGGAAGTGTAACAAGCCCCAGTGAGAAATTCAAATACCATAGAATCTCACTTACAAGGCGAAGAAAAAGCAAGCACTAACCAACAGGTGGCACTGAACATTTGTATGCGGGCTCCCAGAGGCAAAGAGGGGCGGTGACGGAGGGTGAAAGAGAAGATTAGGCACAAGTGTGTGGTGAGGGCCTGTGATTAGTCTTACACTGGTGAAGATGATGTAAGCTACACAGAAGTCTAAAGCAATGAGGATGTGAATCTGGAAGTTATAGTACGTTCTAATGCAGGGTCATGGCTATAAATTCACCTCAAATCAAAAATCCAAAAAGGGGTCCAGAATGATGTCATAAAGCTTTGGGGGCGGAAAGAGTTTACAGAAGGTGAACTTCCAAGGATGGAAAATCACCTCCAAATGCTTACAGATGCTACAGAAAGGCAGACCATTCCAAATAGGTGAAGAGGAATACTACGAAGAGAACATGATCAGTCCTAAACCCATGAACGAACGGAAAATGTTACCGTCCATGATGTTATTACTAATCACCTTCACGAATAATCCAAACAGGCCCACGTCTTCCCAAGTTCAGGCAAAAGGTTGGTCCAAAAGTACAATTCAGGGCCGGCCCTGTGGTGGAGCAGGTAAGTGCCCACATTCCGCTTGGGCGGCCCGGGCCTCACTGTTTCACATTACGAGTGCATATCACATTAGTAGTGTTAGGAAATATAGATTTCATGGTATGGTGCGGGCAGAGATGACAAATAAGCAGCAATTGTGAGGATACGTTATCAATACGCACAAGAAAAGGAACCATAAGAATATTACAATCTATGGAAGTATCTGGTACACTTCCCAAAGGCAGAAGGAAGGAAAACTTGTGACCTGCCAAGGTGGAATTGGCAGAGTGCCACGAGATGACACCATCATTGTGCATCAGAACATTCCCTGGGCAACTTCAACTTGTGAGGGAGTCCAGGACTTTTTCTGGGTAAGGTCCACCCATTTTGCCATCTACCCAAGATATAAGAGATAAAACCCAGGATAATCTTACAGGAGTGAAACCAGTGTCTAGAGAGAATGTAGGAGCCCTTTCGAAGTTCAAGGAGAAAGATAGAAACTGACAACAATTGCAGAAAAAGGAAAACTATCCTACCTAGACAGGGTGAGGAGTCAGACTGGTCTGAGATGGCTGTGAAACTCTGTGTGCACGGAGGTTGTCAGGACAACTTCGAATTTTGAGGTCGCTTATGACATCACGGTGAACATGTCCCCCAGGGTGGCCGCATGGTTACAGTCTGAGGATTGGCCTAGGCTAGGCTATTAAAGGGACAGATACCCAGAAACAGGTTTGGCAAACAGAAAGCAGGCACAGAAACTAGAAGAGATAAAACAGAGTCTGATGCAAGGGATAAGAAAGGAACCCTAGGCCACAAGTGAGAATAGAGGGACAGGCACGGAGAGGAGAACATTGTCATCTATTCAAGTCTATGGGGAGGTCATGCTGATTCAAGCTTGCAACTTCATTGGAAACAAGTGGCCGGACTTGGCGTTCATCACACCTACAGTGCCCTTGTGCCTTAAGCATAATGCAAAGTCAAGAAAGATGTCTTGAGGACATTGAAGAGAAGAATCGATGCCTCCTTTCCAAGGCCCATAGCATTCTTTGCAGGTCAGTCTCTTTTTCCGAAGCTCTGGTGTCACGTGGGCCCACTGGGCACATGGTAATGTGTCCCAAGAGATGTCTTGGAAGCCTTGAAGGAATGGAGCCCTGTCACGCTTGGGGTATGTCTCTTTGTTTGGAAGTGCTCTACAAGGGTGCTGAAAAGCACCCTCTTCCACAGGGCTTCGTTCCTTCGTGAAGGCTGCCCTCCCAGGCTAGTGTGCTCTGTTTGCCTCCATCGAAATTCTCTCCCCCTACCTCTTGCCGTAGAAGGATTATTGATTATGTGTTTTGACACCATATGTAAGGAAGTTGCACGAAAATTAGAACTTTACAGTTGTGTTTCAAGAAAAATAAACAGGCCAGGGTAGAGGATGTAGGGCAAACAAATGGCACACCCTATAAAAATTAAGTAAGCCCGTATCTGGACGGAATCTAGGGGAACGTTCAAGGATCAAGGGTCAAGTTCGAAACTTCCCAAATCCGGAAAAGAGACAGAAAAATATCTTTCCTGGAGAGTGGAATTCATCCGATTTGTCTAAGTTGTCTTGGAAACATTGTGTCCGTGAAGGGGGTTGCCAGGACCACCTCGAATTTGGAGTTTCTGATCTCAGGATGTCAAACCAACCCACATGACCACGTGTTCTCAGTGCTTAGTTTGACCTTGGCTAGGGTAGCCAAGAGTCCTACAAGTGACCGGTGCAAATTCAAGGACAACAACCAAGAGTCACGAAAGCACTCACACCTCACCCTAGAGAACATACAGCGATTAAAGAAATACAAACTAATCCCTTGGAATGAAGGAGAACGGACTGATAAGCATGTCTAAGGGAGATAGCTGAGAAAGACCATGACGAGTATACTATGGAAAAGAAAAAGAGGACCCAGAAAATGGAAGGTGAACAGAAATCACACCTGAATTATCCACAATGAAAGATGATGTCCGTCTTTAGACAGACTCTGCTGGAACGTTTGAAAGTCAGAGAAATTCACAAGCCAAAAAACGGCAGCGAAGGTCAAGCATGGGCTAACTGGGAAGGGTGAGTTATGAGACTGCTCCAAGCAGGCTCTGAAACCTGTATCCAGGAAGCATGCTGGACCTCAGAGACACAATTATGACAAATCCTCTGACATCACAATGGACCCGAAAAACAACCTAGCCTCATCTACACAGTGCTAGAGTTGGGCTCACTAGTATATTTAACTCCCGTTGCACTCAACTGCACGTTGCCACTGAACATGTAAGTGGCCGGCCGGTGGTGCAGTGGTGAGGTCCGCACCTTCTGGGTCTGTGGCCCAGTATGGGCTGGGTGGAATCCTCGGTTTGGGCCTCCTCACCACTGCTTCAGTTGTTCTGGTGCAGGCGTCCGAGGTAGAGTAGAGGCAGATGGGAAGGGACGTTGGACAGGGCCAGACTTCCACAGCAAATACAGGAGCATTGCCAGCAGATGTGAGCACAGCAATGCACTTGTGCCAAAACAAAACCAATTAAAAGTTGCAAAGAACAGAAAAACTGAAGCTAAGGGAAAAAAAAAAAAAAAAAAAAACAGGAGCTTGCCATTACGAAGAATAGGATCTCTGTGAATAACCTTAGCAAAACAGGTGAATTCTATGTTAATTCAAAAACTAGCAAACCTTTGGGGAAAGAAACTCAAGAAGACACAAGAAAAAAAAAGATATCGACGGATCTAGGAATGGAAGGATTAACACACTTGAAAGGTTCATACCGCAGTAAGGAATCTCTGGATTCCATGCAATCCCAGTCAAAGTTGCAGCAGTATTTGCCACAGAGAAGAAGAGAGAATCCTAAAGTTTCTAGCCAGCAACGCGAGACCCTGACTAGGCAAAGGAATCCTCAGGAAAACGAACAAAGCAGCACGTGTCACAATTTCTGATTTCAACATAGAGGACGAAGCGCGAGGTACCGAAACGGCACAGTCTGGGCCCCAAAACAGGCATGAAGACCCATGCAAAACAATTGAGAGCCCAGAGCCCAACTCAAACTTACATGGACAGCCCATTTTGGACCAGGGAGCCAAGTGGAGACAGCGGAGAAAGGAGAGTCTCTACAATAAACGGTGCTGGGAAGCCTGCACAGCCACATGGAACACAACGAGAGTACACCATGATGTTACACCTGGCACACACACCACCTGAAGTGGATTAAAGCCTTGAATGGCAGACTTGAAACCGTGAACCTTGTAGGAGAAGACCTAGGCAGAGTGCTCTTTGCCATCTGTCTGAGCCGCCTATTTGGAAGAAGCATGTCTGACTGGGCAAGGGCAACAAAGGAAACAAGAAACAAACGGGACCACATCAAATGCACACACTTCTGCCCACTCAAGGAAACCATCAACTGAATACTAAGACACCACAACAATTGGGAGAGGATGTTTGCAAACCACACATCGGACAAGGGGTGAAAAGCCCAAAGATACAATCAACTCGCACGTCTCCACAAGAAAAAAAACAAGCCAATGAAAACCTGGTCAAAAGATGGAAGCAGAGATTTCTCCGAAGAAGACAGAAAGAGGGCCAGTAGGTGCATGAAAACTTGTTCACCATCATGAAGTCTCAGGAAAATGCAAATCCAAACTGCAAGGCCATGGCAGCTCACTGTGGTCAGCATGGCTAGAAGGAAGCAGACAGGAAATAACAAGTGTCAGAGAGGAGGTGGAGAGAAGGGAAGCCTCCTGCACTGCTGGTGGGAGTGTAACCCGGTGCAGCCACGATGCCAAAGGTGTGGAACTGCCTCAGAAATTTAAGTATCCATGTCCCGTATGACCCAGCTATTAATCTGCCGCTTGCTTATCCAAAAAAGTCAGAAAGACTACCGCATAAAGACATGTGCATGGCTGTGTTCACCACAGTCTTACTCCTGATATCCAAGACTTGGAAAGCACCCTGGTGTCCAGCAAGGGATGATTGGAGAAGGAAGATGGGCTATAGCCACACAATGGTATACCACTCAGCCGGAACAAATGATGCAATCCAGCCATTTGTGACCACCAGAATGGCTGTGAGCGTTTTAGGGGAAGTGTAACAAGCCCCAGTGAGAAATTCAAATACCATAGAATCTCACTTACAAGGCGAAGAAAAAGCAAGCACTAACCAACAGGTGGCACTGAACATTTGTATGCGGGCTCCCAGAGGCAAAGAGGGGCGGTGACGGAGGGTGAAAGAGAAGATTAGGCACAAGTGTGTGGTGAGGGCCTGTGATTAGTCTTACACTGGTGAAGATGATGTAAGCTACACAGAAGTCTAAAGCAATGAGGATGTGAATCTGGAAGTTATAGTACGTTCTAATGCAGGGTCATGGCTATAAATTCACCTCAAATCAAAAATCCAAAAAGGGGTCCAGAATGATGTCATAAAGCTTTGGGGGCGGAAAGAGTTTACAGAAGGTGAACTTCCAAGGATGGAAAATCACCTCCAAATGCTTACAGATGCTACAGAAAGGCAGACCATTCCAAATAGGTGAAGAGGAATACTACGAAGAGAACATGATCAGTCCTAAACCCATGAACGAACGGAAAATGTTACCGTCCATGATGTTATTACTAATCACCTTCACGAATAATCCAAACAGGCCCACGTCTTCCCAAGTTCAGGCAAAAGGTTGGTCCAAAAGTACAATTCAGGGCCGGCCCTGTGGTGGAGCAGGTAAGTGCCCACATTCCGCTTGGGCGGCCCGGGCCTCACTGTTTCACATTACGAGTGCATATCACATTAGTAGTGTTAGGAAATATAGATTTCATGGTATGGTGCGGGCAGAGATCATAAATAAGCAGCAATTGTGAGGATACGTTATCAATACGCACAAGAAAAGGAACCATAAGAATATTACAATCTATGGAAGTATCTGGTACACTTCCCAAAGGCAGAAGGAAGGAAAACTTGTGACCTGCCAAGGTGGAATTGGCAGAGTGCCACGAGATGACACCATCATTGTGCATCAGAACATTCCCTGGGCAACTTCAACTTGTGAGGGAGTCCAGGACTTTTTCTGGGTAAGGTCCACCCATTTTGCCATCTACCCAAGATATAAGAGATAAAACCCAGGATAATCTTACAGGAGTGACACCAGTGTCTAGAGAGAATGTAGGAGCCCTTTCGAAGTTCAAGGAGAAAGATAGAAACTGACAACAATTGCAGAAAAAGGAAAACTATCCTACCTAGACAGGGTGAGGAGTCAGACTGGTCTGAGATGGCTGTGAAACTCTGTGTGCACGGAGGTTGTCAGGACAACTTCGAATTTTGAGGTCGCTTATGACATCACGGTGAACATGTCCCCCAGGGTGGCCGCATGGTTACAGTCTGAGGATTGGCCTAGGCTAGGCTATTAAAGGGACAGATACCCAGAAACAGGTTTGGCAAACAGAAAGCAGGCACAGAAACTAGAAGAGATAAAACAGAGTCTGATGCAAGGGATAAGAAAGGAACCCTAGGCCACAAGTGAGAATAGAGGGACAGGCACGGAGAGGAGAACATTGTCATCTATTCAAGTCTATGGGGAGGTCATGCTGATTCAAGCTTGCAACTTCATTGGAAACAAGTGGCCGGACTTGGCGTTCATCACACCTACAGTGCCCTTGTGCCTTAAGCATAATGCAAAGTCAAGAAAGATGTCTTGAGGACATTGAAGAGAAGAATCGATGCCTCCTTTCCAAGGCCCATAGCATTCTTTGCAGGTCAGTCTCTTTTTCCGAAGCTCTGGTGTCACGTGGGCCCACTGGGCACATGGTAATGTGTCCCAAGAGATGTCTTGGAAGCCTTGAAGGAATGGAGCCCTGTCACGCTTGGGGTATGTCTCTTTGTTTGGAAGTGCTCTACAAGGGTGCTGAAAAGCACCCTCTTCCACAGGGCTTCGTTCCTTCGTGAAGGCTGCCCTCCCAGGCTAGTGTGCTCTGTTTGCCTCCATCGAAATTCTCTCCCCCTACCTCTTGCCGTAGAAGGATTATTGATTATGTGTTTTGACACCATATGTAAGGAAGTTGCACGAAAATTAGAACTTTACAGTTGTGTTTCAAGAAAAATAAACAGGCCAGGGTAGAGGATGTAGGGCAAACAAATGGCACACCCTATAAAAATTAAGTAAGCCCGTATCTGGACGGAATCTAGGGGAACGTTCAAGGATCAGGGGTCAAGTTCGAAACTTCCCAAATCCGGAAAAGAGACAGAAAAATATCTTTCCTGGAGAGTGGAATTCATCCGATTTGTCTAAGTTGTCTTGGAAACATTGTGTCCGTGAAGGGGGTTGCCAGGACCACCTCGAATTTGGAGTTTCTGATCTCAGGATGTCAAACCAACCCACATGACCACGTGTTCTCAGTGCTTAGTTTGACCTTGGCTAGGGTAGCCAAGAGTCCTACAAGTGACCGGTGCAAATTCAAGGACAACAACCAAGAGTCACGAAAGCACTCACACCTCACCCTAGAGAACATACAGCGATTAAAGAAATACAAACTAATCCCTTGGAATGAAGGAGAACGGACTGATAAGCATGTCTAAGGGAGATAGCTGAGAAAGACCATGACGAGTATACTATGGAAAAGAAAAAGAGGACCCAGAAAATGGAAGGTGAACAGAAATCACACCTGAATTATCCACAATGAAAGATGATGTCCGTCTTTAGACAGACTCTGCTGGAACGTTTGAAAGTCAGAGAAATTCACAAGCCAAAAAACGGCAGCGAAGGTCAAGCATGGGCTAACTGGGAAGGGTGAGTTATGAGACTGCTCCAAGCAGGCTCTGAAACCTGTATCCAGGAAGCATGCTGGACCTCAGAGACACAATTATGACAAATCCTCTGACATCACAATGGACCCGAAAAACAACCTAGCCTCATCTACACAGTGCTAGAGTTGGGCTCACTAGTATATTTAACTCCCGTTGCACTCAACTGCACGTTGCCACTGAACATGTAAGTGGCCGGCCGGTGGTGCAGTGGTGAGGTCCGCACCTTCTGGGTCTGTGGCCCAGTATGGGCTGGGTGGAATCCTCGGTTTGGGCCTCCTCACCACTGCTTCAGTTGTTCTGGTGCAGGCGTCCGAGGTAGAGTAGAGGCAGATGGGAAGGGACGTTGGACAGGGCCAGACTTCCACAGCAAATACAGGAGCATTGCCAGCAGATGTGAGCACAGCAATGCACTTGTGCCAAAACAAAACCAATTAAAAGTTGCAAAGAACAGAAAAACTGAAGCTAAGGGAAAAAAAAAAAAAAAAAAAACAGGAGCTTGCCATTACGAAGAATAGGATCTCTGTGAATAACCTTAGCAAAACAGGTGAATTCTATGTTAATTCAAAAACTAGCAAACCTTTGGGGAAAGAAACTCAAGAAGACACAAGAAAAAAAAAGATATCGACGGATCTAGGAATGGAAGGATTAACACACTTGAAAGGTTCATACCGCAGTAAGGAATCTCTGGATTCCATGCAATCCCAGTCAAAGTTGCAGCAGTATTTGCCACAGAGAAGAAGAGAGAATCCTAAAGTTTCTAGCCAGCAACGCGAGACCCTGACTAGGCAAAGGAATCCTCAGGAAAACGAACAAAGCAGCACGTGTCACAATTTCTGATTTCAACATAGAGGACGAAGCGCGAGGTACCGAAACGGCACAGTCTGGGCCCCAAAACAGGCATGAAGACCCATGCAAAACAATTGAGAGCCCAGAGCCCAACTCAAACTTACATGGACAGCCCATTTTGGACCAGGGAGCCAAGTGGAGACAGCGGAGAAAGGAGAGTCTCTACAATAAACGGTGCTGGGAAGCCTGCACAGCCACATGGAACACAACGAGAGTACACCATGATGTTACACCTGGCACACACACCACCTGAAGTGGATTAAAGCCTTGAATGGCAGACTTGAAACCGTGAACCTTGTAGGAGAAGACCTAGGCAGAGTGCTCTTTGCCATCTGTCTGAGCCGCCTATTTGGAAGAAGCATGTCTGACTGGGCAAGGGCAACAAAGGAAACAAGAAACAAACGGGACCACATCAAATGCACACACTTCTGCCCACTCAAGGAAACCATCAACTGAATACTAAGACACCACAACAATTGGGAGAGGATGTTTGCAAACCACACATCGGACAAGGGGTGAAAAGCCCAAAGATACAATCAACTCGCACGTCTCCACAAGAAAAAAAACAAGCCAATGAAAACCTGGTCAAAAGATGGAAGCAGAGATTTCTCCGAAGAAGACAGAAAGAGGGCCAGTAGGTGCATGAAAACTTGTTCACCATCATGAAGTCTCAGGAAAATGCAAATCCAAACTGCAAGGCCATGGCAGCTCACTGTGGTCAGCATGGCTAGAAGGAAGCAGACAGGAAATAACAAGTGTCAGAGAGGAGGTGGAGAGAAGGGAAGCCTCCTGCACTGCTGGTGGGAGTGTAACCCGGTGCAGCCACGATGCCAAAGGTGTGGAACTGCCTCAGAAATTTAAGTATCCATGTCCCGTATGACCCAGCTATTAATCTGCCGCTTGCTTATCCAAAAAAGTCAGAAAGACTACCGCATAAAGACATGTGCATGGCTGTGTTCACCACAGTCTTACTCCTGATATCCAAGACTTGGAAAGCACCCTGGTGTCCAGCAAGGGATGATTGGAGAAGGAAGATGGGCTATAGCCACACAATGGTATACCACTCAGCCGGAACAAATGATGCAATCCAGCCATTTGTGACCACCAGAATGGCTGTGAGCGTTTTAGGGGAAGTGTAACAAGCCCCAGTGAGAAATTCAAATACCATAGAATCTCACTTACAAGGCGAAGAAAAAGCAAGCACTAACCAACAGGTGGCACTGAACATTTGTATGCGGGCTCCCAGAGGCAAAGAGGGGCGGTGACGGAGGGTGAAAGAGAAGATTAGGCACAAGTGTGTGGTGAGGGCCTGTGATTAGTCTTACACTGGTGAAGATGATGTAAGCTACACAGAAGTCTAAAGCAATGAGGATGTGAATCTGGAAGTTATAGTACGTTCTAATGCAGGGTCATGGCTATAAATTCACCTCAAATCAAAAATCCAAAAAGGGGTCCAGAATGATGTCATAAAGCTTTGGGGGCGGAAAGAGTTTACAGAAGGTGAACTTCCAAGGATGGAAAATCACCTCCAAATGCTTACAGATGCTACAGAAAGGCAGACCATTCCAAATAGGTGAAGAGGAATACTACGAAGAGAACATGATCAGTCCTAAACCCATGAACGAACGGAAAATGTTACCGTCCATGATGTTATTACTAATCACCTTCACGAATAATCCAAACAGGCCCACGTCTTCCCAAGTTCAGGCAAAAGGTTGGTCCAAAAGTACAATTCAGGGCCGGCCCTGTGGTGGAGCAGGTAAGTGCCCACATTCCGCTTGGGCGGCCCGGGCCTCACTGTTTCACATTACGAGTGCATATCACATTAGTAGTGTTAGGAAATATAGATTTCATGGTATGGTGCGGGCAGAGATCATAAATAAGCAGCAATTGTGAGGATACGTTATCAATACGCACAAGAAAAGGAACCATAAGAATATTACAATCTATGGAAGTATCTGGTACACTTCCCAAAGGCAGAAGGAAGGAAAACTTGTGACCTGCCAAGGTGGAATTGGCAGAGTGCCACGAGATGACACCATCATTGTGCATCAGAACATTCCCTGGGCAACTTCAACTTGTGAGGGAGTCCAGGACTTTTTCTGGGTAAGGTCCACCCATTTTGCCATCTACCCAAGATATAAGAGATAAAACCCAGGATAATCTTACAGGAGTGACACCAGTGTCTAGAGAGAATGTAGGAGCCCTTTCGAAGTTCAAGGAGAAAGATAGAAACTGACAACAATTGCAGAAAAAGGAAAACTATCCTACCTAGACAGGGTGAGGAGTCAGACTGGTCTGAGATGGCTGTGAAACTCTGTGTGCACGGAGGTTGTCAGGACAACTTCGAATTTTGAGGTCGCTTATGACATCACGGTGAACATGTCCCCCAGGGTGGCCGCATGGTTACAGTCTGAGGATTGGCCTAGGCTAGGCTATTAAAGGGACAGATACCCAGAAACAGGTTTGGCAAACAGAAAGCAGGCACAGAAACTAGAAGAGATAAAACAGAGTCTGATGCAAGGGATAAGAAAGGAACCCTAGGCCACAAGTGAGAATAGAGGGACAGGCACGGAGAGGAGAACATTGTCATCTATTCAAGTCTATGGGGAGGTCATGCTGATTCAAGCTTGCAACTTCATTGGAAACAAGTGGCCGGACTTGGCGTTCATCACACCTACAGTGCCCTTGTGCCTTAAGCATAATGCAAAGTCAAGAAAGATGTCTTGAGGACATTGAAGAGAAGAATCGATGCCTCCTTTCCAAGGCCCATAGCATTCTTTGCAGGTCAGTCTCTTTTTCCGAAGCTCTGGTGTCACGTGGGCCCACTGGGCACATGGTAATGTGTCCCAAGAGATGTCTTGGAAGCCTTGAAGGAATGGAGCCCTGTCACGCTTGGGGTATGTCTCTTTGTTTGGAAGTGCTCTACAAGGGTGCTGAAAAGCACCCTCTTCCACAGGGCTTCGTTCCTTCGTGAAGGCTGCCCTCCCAGGCTAGTGTGCTCTGTTTGCCTCCATCGAAATTCTCTCCCCCTACCTCTTGCCGTAGAAGGATTATTGATTATGTGTTTTGACACCATATGTAAGGAAGTTGCACGAAAATTAGAACTTTACAGTTGTGTTTCAAGAAAAATAAACAGGCCAGGGTAGAGGATGTAGGGCAAACAAATGGCACACCCTATAAAAATTAAGTAAGCCCGTATCTGGACGGAATCTAGGGGAACGTTCAAGGATCAGGGGTCAAGTTCGAAACTTCCCAAATCCAGAAAAGACACAGAAAAATATCTTTCCTGGAGAGTGGAATTCATCCGATTTGTCTAAGTTGTCTTGGAAACATTGTGTCCGTGAAGGGGGTTGCCAGGACCACCTCGAATTTGGAGTTTCTGATCTCAGGATGTCAAACCAACCCACATGACCACGTGTTCTCAGTGCTTAGTTTGACCTTGGCTAGGGTAGCCAAGAGTCCTACAAGTGACCGGTGCAAATTCAAGGACAACAACCAAGAGTCACGAAAGCACTCACACCTCACCCTAGAGAACATACAGCGATTAAAGAAATACAAACTAATCCCTTGGAATGAAGGAGAACGGACTGATAAGCATGTCTAAGGGAGATAGCTGAGAAAGACCATGACGAGTATACTATGGAAAAGAAAAAGAGGACCCAGAAAATGGAAGGTGAACAGAAATCACACCTGAATTATCAACAATGAAAGATGATGTCCGTCTTTAGACAGACTCTGCTGGAACGTTTGAAAGTCCGAGAAATTCACAAGCCAAAAAACGGCAGCGAAGGTCAAGCATGGGCTAACTGGGAAGGGTGAGTTATGAGACTGCTCCAAGCAGGCTCTGAAACCTGTATCCAGGAAGCATGCTGGACCTCAGAGACACAATTATGACAAATCCTCTGACATCACAATGGACCCGAAAAACAACCTAGCCTCATCTACACAGTGCTAGAGTTGGGCTCACTAGTATATTTAACTCCCGTTGCACTCAACTGCACGTTGCCACTGAACATGTAAGTGGCCGGCCGGTGGTGCAGTGGTGAGGTCCGCACCTTCTGGGTCTGTGGCCCAGTATGGGCTGGGTGGAATCCTCGGTTTGGGCCTCCTCACCACTGCTTCAGTTGTTCTGGTGCAGGCGTCCGAGGTAGAGTAGAGGCAGATGGGAAGGGACGTTGGACAGGGCCAGACTTCCACAGCAAATACAGGAGCATTGCCAGCAGATGTGAGCACAGCAATGCACTTGTGCCAAAACAAAACCAATTAAAAGTTGCAAAGAATAGAAAAACTGAAGCTAAGGGAAAAAAAAAAAAAAAAAAAAACAGGAGCTTGCCATTACGAAGAATAGGATCTCTGTGAATAACCTTAGCAAAACAGGTGAATTCTATGTTAATTCAAAAACTAGCAAACCTTTGGGGAAAGAAACTCAAGAAGACACAAGAAAAAAAAAGATATCGAGGGATCTAGGAATGGAAGGATTAACACACTTGAAAGGTTCATACCGCAGTAAGGAATCTCTGGATTCCATGCAATCCCAGTCAAAGTTGCAGCAGTATTTGCCACAGAGAAGAAGAGAGAATCCTAAAGTTTCTAGCCAGCAACGCGAGACCCTGACTAGGCAAAGGAATCCTCAGGAAAACGAACAAAGCAGCACGTGTCACAATTTCTGATTTCAACATAGAGGACGAAGCGCGAGGTACCGAAACGGCACAGTCTGGGCCCCAAAACAGGCATGAAGACCCATGCAAAACAATTGAGAGCCCAGAGCCCAACTCAAACTTACATGGACAGCCCATTTTGGACCAGGGAGCCAAGTGGAGACAGCGGAGAAAGGAGAGTCTCTACAATAAACGGTGCTGGGAAGCCTGCACAGCCACATGGAACACAACGAGAGTACACCATGATGTTACACCTGGCACACACACCACCTGAAGTGGATTAAAGCCTTGAATGGCAGACTTGAAACCGTGAACCTTGTAGGAGAAGACCTAGGCAGAGTGCTCTTTGCCATCTGTCTGAGCCGCCTATTTGGAAGAAGCATGTCTGACTGGGCAAGGGCAACAAAGGAAACAAGAAACAAACGGGACCACATCAAATGCACACACTTCTGCCCACTCAAGGAAACCATCAACTGAATACTAAGACACCACAACAATTGGGAGAGGATGTTTGCAAACCACACATCGGACAAGGGGTGAAAAGCCCAAAGATACAATCAACTCGCACGTCTCCACAAGAAAAAAAACAAGCCAATGAAAACCTGGTCAAAAGATGGAAGCAGAGATTTCTCCGAAGAAGACAGAAAGAGGGCCAGTAGGTGCATGAAAACTTGTTCACCATCATGAAGTCTCAGGAAAATGCAAATCCAAACTGCAAGGCCATGGCAGCTCACTGTGGTCAGCATGGCTAGAAGGAAGCAGACAGGAAATAACAAGTGTCAGAGAGGAGGTGGAGAGAAGGGAAGCCTCCTGCACTGCTGGTGGGAGTGTAACCCGGTGCAGCCACGATGCCAAAGGTGTGGAACTGCCTCAGAAATTTAAGTATCCATGTCCCGTATGACCCAGCTATTAATCTGCCGCTTGCTTATCCAAAAAAGTCAGAAAGACTACCGCATAAAGACATGTGCATGGCTGTGTTCACCACAGTCTTACTCCTGATATCCAAGACTTGGAAAGCACCCTGGTGTCCAGCAAGGGATGATTGGAGAAGGAAGATGGGCTATAGCCACACAATGGTATACCACTCAGCCGGAACAAATGATGCAATCCAGCCATTTGTGACCACCAGAATGGCTGTGAGCGTTTTAGGGGAAGTGTAACAAGCCCCAGTGAGAAATTCAAATACCATAGAATCTCACTTACAAGGCGAAGAAAAAGCAAGCACTAACCAACAGGTGGCACTGAACATTTGTATGCGGGCTCCCAGAGGCAAAGAGGGGCGGTGACGGAGGGTGAAAGAGAAGATTAGGCACAAGTGTGTGGTGAGGGCCTGTGATTAGTCTTACACTGGTGAAGATGATGTAAGCTACACAGAAGTCTAAAGCAATGAGGATGTGAATCTGGAAGTTATAGTACGTTCTAATGCAGGGTCATGGCTATAAATTCACCTCAAATCAAAAATCCAAAAAGGGGTCCAGAATGATGTCATAAAGCTTTGGGGGCGGAAAGAGTTTACAGAAGGTGAACTTCCAAGGATGGAAAATCACCTCCAAATGCTTACAGATGCTACAGAAAGGCAGACCATTCCAAATAGGTGAAGAGGAATACTACGAAGAGAACATGATCAGTCCTAAACCCATGAACGAACGGAAAATGTTACCGTCCATGATGTTATTACTAATCACCTTCACGAATAATCCAAACAGGCCCACGTCTTCCCAAGTTCAGGCAAAAGGTTGGTCCAAAAGTACAATTCAGGGCCGGCCCTGTGGTGGAGCAGGTAAGTGCCCACATTCCGCTTGGGCGGCCCGGGCCTCACTGTTTCACATTACGAGTGCATATCACATTAGTAGTGTTAGGAAATATAGATTTCATGGTATGGTGCGGGCAGAGATCATAAATAAGCAGCAATTGTGAGGATACGTTATCAATACGCACAAGAAAAGGAAC